>NC_143518.1:15689762-16064762 GCF_031878675.1 Megascapheus bottae
TCTTATGTAAGTACTTACTAAGTGCAGCAATATATGATTAGTTATTCTGTAACTTGGCCAAGCTATTAGAGAGTCTGTCATATTTAACCAAATTATTTTAACATCTGATTGAATTCCTCTTAGAATTGTATTTACAAGAACTGTTTCATTCATTAAAAAGTTGTGTTTTCATAGTGGACTTATAAAAGATCTTCACATATTTTGAATGCAGACTATTTTTCAGGAATGCATATTCCAAAATATTTGTATATATTTGTTTTGCCAAATTAAACAACTAAAATGAGAAGTGTACATCAAATGACCCTTTAGATAGAATAATATATTTATTAAGCATATACCTAACAGAACAGTAATAACCAAAATAAAGACTAAGAAAAAAATAACCAAATACCAACACTACACTTCAATACTTGTGAAAGATCTGAACAGTCATTTCTCCAAAGGTATAGAATAGTTAATAAGTCATTGATAAAAATGCTTAATATTATTTATTAGATAAACACAAGTTATACCAACATGAAATTTTCTTTTACATATTCTATGGACTTAATTCTACAACCCAGTGGTTTTGTAACCTTTGTCTTAATGTGAACGTATCTGATCATTATAATATACCACAGGCAAAGTTAACCCAAAAGATTAGAGTTACAAATCTATAAGATTATGTCCTTATAAGAAAAGGAATTAGGAGAAATTTGGATTTCCATCTCTACTGACCAAAGAGAAAACAATGCACTATTATTCTTCTATAAGTCAAAAATAGAGAATTTGCCAGAAAATACATTAACAAGCTTTCAGAACAGTATGAAAATGTATTTTTATTACTGAAAACTTGCAGTGTGCCGTATTTCTTGATATCAGCCAACATGAATAGCAAGACATTTATTATGATGACTACTATTAAAAATAAACCACAACAGAAAATTACAGGTGATTGTTTACAAGGAAAGATGCAATCTATTATATATTGGTGGTGGAATGTCAAATAATAGTAGGGGATTTCTTTAAAACATTAAACATAGTGTTATTACACTATCCAAAATAATTTTTATTTCTGTAGATCTGGATTACTCACTATAAAAATGTCCAAGTTTTCCATTTTTTTAAACAAATGGTACAAAGTCATTCAGATCTAATAGATTAAGTAAAATCCCATGATATATATATATATATATATATATATATATATATATATATATACCACAACTTCTTAATCCATTCATTCATTGAGGGGTATCTTGGCTGATTCCCTATCTTGGCTATGGTGAATAGCGCTTCAATGAACAAGACAGTACTAGAGGCTTTACTGTAACCTTTTTGTGTTCTATTTCATATAATCTATGCCCAAAAGTAGAATCGATGGGTCATAGAGCAATGCAATGTTTGCTATTGTGAAGAACCTCCATACTGTTCTCCAGTAGGCTTACATTTCCACCAACAGTATATTAGAATTCCCTTCTACCTCTATCCTTACCAGTATTTCTGTTTTATATTTTTATAATAGAAACCAATCTACCTGGAGTGAGAAGAAATCTCTGTGTTGTTTTGAGTTCCATTTTCTCTACAGATAGAGAAATTGATTTTTAATGTAATGAGTCATTTGACTTAAACTTGTTTAGAAAATGGATCATAGAACTATAAAAAACATCTTAGAAGAATATGCAAGATGACATTCCTTTCAGATTTGGATTATGATAGAATCTTTACAAAGGAAAAATGTATATATGAATATATTATTTATGTATGTATATGCACAGCTGTATATATTGTTTTCAAATATGTAGAATAAGTAGTTGAGAAGCTGAGATAATATGAAAACACTATAGAGTCTTTAAACATTGTATTATATATAAAACCTACAAACAAAATTTTTAGCAGTTGTTGGGCCCGGTGGCGCAAGCCTGTAATCCTAGCGATTCAGGGGGCTGAGATCTAAGGATTGCAGTTGAAAGCCAGTTTAGGCACTAAAATCCATGAGGCCCTTTCCTCCAGTTAACCACTAGAAAATGGGAAGTGGTGCTGCAGCTCAAGGGGTAGGTCAGTAACCTTCAACTGAAGAGCTCAGGGGACATTGCCCAGGCCCAGAGTTCAAGCCCCATGACTGTCAAAGAAAAAAAAAATTAGCAAAATAATGTCAAGCTAGGAAAGAGTTTAGAAAATGCTAACACATTCAAATTCCTCCTGCGCTGTTCTTTCTGCTAAGAAGTGTTTTTGCTATACGGGGTCTTTCATTATTCCATATGAAATTTTGGATTGCCTCTTCTATTTCTTTAAAGAATGGCATTGGGATATTGATGGGTATTGCGTTGAATTTGTAGATAACCCTTGGCAAGATTGTCATTTTCACGATGTTGATTCTTCCAATCCAGGAGCATGGGAGATTTTTCCATTTCCTCAGTTCTGCTTTAATTTCCTTTTTCAAGGTTTTAAAGTTTTCATCAAAAAGGTCCTTTACATTCTTAGTTAAGCTAATTCCTAGGTACTTTATTTTTTTGAGGCTATTGTGAAAGGAGTTGCTTTCCTGATTGTTGCCTCATTACTCTCACTGTTGGCATAGAGGAAGGCAGTGATTTTTGAGGGTTAATTTTTTACCCTGCTACCCTTCCAAAGTAATTATCAAAACAGCTTGGTACTGGCACAAGAACAGGCCTGAAGACCAATGGAATAGAACTGAAGACCCAGATATTAAACCACTGACCTATGGCCACCTAATCTTTGACAAAGGAGCCAAAAAAATAAAATGGAAGAAAGATAGCCTCTTCAACAAGTGGTGCTGGCAGAACTGGTTAAGCACCTGCAGAAAACTAAAGTTGAATCCTTCTTTGTCACCCTGTACTAGAATTAACTCCAAATGGATCAAAGACCTGGAGGTAAAAGATGACACACTGAAAACTTTACAGGAAGGAATAGGAGATACACTAGACCTCCTTGGCAGAGGTAGAAACTTTCTTAATAAGGACCAAGAATCACAACAAATCAGAGAAAGGCTGGATAAGTGGGACTGCATTAAACTGCAGAGCTTTTGTATGGCAAAGGACATAGCTAGTAAACTAATTAGGAAGCCTACAGAGTGGGAGATCTTCACCAACCATACAACAGACAAAGGCCTCATATCTAAAATATATCAACAGCTCAAAAAATTGAATCATTCCAAAACTAATCTCCAAAGTAACAACCATCCAATTAAAAGATGCGCCAAAGACTTAAAGAGAGTCTTCTCTGAAGAAGAAGCAAAAATGGCCTATAGACACATGAAGAAATGCTCAACATCTCTGGTCATAAAAGAAATGCAAATCAAAACAACACTAAGATTGCACCTCACTCCAGTTAGAATGGCCAGAATCAAGAAAACTAATAACAACGGATGCTGGAGGGGATGTGGCCAGGAGGGATCACTACTACACTGCTGGTGGGAGTGCAAACTTGTTCAACCACTATAGAAAGCAGTATGGCAGTTCCTCAAAAGACTAAACATAGAGCTCCTCTATGACCCAGCAATTCCACTACTTAGCATTTACCCAATCATCCAGAAACAAAGACATACTAAATCCATCAGCACAACAATATTCATTGCAGCACTATTTACCATAGCAAAGATATGGAACCAACTTAGATGTCCCTCAGTTGATGAATGGATCAACAAGATGTGGTACTTGTCCACAATGGAATTCTATGCTGCTGTCAGAAAGAATGACATTGCCCCATTTGTTAGGAAATGGAAAGACTTAGAAAAGATCATATTAAGTGAAGTAAGCCAGACCAAAGGAACTTAGGCTCAATGGTTTCCCTCATTTGTCATAATCAGTAGAAACCTTGGGCTCTCCTAGCAGAAATTTGCAATAGAGCAAAACCTTGATACAAAAGGCCATATAGTAGGACGCTAAATGAAAGGATCTCTGGGATATAGAAACATAAGCCATATAATTAATGATTGTTGTTCTTAAGGCACTATGGTATCTCTCATCTCTTTTGCTGTCCCTTGGTTATCTCATATTGTTATAGTATCTCACTTTGTTACCTGATATATCAGATATATTTGTATTTGGTTATTTGAAATTGGATAAGGAACGGGGGAAAACAAGATGGGGGTGGGGGTTGGGGGGTGGGAAATGGGGACCAAACATGTGAAAGAGTATCAATGTATGAGAATTAATGCACCATCTATCTGGCAAATATGTAACCCTTCTATTAATTACAATAAAAATATATGAAAAAAAGGAAATATTAACACATAGTTATGGACCTTAAGAACAATATCTTCATGAGTAGCACACCTGGGTAAGTGACAACTTGTCATGTCAATGTGTTGTATTTGTGTCCCCTCTGCTGTTGACATTACTCATTCTTCCAAATCAGATGGATCTTGACATATTTAAATATAAACACCCTGTGAATTGAGCTCCAAAAATTAATAAACTTTGGGAAAAGTTCATTAGTGTCTTCAAATGGACAAATTAACCAAGAAATTTCACTACTTGATGTTACTAAACTCAGGAGGAGGTCAGAATCTTATACTTTCCAAATGCCATACAACAAAGTCCAGTGATGATTTCTAGCATTTGAATATCCACCATAGATAAGAAAGTATTGAAGATACTTTAAAACAAAGTAATCCATAAGAGGATATGGATGTTATGTAGCATATTCTGAGATAAAATCAGAAATCTATGTCCTAATTTATCAAAACAATATTGTTTTGGCAATGTCATTCTAGGAAATACATTAACAGATCATGGAAGAAGTAAGGCTGTACTGGGAGTTAAGTAGCTTGTTACTGATATCTCGTATATGTGTGTATGTGTGTGTGTGTGTATGTGTGTGTGTGTGTGTACATTAGCAATTCATTTGTGCAAAATGGTGCTCTCAAGGATGTTTATTCAGGAAAATACCCATCTTACTACCCAAGGTATGTGCCTAGATTCCTGTACATTCAAACAGAAATGTCTCTCTGAAAAGATTTTCTTCCTTTCCACATAGCAAAATCACCCAATGGTGGATATTTGCTAAGAATTAGGTCAATAAAGACAATGATCGTTTGGGTGGGAGAGTGAGTGGAATTAGGAGAGCCTCTGGTATAAAGATCAGGCTTGGGACAAGGGAGCATAGCCTAGCAGTAGAGTGCTTGCCTAGCATGCAGATCAAAGCCTTGGGTTTCATTCCTCAGTACCACATACTGAGGAAAAACTGGAATTGATGTTGTGGCTCAAGTGGCAGGGTGCTAGCCTTGAGGAAAAAGGGCCCAGGGGCAATGCCAGGCCATAAATTCAAGCCCCAGGACTTACCAAAAAAATCAGGCTTTTCTGACCTGATTTTTTCCTGTAACACATCCCCCTGTACATATAGACAACAGCCCGCCTCAACATATCTCCTCATCAGAGGAACAGAAACAGCAATGCTAAGCTAGCTGTTATATTGCTATGAGTAGCAAACAGCATTTCTATCTTTTGACAAATATGAAGCTGTGCTCAATTTCAACATATAAAGCATGTGTTCAAGTCAACAATCATTTGAAAGGAGACGGAATAGCCAATGAAGTTATATTCCATCAGAAGGCAGTCATGTCTTGCAAAATAAAATTAAATGAGTTCTATTGTACAAAATGCTGTTGACAAGCTTGAACATGTGATGTACATGTGTCATCTCAGCACTGTGATGGTAGAGACAGGACAATGATGAGCTTTAGCCAGTCCAGACAACATAGTGAGAACCTGTCTCACTTAATCTTGTTAACCAATAAGGAAGGGAAAGGAAGGTGGTGGCAGTGCAGGCCAGAATTCCAGATTTCATAGTGTAGAGATGATTAGAGGCTTGCCAAGAGCTCTCCCAGTGCAGTAAAAGCAAGAGACTATGCACTGTGCCTGAGACTGGCATGTAACAGAAGAATTAGATGCACCGGATGTCAATGAATTTAAAAAACATTCACTCATAAAACATAGGAGGAAGAACTAGGAGTGGTGGCTATCTTCACTCAGGAAGTTGATACAGAAAGAGTAGATTTGAGACTAGCTTGTAGTATTCATCATACATCAATATCCTTTTCTCAAAAATCAAATTTCCCAAATAGTGACACCTAAAATGTCTGGTCCTGACTCCCCATCTCTGTCTATTACGATATACAGTGGAGGCTATCACTGGCATGGTCTTAATTCATTTGACAGACCAGAATTTAGAAGTCATTTGTGAATTAATAGCATAATTTGGAATTGTGATTTAGATAGACTATGCATTGGCTAGGTACATTTTTATGCAAATGAAGATATATTAGATTCAAAATGATGGCTAGTTGATTTACATTTGGATTGACTCTGAGAATTGAGGGCCTATTACCTGGGGAGACCCCTAATTCTCATAGATTATGATTGACTGCTCTTTTGTTAGAGGATATAATTTGATTTTAGCCAGGTCTTATAATGGAATTAAGCCTTTTTCCCTTAATATTTTTAATGTAGAGTAGTATTTATTTTAGCCTCACATAAATTACATGAGAGAATGGCCATCCCAAGCCATGCAGCTGCTGTCATCCTCCAGTGAACTGATGTCTAGACTAGAATCTCCTAGTCTCATATCTGGAGTTATAGTTAAGTTCTCTTCCTTTCTTTCACCATATGCTAATTTTTCCTCAATATTTTCAGACATAACCAAAAATCTCCTATCTTAAAAGTCCATTACTTCAGACTCCAGAGCTAATTTTCAAGATTTTTTAAGTCCTGTTGGGAAATATGAACATTTCAATTTCAATCAAATCATTTTCGACTATTTGTACTTAGGAGGCCTGGTGTTTCGTGAGAATATGGCCATTCCTTGGATGGCAACCCCTGAATCTGAGGATATTAGATATGCCAGAAATGTGTATTCTCTGCCAGTTGTTTTGTTTTTCTTGTTCTCCCATATATTTGTTCTGCCCTTACAAGACACACACACACACACACACACACACACACCTACCCCTTGTTTAGGTTTTTACTCCATGTAAAAGAGAGTTGCATCTAATTTTATTTTAATACTCCTCTCTTTTTTTTCCTGTGTGTATGTCTTTTAAAGGCAATATACCAAGCACATAGATATTGCTCACCAAATTCTTTTTGGACAAATTGATACAAATAGGGTATTAAAATAGCAAAGAAAGCAAAAAGATTGTGATGACACACTACTTCCTCTCTGGTTTATAATAAGGTCCCTGTATAATTTGTAATTCTCATAGCATTGTCTTCAACTTCCAACAATGAACCTAGCTTCCTTCACTTTCTCAGAATATAACTAAAAGCATATTTGCCTCAAATAAGATAATAGTTATTTGGATTTAACATAAGAGAATTTATCACGGATTAAATGAATAGTTACTGCTTATATTGCTCTCCTGATTTTATCCTACCTCTCTTATTTTAAGTAAACTTGGAAAATTGACAAAAACATGGTCTTTTATTCTCACAAAATAAAATGTTAATAAAACTGTTGTCTGAAAGATTTATAATAGAAAATTGGTTTCTAATAAGCAAGTAATTCTTCAATGAGTTAACCACTAGCAACAAAATCATGTTGAATGTAAGTAATTTTGTTAAAAAGAAACAATGCAAGGAAAGGAATGCAGTATTACTGTTCTTGTATGGTTTATGAAAAATTCACACTGGTTCAGTTTTATATTTTTTATTTTCAAGACTTAATATCTTACTATGAAGTTACAGTTGTTTTAGAGATAGTTGCTTGTCTAGGTTAAAAATATTCTTATACTGGAACTCATATAAAGCAAACCACACAATGGTTAATATATTTAATGGAAATGTCACAATGTATCACTTTTGTGCTTGATATTCTTCCATGAAATTCAGGATGGCAGCAAGGATTAAGGAGTGCAAATCCATCTCTGGAAGACACATTTTTCTTCTCTGCCATGACCAAAACAGCATGCCTAAGTGTCCTACATATTACCTAACAGTTACTTAATGGGTATAAGGAGAATCAGAATTCATATGAAATCAAATATGTGAAATACTAAATAAGTAAAGTAGATAAAATATAAATACTTATTGACATCATTCATTCACTTTTGACGTAATTTAATTATTGTGAATAACCATTCGAATTCTGGCATTCAAGAACTGGAAAGAAGTATCTATTGCTTAACTTGCTTTAATATACAAATATACTTCAAGGTTTAAAGCTGTTTATGTTTGAGTTTCTAATTTTTCTTCCATTACAAATTAGTAATATCAGTTATCTCTACATTAGTTATACTTCCTCATATATCCAAAATTAAGTATGCTTCATAGTACAATTTTTCTCAGTTTGGCCACCTGATTATTGTCTAAGACGTTCTCTTTCTATTTGAGCACAAGTATTTCTACTCAATTACTAATTAATGACTGATAAATTCAAATGTCTGTGAATATTTGATATTGCAAAGAGAATAAAGCTATGTTTTCTTGCTTTCTGCTATGTGTGATTAGAACCGTATAAAAACAAAACAAAACAATAACAACAACAAAAAATAACACCCAAAATCTTCTTAAAGAGAAAGCAAACAGAAAGAAACACATACAAATAGACTACGGTACCAATGTAGTCACTGGCAAATAATGTTTTATGGAATTGATGAGGGGTGTTTGTGTGTGTGTGTGTGTGTGTGTGTGTGTGTGTGTGTGTGTGTGAAATATCTGACACTGTTCCTCAGTTGCTCATGCCTGTAATCCTAGGTACTCAATAGACTGAGACGTGAACATAGCAGTTCTGAGCCAGCCAGTGCACTAAATCCCTGAGACTCTTATTTCCAATTAACCACCAGTGACACTTTGGCTCAAAGTGGTAAAGCACTAATCTTGTGCTAAAAAAAAGCTCAGAGGCAGCACTCAGGCCCCCAGTTCCAGCCTCATGACCAAAATAAATAAGTATATAAAGAAAAAAATAAAAAGAAATAATAACTGATAACACTTTCAAGGATGAGAGGTTCATTTTAGCTCAGGTTTCAAAGAGTTCAGTTCATGATTGCATTTGCTAATGTGTGTAGACAGAACATCCCAGTAGTAGAATGTGTTTTTCATCTTATGGTAGATAGGAAGCAGGGAGATCCTCACAACCTGAGATAACTCACAGCCTAAAAAGCATTTCCTTAGTGACCTACTTCCTCAAGCTGGGATCCAGCTCCTGAAGTTTCCAGACAGAATCTCCCAAAACTTTCCCATCTGTTAAGAAATAAACCTCTGATAGGTAAGTCCTTGGGTTGGCCAAGGACTTATCAGATCCAAACCAACTCCTGAACTCTAGCTCCCAAATGGCTCGTGTCTATCTCATAGTACAAAATACAATTTGTCCAATTCCTAAATGCCTCCTCACAAGTCTGAACATATTTAAAGTTCAAATTTTTCCGTAGGATTCAAGGCAATCTCTGTGTTGGGAGATCCTGAAAAACAAACCAAGAACAAACAAAACAAAAATGAAATTACACTATACAATGGCACAGCATGTATATTTCCACTCCTGAAAATGGGAACATTAGACATGAGGAATCGGGGTAAAGCAAGACTAAAATCTTGGAGAAGAGACATCCTGTAGCTTCACGCCCTAGTAACCAGAGCATGTAATCTGAGCTCCAAGTCATGGAGCAACTTGATCCCTAATATCTTGTCCATTGTAGCTTGCATGGCTTCTATGCCTAGAACTGTCTTTAGCAGATAGTTTCTGTTCATCAGCATCCACTTCACTCTCAGAGTTTCAGGCATCACCAACAAAGCTGTTGCTGAGGGAATCCTGATCTTGCTTAGCATTGTCTATCTCCACAGGCTTTCTTTTGGAATCCAGATAGAAGTATCCACGACCTCATAACCCTACCACTCTGATGCCTGAACAGTGAACATCATAAGAATGATGATAGGCACAGATGCCAGCTGGAGTGGTTAGTTCCACTCAGCCAGCCATAAGTGTGTCCACCAATAAACCTGGATACCTGAACAGAGTGTCTAATCCTGGTGAAATAACTCCCAATATGATTCCTATATGAGCAAGGTGCTTTAGAAACAAAGTAAGCACTTTTAAATGACAAAGTCCTTTGACTGGGTTTGCTATTTCATATCCTTGAATCTGCCATGGTTAGAGTCTGGTCCATTCCTGAGAGACCCTTAAGGTATCATCACTGTTGTTCCTATGCAAAAAAAAAATAGGCTTATTTTTACTGTCAGTAATATCTTCAGCATCATTGGCTTGTTTATCTGGCAAAATTGTTTTTCAATTCATTCCATGATTTTTGATCCTTCTCTAGATAGAGATTTTTAATAACTGTGCCAAAGTGTAAATGTTATGTCACTTTTAAATTTCCTTCCACAAATTAATTAGTCCATCAGATATGAACACAGCTTTCTTCCAAATCTCTGTTCACAGGAAAAATGTAGATGGATTCATTGCTAAGATGTAACACAAAATAACTATAGTTCAATTCCCAGTACAGACCTTGTTCCCACTGGAAACCTCAACTGCAGTCTAACTAGCACCAGTTCTTCCTGAGATCTCAACACAATTTCTATTAAGCTCTGTTTTACAGACTCCTGGGCTTACTGTAGCCTACTTCTGCAAACTTTTCCAACCATATTATTGTCAGCTTGTCATCGCAATAATTTCATTTATATGGTTCTAACTTTCTGTGTTCATTAGCATTATTCAGTAACTATGATTGAAATGCTCAAAAGAACAAGTCAAAGGGAGCAATTACATATTTACATAGGGAGTAATTACATATTTTGACTCAGTTCCCAATGTTTTTGTGATAGACACAAAATGACATAGCAACTCATATCATGGACAGAAAGCACATTAAAGATCTCTATAGCTGCTTGAGACTACATATTGCCAGACCTGAAAGATTCATGACATCAGTGACCAGCTAGTTTCTCTTTCTAGAAGTTCCAGAACCTCAAAAAAATTACCATAGCCAAGGAAACATGCTTTCAGTACATAAACATTTTGGGAAGCATATCATACATCCAAACTATAACAATGTGTGTGTGTGTCTGTGTCTGTGTGAGTGAAAGGGGTAGGAGGGAGAGAGTGAATAGCTTCCACAAATTGGAAATACATTAAAGAAGATAAATATGCTCAATTCAGAATAATTATTTCAAAACAAAATAAATTCAGTGCTACTCTATCTTATGTACATTATATGTAGGTAAATATGTACACACATATATAAATACAAATATTTATGTATATATACATACACATATACACATATACAAATTCATATATGTATAATTCACATATATATGTATACACACAAATGGTACTCAACATAGTTATAATCACCTTTTGGGCCAAAGTTGACTGCTTTATGTATAATATTTTTTCATATATTTTTTATTATAATTAATAGAAGGGTTACATTATATTCGCCAGAAAAAGGTGCATTATTTCACATACACTGATACCCTTTCTCATGACTTAGTCCCCATTTCCCTCCCCCCACCCCACCCTTCATCTTGTTTTCCCCTTCCCTATCTAATTTCAAATAACCAAATACGCATATATCCAATATATCAGATAATAAAGTGAATATGAGATAACCAAGGGATAACAAAAGAGATGAGAGATAACATAGTACATTAAGGACAACAGTCACTCATTATATGGTTTTTGTTTCCTTATCCTGGATTTCCTTACATTTAGTGTCGTACGATTTGGCCTAATGTCTCTAGATTTGGTTCTATTGTAAATCTCTGCTAGGAGAGTCCAAGGTTTCTATTGATTATGACAAATGAGGGAGACTATTGGGCCTATGTTTCTTTGAGACTGGCTTACTTCACTTAATATGATTTTTTCTAAGTCTTTCCATTTCCTTGCAAATGGGACGATGTTGTTCTTTCTGACAGCAGCATAGAATTCCATTGTGTATAATGTATAATATTTTTAAATGACTAAAATGTTTATTGCTAAAGTGATATAATACTGTCAATGAACATAATGCCCTTGTCCATAGACTCCCCTAAATGCATGGAATGCGAATTCATAATTTTATTTGGAAGATCATTCATAAAGAACGATCTTAATATCCTCAAACAAAATTCTCATGAGTTCTGTAAATTATAAGATTTACTTTAAGTATATTTCAAATGTTTGTGGTAACTCTTAAAAAAACATTCACTCCTATTAGAAATTTCAAAATATAAACTGAGTTTGATTCAAGCCTAAAAGAAAAGACTATTATAGTTTGGAAATAAAATACACTACCTTTGATTTATTGTAAAATTTAAAAAAGTTATGAGATCATAAACTCAAGAAATAGAATTGTGACATGACTTTTAATGTATTTCATTTCTTCTTATGGCTTTTTTATCCTTCTCATTTATAAAAGGAACATGTTTCTCATTTTAATAATTCTGAAATACTTAATTCTGACCTGGAGATGAAGCTACTGATTCATGCTTAGAATATTCAAGGCCCTAAGTCCTTGATTCAACCCCAAACATTGAAGGGCAACAAAATGGAAGGAAAGAAGGAAGAAAGGAAGGAAGGAAGGAAGGAAGGAAGGAAGGAAGGAAGGAAGGAAGGAAGGAAGGAAGGGCAAAGGGCAATAGGAAAGGAGGAAGGAAAAGAAAGGAGAGGAGGCATTCTTACATATTACTATCCTCCTTTCTCTTCTCTGAGGTCTGTTTGATTTCTGCATTCTTTTAGAAGTTTCCAAATGTAAGAGAAGAAAAATGTTTTCTTTTTTCTAAGTCTTGTTTATTTTTCTTAAATGTTGATCTCCAATTGTATCCATTTTCCTATGGGTGAAATCTAGAGAATGTGTGTGTGTGTGTGTGTGTGTGTGTGTGTGTGTGTGTGAATACACACTGTGAAGACTACCAAGTATGCAAATTAATGCATCTCCTTTTATACTGGTTTTGATTTGTTGCATGTTGGTTTTGATTGAATTAACTACATATTCAGAAAGTTGTATAGCTGTATCATATAGTAGTTTTATTGGTTTAGGCTTGTGTGTAATATATAAACAAATTTCCATAGTTTTAGGGCTAATTTACATTCAAAAAGTGACTTCTCTTTCTGCATCCATACAGAAGTTTTTATTTTTTGTTCGTTATTAATTGCTATACTCACTGGAATTTTCTTGATGGTTAAAAGTGCTAAACATTGGGGCCACGAGCATGGGTTAGTGGTAGAGAGCTTGCCTAGCATGCAAGAAACCCTGGGTTCCATTCCTAGGTACCACGTACACAAAAAAGGCCAGAAGTGTTGCAGTCGCTCTAGTGGAAGAGTGCTAGCATTGAGAAAGCACAAGGACAGTGCCCATGCCCTGAGTTCAAGCCCCAGGACTGTCAAATAAAGTGTTTAACATTATGTTACATACATATATGTACATACATATATATATATGAATGCATAGATAGATACATGTATATTTTGTGTACATACATGAATATAATATGTAGATATACATTCATGTATCTATTTGACATATGTATTTTTTCATTTCTGATTGGATTTTTTGGAAGTGAGATGTTTAACTTTTTGAGTTTTTATATATTCTGGATGTTAGTTTTCTGTTAGATGAATAGCAATCAATATTCAGACAATACTTAGATAAAATAGAAATGTTATTGGTATCTATATATTATCTCTTCATCTTGTCAATTCTTTGTTTAGTTTCCTTTTGTTGTGATGCTTTGTTTATTGAACCCAAAGCTTCATACAAAAACTCCACTGCTGAGTTCCACCCTTGTCTCGCCTTGTGCTTTGATTTTATATCCCTGCTCCTTAGTAAACTGGACTTCACACCTCACCAATATAGAGCTCCATGTAGTTCTCCCCAGACATCAAACTATGTGTGCCCACTGAGGAGTATGAGTCACATTCCTCCTCTTATGTAATTTATTTCCTTCTCCAGTTGGTTCAGCATGAGAGTATTACATGTAACAACTCTTCTCACATTTACCAAATCAACTCCTCGCAGTGTCATAAACTACTATCAAGTGCTGCTTCAGATGCCAGAAGTCTCTAAACACATTATAATCTAATATAAATTCCTCCACACGAATACTAAGTTATCCTGCATTTGATTGCACTACCAAACTGTGTTTAGCTATATCCTATCCCTAATTACTTGGACATCCAGGGATGCAATCAGGTTAGAAGCATAACCATTTGCCGTGTCCACAATGACACATATGGACCGAGGTCTGCACACATGTACAGTCAGGGTAAGAGTTACTTAGTTGAAATTCAGCAAATGTGACAAGGCTCCAATACTTCTGTAAATTAGAAGCTGTAGATTTGTGAAGAGTGAATGCAGCTCCTATAAAACTGTTCTGTGTTTATGCTGTTTTGTTTGAAAATACATGACATTTGCAATCCTAATTTTTTTCCTGCAACATAGAAAGAAAGAGAAAATAAAAACACTGTAATGATCAGAGCTGAAATACTCTTCTAGGAAACATAATGTCACCTTACCTCTCCTATTCTTAGTTTCCATATTCATGTAACCAGGACCTTCTTGAATCTATGACTATATGATTCATAGCTGTGTCTACAAGCAAGATAGAGCAGTGGAAAATGAGAGGAAATAATGCAAATTTGTTATTATATATCAAGTTGCCATCACATGCATACATAATCACCCATACACAGAAACAAACATACATAATTATCTTTAAAAGCAGGTTTAAACACATGCATACGTAATTATCTTTTTTCTATATATTTTTATTTTAATTAGTAGAATGGTTACATTATATTTACCAGATAGAAGGTGATACCCTTTCTCATGTCTTGGTCCCTATTTCCCGCCCCCCACCCCCACCTCTCATCTTGTTTTCCTACCTTCCCTATCCGACTTCAAATATGCATATATACAATATATCAGATAACCAGGTGAAATACTGTAACAATATGAGATATCTTTCATCATTTTTGCTGTCCCTTGGTAATATCATAATTATCTTTTAAAGTAGTTTTTAATTGATGGCTTTTGCTTTTTTCAAAAACCCTGAATATTACCAAGGACTTGAGGCCCATGATTTTGATCCTAACTAGGAGACTGAGATCTGATACCAACTTGGTATTTCTTCCTGGACAACAATGTCTATGAAATTATAATCTTTAATTATCCAGAGAAAAAGCCAGAAGTGGAGCTGTGACTCAAGTGGTAGAGCACCAGCCTTGAACAAAAATGCTCAGAGACAGTGTTCATGCCCTAAGTTCAAGCCTCAGGTATGGCAAGTACACGCCACACACACACACACACACACACACACACACACACACACACACACACACAGCATGAATGTCTATTTTACTTATTATAGACATAATTAAAGGGAATATATGTATTATTCTTCAAAGTCTAATGATTGTTTAAGATTAAAAAAAGAACCACAATTCATAATGACCTTCCTTTCATTATCTTTTGCACCAAGAATGTGAGCTTCAAAATAAGATTGAATTTCCTAGTAGTTAATTCCTTATGTGATCATGTTGGGCAAATCAATGGCTCAAAAACAGATGTTAATGCATCTTTATTTGGTCAAATGTGTCACGTATATGGAATTAAAATATCTTGGGAGAAATTTCTAGAGCAATGGAAATATATAGGCACTCCTGTTTTGAAGTGGTATCCAGCACCTTATCGTGTACATGGCTGATATGCAGTACATCATTTTTATTGTCATGAGCACACTAGCAAGAATACGCTCCATAGAGGGCAATGTTATGATTTTTACTAACATCCTTAATGACCAGCAATGCACTGAAGAGAAAGATTGTTGATGTTAACTGCGCAATGTCAGTCTTGCAAGAGGCTGGGGCTGCGAGTACGCAATATGTAAGTATTATTTTGAGAAGGGTAATGCTTATTTAAAACACAGTGAGAACATTTAATACAAGCTCACTCTTCACGTTAGATGACTAAAATAACTGTTCAAATATGAGCATAGCAGTTATGACATTGCAGTAGGGTAGTAAGTGAACTTTAGCTGTGCAGGCATTAGCAGTAGCCAGAGATATATATAAATTGGGGTACACTAGGTGAGGTACATGCCAACTGTCAGACCACAACCTGACCCTGTGCAATTGTCAGCATGCTTGCATGCAAAGGACAGAGAAATGAATTCTATTTGTGGCTAGTATAAAATATGTAAAAACAATATATGAAATGTTAAGTAATATATAATTCCATTATCTAAATAGCATATGGTACTGACTTGTAAAATCAAACTTTTGATCCAATAGAGACAAAAAATAAGCAAAGTGTTTATAATCTATAGAAATATACTTGCATTATGTATACGCAATAATGTGAAATAATGGTAAAACAAATATAATGAGTCAGTTAAGGTGTTCACTAAGTCAAATTAGTGATATGTAATGTTTCATAAATTATACATTTTTCACATAATGTATTGCACAATCAAGAAAGTTTTATTAATTTTTTCCTTCTTTAAAACATAAATTAATTTCAGAAAATGTTACTGTATACATTATAGGAAAATATATACTAATGTAAGAAATATAAATACCTAAAATGAAAACAGTTCTAATTCCCTTGTGAAACATTTTGACATTTAGTACATTTCATTTTTTACTTTTCATTTAACACAATTTCGGAGAGAACGAAGAAATAGAGAAAACTAGAGGTTGAGCTGTAACTTCTTTACCATAACATAAACAAAAAGTTAAAAGTGTCCACATGTATTAAATTAAAATATATCTCATTGGACCCTTAGTATATCTGGGCAAGTATAACAAAATATTTTAACTTGAGAAACTTGTAAACATAAGAATTTACTTTCCAGAGGATGGAATGTCTCACATTCTCCTCCGCCCCTAATCAGCTTGTTTCCCCCTTCCTTTTCTGTTTTCAAATAAATAAATAAATGTATATGCAATATACCAGATAACAAGGTCAGATAGAATAACAATATGAGAGTAACCAAAGGGCAACAAAGGAGAAGAGAAATAACAGTACATTAAGAACAATAATCACTCAAGATAAAGTTCTTGTTTCCATATCCTTTTTTTTTTTTTGCCAGTCCTGGGCTTGAGCTCAAGGCCTGAGCACTGTCCTTGGACTTTCTCAAGGCTAGAGCTCTACCACTTGAGCTTCAGCACCACTTCCGGCTTTTTTTTTATGTATGTGGTACAGAGGAATCGAACCTGGGTATTCATGCATGCTAGGCAAGCACTTTAACCACTAGGCCAAACTCCCGGCCCTTGTTTCCATATCCTATTGATCCTTTTATTTAGTCTCATCCTCTATGACCTTATGTATCTAGGTTTTGTGCTATTGTAATCCTTTGCTAGGAGAGTTCTAGATGTGTTGAGATTCATAATGAAAAGAATATAGAGCCATGGAAGACCAGAATGTGGCAGTGTGTGTGTGTGGGGGGGGGGTTGATGGTTAATCATGCAAGTGATGATATACATATAAATAGCCCTAGAACCAGCAAGGTTTGGCTTGGCCTTGCTAGGGTCAGGGTTGGTTGAATAGGATAGGAGGTGAGGGAATAAGTAAAATCAAGAGTTTTTTTTTTTTTCATCTTGATATGCTCTTGCTATCTCATATCTTCTTTCTCTTGTAAAGCCCAAAATCTCTCCCTTCTATTCTCAAGCCCTAAGAGATATCCCTAATATCTTTTGATCACTGAAAATTCCCTACTTGCTCTTGCCCTAAAGTACACACACAGTCACCACCATCCAGACATCCAGAGTAAATATGCAGGTGGGAAAGGTGGATTGTTTTTCTCCTTCGGGTCTGTACACAGGAGGCTGCAGCAGCCCAGAGTCCACACCCACAGACATGACCATTAAAACCCACATTCACTCACCCATAATCAGGGTCAGCAGGTCTTAAAGAAGACAAGATTGGAACATAGGCTGACAGTGTCCAGGCAGAGTATTCAGTCACCTATAGGACATACCATCTGTGATAGCACCACACTGTGTATTTCTGTCCCTAAGCATCAGTCAGTCACAGAACATTCATACCTCTTTTTCAGTCTCATTTAGCTTTTGTAATCGGTAGGCCAGCGTTTGGTTCATAAAACTATTCCATCTGAAAATACTCAATAAAATAAAAGAACAAAGTTGTTTATATATGATAACACTGACTGAGATGACATACACAGTAACCCTCAAGTATTTTTTCTCAAGTAGATTTAGATAGTTTTACTTCGTAAGATTGGGAGAGGATTTGATTTCCCAATGACCTCTAGTTTTTAAACGTATGAATATTTAGTTGTTAGATTTGGAAAAATAAGATATTGATCTATCATTCCAATACTAACCTATGACCTATGAACTCTCTGGAGATTTGGTGTCCTAATCTTTTCTCATTCCTGTTTTAATCTCACTATACTTGGTTCATTTAATGCTTTGAATCTTAATTAAAACCCAGATGGAAATGCCAGCAGGTAAAGTAGATCCAAGTCCCTTCATTACTTATAAGACAGTGAATTCCAGTGTATGAAAGGAAAATTCCTTGCAACCATGAATAGAATCAATGAAAAGTCATTTATTTAAGATTATTATTTTGCATCAGAAAGCTACACTAACCTTTTGTCTTGCATTAGAAATGCCCAAAAAGAATATCTGGAAATTCTGCCTTTCAGATATATAGTGTTCTTTTCCCCAGCTCTCTTCCCATATGATAAGTTTATTTAAGTTTTTTTCATTTTTATTATATTTTATTGTTGGGATAATGAATAGAGGGGTTTCAGATAGTAATATGAATTGATAAAGGTAGTGTCTTAATCTCAACTTCTTTTTGGAATTAAAATTATAGAAGGTTGTGATTCAAAAATAATCTGGTGATAAGTTTGCCTTCAGAACTGCTTTTGCTGTGTCCCATTCCCTTCTTGAATACTTGAATACTTTTCTGTTAAACACTTCATTTGAAATATGATGTAAAAATCAATGTTAATAAATTCTTTAATACAAATAAAGATAATGTGGGCCAGAAACTCCAAGATACTATTATCTCCAATTAGCCAGCAAAAAGCCAAAAAAAGGGATGTTATGTCTCTAGTGGTAGAGCACTAGCCTTGAGAAAAATAGTGCAGGAACGACAACAAAAAATCTAGAAACTTACCACTATAATTTTAGAACTGGTATCTTGGCGAGTTGTCCTTAATGTACTGTTATTTCTCATCTCTTTTGCAATCCATTGGTTATCTCATATTGTTACAGTATCTTACCTTGTTATCTAATATATTGTATATATGTTTAATTGAAAGCAAGATGAAGGGTGAGGATGGAGGAGAAAAACAGGGACCAAAACATGAGAAAGTGTATCAATGTTTGTGAAGTAATGCACCTTCTATCTGGTGAATATAATGTAACCCTTCTATTAATTACAATAAAAATATATGTAAATTAAAAACACCTTAAAACAAGTCATAAAGTCATTTACCTAAGAAATGCATTCTGCTTGGTTCACAAGGAAATGAATCGCCTCTCTGTTTTCTCTTCCTATCTATGTCACTATCTGTGAAAAAGGCTCACTGCAGGAGGAAAAAAAAATCTTGATGAAACATAAAACTGAAATAGGATAGATGAATGGGAGAACACAAATAGTATAATTTCTTGGAATGGAAAAATCAGAATTCAGCAAAATAAAACACAGGGAAGAGGATATCTGAAAGGAGAAAGGACTGGAAAAATGAAGAGGGGAAGAATACAGAAAAAAAATCAATGTATGTGAAGGAAAGGCTGGGTAAGGGAGGGATGGGTGAAATGTTGAAAGAGGTAACCAGTGACCAAGATATATTGGATTCATAAAATGCTTTGTTAAATGCCAATTCCTTTGTTCAACAACTTAAAAATAACAAAAAAAAGTAAAAGAAAAGAAAGAGAAAAAGAAAGCAAGTATTATCTAGAAAGGTAATTACTATTTCATTAACTATCTGATGAGAGCAAAACTTCCTGGTTAGTTTCATAAAGTATTTCTAATCATGTCAGGGATAAAATCAAGAATAATTTAGGAAACCTAGAGAAGACTGTTTGGATAGACAGAAACAAAATATAAAAGAAGAGAGTTCAGTCATGAGAATTTCCTATGACTCAATGGAGAGTGATATTCTAAAACTGAAACATATCTGGAAATCTGGAAACTGATTTTGTGCAAACTATAAGTGTAGAGGGAAATTTTATTGATCAGCTTTTCTTAAAGCTGTGATAATCTCTTGCCATGTAGAAATGATTCTTAGAAAGGATAGGCACCAGAATAAATGTATTTCCTGATAATGGTTTTGCCCTGTAGCTTGTGTTTAAAGATTCTGGGGTGGGTGGAAATACAGCCTAAATCATCACTTCTCGAGTCTTTCCTAAGATTCCTCAAAATGAAACTAATGGAAGCAAATAATTTAATTTTGGGTGATTGGAATTCTAAGTCCTTGTAATATAAAATAATTCCTTTCATGGAACATGATAATTTGAATAGAAGAAACAAAGATTAGAAATCTGGACTAGAAAGCCTATTTCCCAGAAGCAAATGATTAAAAGGAAAATGAGTGTTTATTAAATGGTATTTTACTTTCTTAAAGTGACACTTTGTCTAACTATGTGTAATGATATTCCTGTCCTAGAAACTAAAAGGGACAACAATAAAATACTTCATTAGTGTGTTATGTTTACACAATTGGGATTTAATAAAAGCCTCTGTAAGAGTCAGAAAGAAAAGAAAGTTTTAGCCTATTGGAGGTCTGAGAAACTCATAACCACAGAAAAGAAATATTTAGATATCCTGACAAAAGTTGATACCAGGAGATCAGAACTCAAGTGACTTACAGAACTTTCTGTTGTCAGTACTTGTTAGCAATACCAAACTGCTATCACATGTAACAGTTTTGATTGCTTTTGTTGTCAATTGTTGTGTGGCTTGAACTTCTGCCCTGGTAACTATCCCTGAGCTCTTTTGTTAAAGGCCATCACTTTACCATTTTGAATCACAGCACCACTTCTATTTTTCTGGTAACTAATTGAAGATAACAGTCCTGTGGACATTCCAGCCAGCCCAGACTAGATCTCAGCCTGCTTATTAGCTACGATTTTAGGCTTGAACCACTAGAGCACAGCAGATTCATATTTTACAATTCAGTAGTATGCAACACTTTCTGCCTTGGTTTATTTTTTAAATTATTTACATTTAACTACATTTTAATATTAGGACAATGAATACAAGGTTTACAGTCACATTCATCAATAGTGGATGTATTACTTCCGGAACATGATTTTGTCCCCCTTTCCTTCCTCTTACCCTCTGCCCATCGTCTTGTTTTCCCCTTCCCTTTCCTATTTCAGATAAACAAATAAATGTACATATAATAACCAGGTAACAAAGTCAAATACAGTAACCACATGAGATTTACCATGAGGGGAAAAAGAGAAAATAAATAACTTCACATAATATATTAAGAACAATCACAAAGCTAAACATCTTGTTTCCGTAACCTAGAGTTTATTTCATTTAGTCTCATCCTATATGACCGTATATACATGGCCTTTTGAGCTATTGTGATCCTCTGCTAGGAGAATCCTAGATATGTACTAATGATTACAGTTGAGGGAAACCATTGAGCCTATGTTCCTTTGGATCTGACTTACTTCACTTAATGTAATTGTCCCCAAGTCTTTCTATTCACTTATGAATGGGCAGTAACATTCTTTCTGATGGCAGCATAGAATTCCATTGTGTATAAATGCCACATCTTCCGAATCTACTCATCTACTGAGGGGCATCTGGGTTAGTTCTATGTCTTAGCTATGGTAAACAATGCTGCGATGACCACTGTTGTGCTAGTAGGCTTATTATGCCCATGGTTCTAGACATTTGTGTAAATGCCAAGGAGTTCCTTGTTAGTATGCAGTGAAATTTCTTCATGTCTTTTTATGGCTTGGAATGTTTTTCCTTGTTTCTGAATAACTATTAAGATGCATCACAATTTACTTTTTGTGTTCATTTGCCAAAGGGTATCTCGCTAGCTTCCAAGTTTGGGCAATTATTAATAAAGCTGCTATAAACACTATTGTTCAGGATATTTGTGGAGCCTAAAGTTTTTCCAGCAATTAGAATAAATACCAAGAAGTGATTATTATGATGATTATGATTTTATGATAAAAATGTGTTTAGTTTGAGAAGAAACTCACAAAATGTACTCAGGTATAGTTGAGCCATTTTTTCTGTTCCACATTCAAGGAATGAAAATTCTTGTTGCTCCATGTACAATCAGGATTTTAGATTCTACCCAGTGTACTTAAAGTGGCATTTCATTGTTTTAAAGTGCATTTTGCTGATGGTAAACAGTGAAAATTATATTTTTATATTCCCATCTACCGCATATAATTCTAGAATAATAGCTCCTAGAAAATAGATCTGAATAAACATATATGGTGTCAACTGGGTCTTGACCAAAAATCTAAAGTGATACAAATGGTGCTGGATCCACTGTACACTACCTGTACAAATCAACATGGGCACACACATTACTTCTTTCCAAAAATTAACTCACACGAGATCAGAGAAATAAATGTAAAAGTTCAAGATGATAAATCTGCTAGACAGCTTGAATTGAATGTTCATGTGAAGGCATCAGCAATGCAATTAAGAGTTGGTGAACTGGCTTTTATTGACAGTAGAAATAGTTTTGCTATGAAAAACATTTGAAGTGAATAAAAATGGAAACTAAAAAAGTCAGAGAAAAATATTTATGAAAGGTATATCTCCTAAAGGATTGTTACTGAAAATATTCATAGAGATCTTTATATGTAACAATTAAAAACAGAGAATCAAAATTGAAAATGGTCCAGAAATTCAACAGACATTTTGTCTTTTATGTTATTATCTGAGACAACTTTGAACTGTATTTTAGGATAGATTCTTGTCTACTCAGTGAAGATAAAAAGATATGTTTTGGGAAGTGGACAAGCTATAGCTACATATTGCACTGTAATTAGGAGAAGCAGAGGTACTATTTAACAGCAACAGATATTTTTTTATCCAAGCAGTTGTCTTTGCTTGACAAACACAGAAAGTAAGTTTGGATAAAGGAAGAAAATCAAGATATAAAGGTTAGAAAGACTTGATCTGAAGCCTAATCTGAAGCCTAAAGAGTAAATGTTGTCATCAAAATGATAAGACAGGGCACAGAACTAAATTTTCCAAGTAATCTTTGTGTTCTTTTGCTTTGAGGATACACACTATGTATTATGAAGAGTAGATATTTAGACAGACTTACAGTGTCTGAATCAACAGAGATTAAGAATCTAGAAAATCTAGTGTATATTGTTGATAACTGAAGCAATTTATTTACAAGAAAATGCCCAGGGGAGTTTATTAAATAGAAATGCATAAAGTCAGACCTTCCTAGCTCTTTATTAAATACCATTAAAAATAAAATATCTTTTGTAGTCTTCATGAAAGAACTATGTATTTAATTTTTAATGAAAGTTAATGTGTTCTTTATTTATTAATTTATTTATTTTACCCAAACTTACTGAGAATTTGGCTCCACCATGACTGATATCAATCTTCCTTTCCTTGTGTTTTGAGTCTAGGTGAAATATAATCACCCTTCAGACTAAAATATCAAATCAGTCATCACTGTCTTCACTTTATCAGTCTTTACAGTGCCTGATTTCTGGTACTGCTAAACATCATTTTACTCCATCTGTCTTGAGTAACTCCAATAAAAAGTAACAAGCTTGGGAAGGAATGAACATTTCCAGTCACTTAAGCTTTCCACTGGCTCTTAAATGATGCTGCAAAGAAAAGTATGGGGTTCTCTGAGTTCTTTAATCAGTTCTTTTCTTATAAAGATATTCATTTGTCACATTTTTCTCTAGTGAGGACAGATTCTTTAAGTACAGGGGAAACAGATTCCACTTGTTACAGCTCCCCAAAGACAGGAGATTCTATTTCTTGGACACTGGAAATATTATTTTGCTTAGTCAAAAATATCATTTAATGTTCATAAAGGATTTTATGCAGGGAAAGTTATTTTAGATTATCTGGGTAGTCTTAAAATTCCATCATAAGTAAGGTGGAAGGATATTTGACACAAACGCTGAGAAGAGTTTACTTGACATACAGAGAATTTGAAGATTGATTTGTTATGACCACAAGCCAAGAAGTACTGGTAGGCACAGGAAGCCTCTCACTGTGTCTGGATTTTTAACTTCAAACGTGTGAGGGGATAAATTTGTTTAGTCTTAAATCACTAACTTTGTGATGATTTGGCATATCAATTATTGAAAGCAAATAATCATGAGACACAAATGTTCTTTCTCCTTTCTTCATTTTTTTCATATATTTTATTGTAATTAATAGAAGGGTACATGATACTTGCCAGATAGATGGTGCATTAATTCCCATACATTGATACCCTTTCACATGTCTTGGTCCCCATTTCCCTCCCCCCCACTCCCACCCCTCATCTTGTTTTCCCCCGTTCATTTTTATTTAATTAATACTTATCTGTTTATAATCTATCACACATATTTGTGCGAATTTCTTTTAGAAGTTACCTCTACTCTATCAGAAATATAAACATGCATGATTGTTTCTTTTTTTGCAATGCATAAATGTATGTAATAACTATATATTCACGTTTGTCAATTCTTAACAAATACTGCAGAAATCAATTGATAGCCAAAGACATGGCAACATAGCTTTGGTAATCTAATCTTATTTTTAAGACATTACAAGTTATCTTTAAAATAAAGTAGAATTACCAGGTGTTTAAGAATGATTAAAGCTGTAATAGCTTATTGCACTTAATACATATTTTAAAAGTCTTTCCATTTCCTTACAAATGGTACAATTTCATCCTTTCAGATAGAAAATACATAAATCTATAAGTAAACATATTGGGTGGTAGGCAACTGTCTAAGAAGAAATTAACCGAAGTATAATAGACTCTGGAAAACTCAAATAAGTATAAATTGTTAGAAACACTAAATCAAAGCCAAAAAATAAATCAGCATCAGGAAAATGGTAGGGTGGTGGGGATAGAGTTGAGGGTGGAGGGAAAAGGGACAAGGGGTAAGGCAGGGTGGGCAACCAAAATTTTGTTTTATGTACAAAATTAAGAAAAATTAACAGTTGCTTATGATGCTGAGATATGAGGTGACTGTAGTTGAAAGCCAGCCCCTCAGAAATGAGACTCTTAACTAAGTTGATCACTCGAAAACAGGCGAAAAACTATGAGTCAAATTTGTATAGACTTGAGCAAAAAAAAAAAAAAAGAGTTCAGAGATAGTTCCTGGGCACTGGGTACAAACCCTACAACTAACAAAAGAAAAAAGAAGTAAATGTCTGGAGGTTGGCCTAATAGTAGAGTGTTTACCTAGCATGCATGAAGACCCAGGTTCGATTCCTTCATACCACATACATAGAAAAAAAGCCAGGAGTGGTGCTGTGGCTCAAGTGGTAGAGCTCTAGCCTTTGGAAAGCTCAAGGACAGTGCCCAGGCCCTGAGTTCAAGGTCCAGGACTGGAAAAAATTCAGTGTGTCAAAGCTAGGCACAAGATTAATTCAGGTTTCTCTTGTTCTGTATACTAAATTTCTTCAAATTCAGCCCTGTGCTCTGAAAATCTACAATATAATAATGAACAAATAAGCTTGAGGGAACATTTAATACATCAGCATCTGTAAGAAACTGAAGCAGCAACAAGTGAATATGTCTTTTTAAAAACTAAAATGGTTTTGATATTCTCTTAACTTTTAGACTAAAAACAAAAAAAGAATTAATCATAAGAAGAAAATTATTTGTTCATAAGCCTACCACTGTTACTTCATGTGTGAATTTTTCCCAGAGAGGCTTGAAATTGTATATTTGTTCATGTGTGGTGACAAATGGTGTCAAAAATGACAGCTATCTATAGGGCAAGGACACTTGATAATGACCAAATATTTTAATCCCACAGATACACATTTCCTACAGCTCCTTCAGTTAAGTATGCCCATGTCACTATTTCTGGTCAACAGAATTGAGCAAAAATGACACATGTCAATCACTACCAGAGGCAGTAAGATTTCCAAGGGCATCTTCAAGGACTCTCTCCTGCTGTGTGGACATGGGAGATGATAGTGCATCGTGCAGTTGAAGCATAGCTGAGCCTCAATCAGTCTGAGCTGGACCCATTGACCCAAGTGGAATTTGTACCATGGGCAAGAAATATGTTTTGTATTGCTTTTGAGTGTGGGATGCTTGAAGGGCTTGGACCCAGGGACCTAGGCACAGTCCCTGAGCTCTTTTGCTCAAGGATAGTTCTCTACCATTTTGAGCCACAGCTCATCTCCATTTCTGAGAAATACATCCTTGTGTTAAGGGACTGAGGATTTCTGGTAATTACTAGATATTACTTTAGCCATTTGTGGCAAATACAGGAAATTAATATTTTCCTCCTATCTTCCAAGAATATTAACGTTAAAACTAGTAACCTGAGGGTTCAAATTTAATTATGAGATTAGTAATTTTCTATGGAAGTAATAAAAAACCAATTGATTCTTAATATGAAGTACATACATTATGTGTAATGATATATAATTGCTCTTTTATTATTTTATTATGTATTAAAAGGAATGGTTCCATGGTCACATTTCAGTATATGAGCAGAATGTCTTTTGTTCATAGTTATCTAATTTATTCCTCTTTACTATAGCCCTCCCATAATCCTTTTACTCCCATGTATTTTTAAGCAGTTATATTAAATATACACTACAGTGTCCACATATTTTTTTGCCAGTCCTGGGCTTGAACTCAGGTCCTGAACACTGTCCTTGGACTTTCTTAAGGCTAGAGCTGTACCACTTGAGTCTCAGCACCACTTCCAGCTTTTTGCTATGTATGTGGTACCGAGGAATCAAAACCTGGGTCTTAATGCATGTTAAGCAAGCACTCTACCACAAGACCAAACTCCCAGCCCCCAGTGCCAACTTGTTTTTAATCTTGAATTTTTTTCTTTCAAAAGCAGAGTTGTTTATTGTTTAAAATACATAAATATTCACAAGGAGGCTTTTCCTGATACTTTGGGTGCTTTACTGCTTTATATATTTATTTATTTACTTATTTACATTTATTTTTATTAGCTCTAAGTGGCTGTATAAAGGAACAAAGGAGGAAGTGATAGTAAAGTAGGTAAAGGGATAAAGTGCTAGTTTTGCAATGAAGAGCTCAGGGACAGCGCTCAAGCTGAGTTCAAGTCCCATGACTGACAAAACAAAACAAAACAAAACAACAACAAGGATTTGTGCCATCTAACAAAGCAATTTAAGAATATAATGTATCTTGATCAATAATTCTTCCAACATTCTCACCCATCTCTCCTCTATCCGTATTTTCCCTTATTTAATTTTTAATGTTGTAGGACATATATTAGTTTATTGACTGCATTCTTCCCCTCTTCTCCTTTTATTCTGCTACCCCTTTAACTTTGACGCCACTCCAACCCTTTCCAGTGCCTGCTTCCTTATGGGTTATTTTGCTGAAATTTTGGTTTTCCTTTCTTATGAATAACACTCTCCAGTTTCCATTGCATCGCTGTTATTTTAGTTCACACATTTGAGTTCACAGGCATTATGCCCAATATATTTAGTTGCAGGTTTGTAAGGTAATCTGGTCTCTACCAGTGGGAGAAAACATGCATCCTTTATCTAACTTGAAAAAAGAAAGTATGGTGACTTGCATTAAATATGCTCTTTCACCCTCTACAAATGAATTATGAATATGACAGCAAGGCATACACATAATATGGCAACATATGCTTTCCCTAAATTTACACCATCAATCTCTTGCAAAACGCATTATTAGAAAAATGTTATTTGCATGAAACTATTCTACAAGATTTTGGCTTTACTTAAATAGTTTGATAAAACTTCATTTATTGTAAATGTTTTATTTCCTTCAAGTAGAGAAAACATTAGAAATTGTAGCTGTGGCTTCTGGGTTCAAATCCCAACAGAGGTACATTTGAAGAAATGTTTCATATATAAAATTATTGTTATTTTTAAACAAATAGTGTGTTTTAATATATGTGTACACAATTATTTAAGTAAAATATAGAATATGTAAACATTTAGACATAAAATTTAGACATAAAAAGTGCTATTATTTAATTATATTAAATTATATTAATCAATTTAATTAGTTAAAGAACTTGTTAGTAAATTTTCATTTAACTGAGCTGGGAAACTGTCTTTTTTGTGAAGAGTGATATTAATCAGGTTGTCATATATTTTTTTAGAAAATGATAATCTGTAATTTATTGTTTCAGGGATTTCTTATAAAAGATAGTCTCTGAGGAGTTCTCAACCAGATGTGAAATTTCAAAGCATTCTCCAGAGAGGTTTATCACAGTCAATCGTACAGTCATTGGAGACTCTGTCATTATTAAAACTTTTAATAGTAAATACACCATGTACCGGATGGCAATGAAAAATAGCAAGTAGAGATTCCCCTAAGACTTTCACTATAGGATCTTACTAAAACAGAATAAATTAATGATCCATGGAAATAGAACACTAATCAAATTTATAGCTAAAGAAAGTATTAAAATAATTATATTAGAGGCACTTGGAGAAGTAAAGTAGTGTAGGGAAAGGTCAACTGTGTTGATAAGCAAGTAAAAATAACTTCATCACTAAGAAATATCTGTCTTTTATGAAAAACATATCTACCTAAAATGTATTTAATTTTCAACGTGAGTGGAAATTGATCCATAGCTGTTTTGTGACAAATTAGCACCAATTTCCCATCGAATGCATTATGATGAATATATTTAGCAGCATTTCAAAATTGACATATATTTTAAGAATCAATTTATGAAAATAAAATGTGGAAATGGTTATTGAAAGACAAAATTGCTCATGCAAATGGAACAAACTGAAATAAGAACAAGATAACCACTGATTTCCTATATATTATGTTTAAATGTAACAAATGTAAATCATTTAGTAAGACTATTTTAACTCAATTCAATTCATACATTATTTTCATTTCCACATGAAACTTCTTCATTCCAGTCATTTTAATTATCTATATCTGTTTAGTGAGATTTTAAGCCTTTTGTGCATTTCTGAAAATATCTAAAAAATACAACTATACAATTATACAACAATTATAATGTGAGGAATATTTTCTAGTCCAAATAGTATGTCATATTTTTCTAAGGGAACTAATAATGCAATAAGTAAGCCAGACGGCTGTAATTAGCAACAAGTTAAATACCCAATTATCTTAAATTATCTAATATCCTTATGCATAGCATGTTAATTAAAAAGTATTTTAAGTATATCCATAAAATAGATAAAGAATATAAATAGCAAAAAAATAACAAGTTCTGAGAGCTTGTTTAACATTTTTTGTATATAACATTGGAACAATTGTTTTTGCAGAGAACTTCAAATGTCATTAACATTTACAGAATATTTTAGTTTACACAGAATTTCAAACAAAATATATGTGTGTGATTGTTTCAACTTTGATCCTCACAGTAATTGTTGAGAATACTGAAATGTTGTAAACAATTCCTTGGGCAGCAATATTATATTCTACGTCACCAGGACCAAGGGAAAAAAATAGAAAAATTGAAAAGACCATGCTCACCATCTATATATAAGCATTTGGTGTCTGGCTTTCCTCATCATAGTTTTCTTTGGGAACAGATGTAACTAATCAGTATACTTTTAAAGCCTCCATCTTAAAAATACAAAATGAAATTTCTAACTATCTGTCACAGTAGACAGGCTGATTCTAGAAGATTCTAATAAATATAGTTCTTTTAGTCTACCTTAAACAGATGAATCTTGAAAGAATTGCAATTTATTAAGTGGCACAAAAGTAGTCTGTAAGTAAACACTAAAATGAAAAAAAGATACTCTCACAGTTTTAGAAGATTTTTTTTTTACTAAAGAGGATCCTTGTTTTACTTTCAAGAATTACTTTAAAAGTCACTATCAAAACAAAATGAAAGGGTCATACATGATAATATATGCATATGAAAACATAAGAAAGCTTCAATATTCAGACAAAAATATAAGAGCTATTCTGCCTGAATTAAGCAAGGTACAATTCAAAGCAAAGAAAGAAGACTATTTTGTAAGCACAAAAACAGCAAATTTCAAGCAGATATAATTGTACATGTTCTGAAACAGCTTTCAATGCATTAAAATTTGACAGATTTTAAAACAAAAATGAGAGTCAAAAAAGATGTCTGAAAACTTTAACCTTTCTCTTACTGATTGATAAGACAAATCAATGAGTGATGAGAAAAAGTAGCTCTTTGTAATTGAAAAGCATGTCCAATGAATCTTTCCTAACTGTCATTATGAAATATTATATTCAACAATTAAAAACATGTATTTTTTCACTGTATAGGAATTTTCACTGAAATACAAAGTAAGTTAGCTTGTAATATGCATCTCTGAAACACAATAAAGTATTACCATCAATTTACTAAACAATTAGATATAGCTATATTTCATTGACACTATTTCTATTCCAAGATATTTTTCAAAAGAAAATAAAAATATATCCTTGCATAAGACATCCAATTGAGGGTTTAAAGTTGATATATTTTCATGTAGAAAAAAAATAAATTAGAGGAAAAAGAAAAGCTGACTTTTTTAAAAAGGAAACAAAAACAAACTACTAGACACAGGAAAATGAAATAATCACATAATAGAAATGAGTTTATAATGAAAATGGATTGACTAGATATAGACCTAAAAATAAGAATGAGTTTTAGAGAGTACACAGTAGCTCATGCTTGTAATGCTAAATACTCAGGAGGCTGAGATCTGAGGATTAAGTTCAAAGCCAGCCTGGGCACAAAAGGACCTGAGACTCTTGTCTCCAATTAGTCTCTAGAAAATGGGAAGTGGGGCTTGGCTCAAGGTTAGGGTGCTAGCCTTCAGCTGAAATGCTCAGGGACATGGCCCAGGCAGAGTTCAAGCCCATGACCCACAAAAGAAAAAAAAAAAAAGAATGAGTTTTAAAAGTACATTGTGAGATAAGAAGATATAAATAGTGTATTAATGTATTTAAATATTTAATTCTATGATAATACAAACCACACAAAAATTATGTCATATGTTTGTATGGTAAATATATATATATATATACATATAAGTTATACATATTAGCATATTGTTGAATTGTTAAAAGACTAAAATATCATTCTTCTACAAATTTCTTAAGCAGTAGAAATGAATGCATGTATTTGCATATGTACAATGATGTCCATCCAAGCATATATACATACACATATAATATATACATATATATATACAGTTTTCCACAATCATCCGCCTCGGCTTGAAGACCAATGGAATAGAACTGAGGACCCAGATATTAAACCACAGACCTATGGCCACCTAATCTTTGACAAGGGAGCCAAAAAAATAGAATGGAAGAAAGCCTCTTCAACAAGTTGTACTGGCAGAACTGGTTAAGCACATGCAGAAAAATAAAATTGGATCCTTCTTTGTCACCCTGCACTAGAATTAACTCCAAATGGATCAAAGACCTGGAGGGAAAAGCTGACACACTGCAAACTTTACAAGAAGGAATAAGAGATACATTAGGCCTCCTTGGCACAGGTCGAAACTTTCTTAATAAGGACCAAGAATCACAACAAATCAGAGAAAGGCTGGATAAGTGGGACTGCATTAAACTGCAGAGCTTCTGTATGGCAAAGGACATAGCTAGTAAATTAATTAGGAAGCCTATAGAGTGGGAGAAGATCTTCACCAACCATACAACAGACAAAGGCCTCATATCTAAAATAAATCAACAACTCAAAAAATTGACCCAAAACTAATCTCCAAAGTAACAACCATCCCATTAAAAGATGTGCCAAAGACTTAAAGAGAGTCTTCTCTGAAGACGAAACAAGAATAGCCTATAGACACATGAAGAAATGCTCAGCATATGTCACCATAAAAGAAATGCAAATCAAAATAACACTAAGATTCCACCTCACTCCAGTTAGAATGGCCAGAATCAGGAAAACTAATCACAACGGATGCTGGAGGGGATGTGGCCAGGAGGGATCACTACTACACTGTTGGTGGGAGTGCAAACTCCTTCAACCACTATGGAAAGCAGTATGGCAGTGCCTCAAAAGGCTAAACATAGAGTTCCCCTATGACCTAGCAATTCCATTACTTGGCATTTACCCAACCATCCAGAAACTAGGGCATACTAAATCCACCAGCACAACAATGTCATTGCAGCATTATTCACCATAGCAAAGATATGGAACCAACCTAGATGTCCCTCAGTTGATGAGTGGATCAACAAGATGTGGTATTTTTATACAATGGAATTCTATGCTGCTGTCAGAAAAAATGACATCGCCCCATTTGTTAGGAAATGGAAAGACTTAGAAAAAATCATATTAAGTGAAGTAAGCCAGACTCAAAGAACTTAGGCTCAATGGTTTCCCTCATTTGTCATAATCAGTAGAAACCTTGGGCTCTACTAGCAGAGATTTGCAATAGAGCAAAACCTTGATACATAAGGCCATATAATATGATGCTAAATGAAAGGACCTCCAGGATACTGAAACAAAAGCCATATAACGAATGATTGTTGTCCTTAATGTACTATGTTATCTCTCATCTCTTTTGCTTTCCCTTGGTTATATCATATTGTTACAGTATCTCACTTTGTTATCTGATATATTGGGTATATTTGCATTTGGTTATTTGAAACTGGATAGGGAAGGGGGGAAAACCAACATAGGGGGTTGGGGGGAGGGTAATGGGGACCAAGACATGTGAAAGTGTATCAATGTATGTGAATTAATTCACCTTCTATTTGGCAAATATCATGTAACCCTTTTATTAATTACAATAAAAATATAAAAAATAAAATAAAATAAAAAATAAAAGTACATTGTGAGATAAGAAGATATAAATAGTGTATTAATGTATTTAAATAGTTAATTCTATGATAATACAAACCACACAAAAATTCTGTCATATGTTTGTATGGTAAATATATATATACATATAAGTTATAGATATTAGCTTATTGTTCAATTGTTAAAAGACTAAAATATCATTTTTCTACAAATCTCTCAAGCAGTAGAAATGAATGCATGTCCATCCAAGCATAAATATATACATTCATATATATATATATATATATACACATACAGTTTTCCAAAATCATCGACCTCGTTTTTTTTATATTTTTATTTATGTTTAAAAAACAAATATAGAAAACATGTGAAATATGAAAAAGAATGTTCAATAATAGGAATGATAGTTGTCTTACATAATTGGTGAAAGTTAATAAACATTAAAGATCATATCTAAGTAAAAAGAAAATCATTCTTAGCTTAGAAGCCACTTGATATATAATATACAAAGACTTATTTTCAACAATTTTCATAAAAGGATGCATTTATTTTCTTAGAATTAATACTCAAGTATTACAAATGGAATTTTCTTAGATAAAAGATGAGTGAATTTGATATAATCACCAAAATTCAGGAAGCAATAGAATGCAACCAAATGAGAATTAATTCTATGTAATTATTGTCTGAAGAATAATATTACTACAAATTCTTTGGGGACATAAATAAATTGAATTAAGAATCTTAATAACAATAGAACAAAGGACAGGAATAATTAAATATAATTACCATCTTCCAAGGTCCTAAACTCTCAGGATATTTGTAGAATCCATCATGTGCATTAGACTTCAGTGAATCTAATATGCATGTCTTTCTCCTGAGGTTAATGCAATGCACACAACTGTGCTTAGTGATTATAAGAAAAAAACAAGTTAATGAAGTGAAAAATGATATGTTAAAACATTTGAAAATTTCAAAAAAAGTAGATGCAAAGGAACTTAAAACATGAGGATGGACTAGAAAACTATAAATCCAGTTTGGAACATTCATATGATAATAAATTCTAAATGAGAAAGCTACCTTGAGGAGCAAAGATATTTTCAGATTCACTATCTATTTTTAATGCAATAAATATTAAGAATAGAACATATAGAAGCACTGGGAAATAGAAACATTAAAAATAGAAACATTAAATATCAAAGGGATGAAAATATATAATGTAAATTTTAAACAAAATAAAATGTTTACAGCTATACGAATATTAAATAATTAAAAATCAAGAGATGTTATTCAAGAATACTGTGTCTATTGTATCATAATTGGTATAGGTATTTATCAATAAAAGATAAATTCCCCTTAAATCTGAAGTTGTCTAATCACAAAATGAGAAAACATGTAAATATTCTTTCAAGATAATTTACATCAAAACCATCTGAAAGTTAATAAAATAATATTACTAAAAATGTTCACTAACTCACACATATAAACTCACTAGCATTCGGGACATGAAATCTTGCCTCTTACTCTGCTCCAACATAGCTCTAAGTATTTTTTTTTTTTTGCCAGTCCTAGGTTTGAGCTCAGGGCCTGAGCACTGTCCTTAGACTTTCTCAAGGCTAGAGCTCTACCACTTGAGCCTCAGCACCACTTCTGGCTTTTTCTATGTATGTGGTACCGAGGAGTCGAACCGGGGTCTTCCTGCATGCGAGGCAAGTATTCTACCACTATGTTGGGGCCTGATCGCCATCTCTGGGGCCTGTTCACCCTTCGGGCAAAGCGGCCATCAAAGGGCTTTGCCCAGGCATTCCTCGCATACCTCTCTTGAGGTATTTCTGTGTATGTGACTCAACTGAACCCCCTTTGCCTTTTTTCTATTGTTTCCTTTCCCAGTTTCCACCTCCTCTTTCCCCCACAGTATATAACTAAGTGCCCAACGCAATAAAGAGAGATTTGCTGGCTTTCACGGCTGACACAGTTCCTGGCTCAGTGTTGTTTTCTACCGGGTAATTGGGGGAGAGCTGGGTTATCGATACTTGCCATCTCTGCCGGCTCCAGGGGACTTCAGGCTGGCTCTGCAGTGTTCCGCTCATACCTGCTGGAGAGCAACACCACTAAGCCAAACTCTGGGTCCCTACTCTAAGTATTTTTATTTCCTGTTATCCTTAACTAAGATTAAAGTATTTGAAGTCTCTGCAACCCAATACTTTGTGATTCAAAGAAGGAAAATTGATAGTACTGTTACAACATGATTTATAGAAGGAAACTTTTGACACTTACCTCACAAAATCTACCCTTTGCAGCAATACAGACATATGTATCAACTTAATGTATACGTTGTTATACAACTACCAGCTTCTTCCTTTGGGAATACTGGGATTCATGGCACCCCAACCATCACCACTGTCACATAGCATATGATAATCTCAGCTTCCTAAGTGAAATCACTGCCCTTGCAGAAATTTCCTTCCTTTACTCTTCTGATAAATATTAGGACTCTTGAACTCATCACTTATTAAGTAAATTGTCCCAAACTTTTTTTTAATAATGGGAGAAATAACATAAATTGGTTGGATTATTCTTAACACTTCCCTCACATAGAAGGGATTTTAAATTCGGAAGCTCATTGCATCATGTGTCTATTAAATTGATTTTATGTTGTTGACAGACTGATTGGCAGAGAGAAGTTGAAAATAAATATTTGTTCACTGTAATAATATCGTGAAAATTAATAAGATTGCAGAGTTCAGATTTTGCCACTAATTATGCCATTGCTAACTTCAGTTTCTCTAATTATAATTGCTTTCATTTATTAGCTTCAAATACTAATTTGAAATGTCTTTGATCTTAAAATCTCAGTGGTTTGCCAGAGGTCACATATCTACCTGGTACTTAAAATCTTATTTGAAATAGATTTGCATTTTACAATATGATTTATGCTAAGTGCATGTATTTTGAATATAATACACCTATTAGCCCAAGAACCTTAAGAGATGAGACCTGGTTTTGAACTCAGGGGCTGTACTCATTCAGCTTGCTTTCATGGCTGGGACTCTACTATGTGAGCTGTCCTTTCTTTTCTATTATATTCCTTTCTTTCCTTTCCTTTTCTTTCCATTCCTTTTCTTTTCCTTTCTATCCTGTCCTGTCTTATCTTATCTTATCTTACCTTGTCTTGTCTTGTCTTGTCTTTTTTTTCCTTTTCTCTGCCAATCCTGGGCCTTGAACTCAGGGCCTGGGCACTGTCTTGAACTGTTTTTGTTTTGTTTTGCTTTTTATATTTTATTGTAAAGGTGATGTAGAGGGGTTACAGTTACATAAGTCAGGAAATACATTTCTTTTCTAACAGTTTCATCCCGTCCCTCATTTTCTTCAACTTTTTCCTCTATTGACCGGCTTCACCCAGTTGTATAGTTCATTTCCAACATAGTGTCTAAATTGCTAAATTGATTCACTCCTTGTCCCACTGTTTCTGTGGTTCCACTTCCCCTCTCCATCATATAATCTTCAAAACAACAATAAAAGGGAATACACCAAAGATGGGGCAAAAGAACCACAAATAGGACAATAATAATAAAAAACACTTTAGTTTCCATTCCTTCACATTCATTTCAATACGTTTCACTTTATAATCATATGTACATTGCTATTGAGCCCTTGCAATCCTCTCCCAAGGCTAGCATTCTATCATTTAAGCCACATCTGGCTCCTTTATGCAGATAACTAGAGATTCGAGTCTAACAGATTTTCTTTCCTGACCTGCTTTGAACCCTAATCCTCAGATGTAAGTCTCCCTAAAAGCTAAGATTATAGGTGTGGGCAACCCTGCTTTTTTGCTGACCATTTTTGTAAAAGAGTCTCATGAACTTTCTGCCTGAACTGGCTTTAAAATTTATTTCTTCATTATCACAGACATTTGAGTTGCTGGAATTATAGATATGCGTTACCATAATCCATCTCTAGAGTTGTGCTATTGTTGTTGATTTGTAGTACTAATTCTAGTACTATTGACACATCAAAATAGTTTCAGTGATGAAAGTTTCAGTGCCTATTGTGACCCATTGGCAAACATGCCTAAGAGAAAGCATACATTTCCTTTGTTTTAGAATGTGTCAGAATGTATTTTAAGTGTTTTATGTTATTTTCTTTAAAATACAAAGTAATTGGTGAAGTACATAAATTCATTTTTCCATCATACAATTATAAATTTTGTCATTAGGTGTACACATGAACACACACACATACACACACACACACATACCACTAATTTATTTGAGATATGTAGCCATTGAGTGATATAAAATGTGAGATTTTCATTAGTTACCAATCTTAAACTCAGAATAATTCTATTGTCTGTTTTTAGCAAGCAAGAAAGTATAGTTTAATGTTAGGAAATGTATATCAGTACAGAATTTTGCCTGTATTAAAATTTTAGCCACCTACAAACATCAGTATGAAATGCCAGTTTAGTGAGAATTTTAAATTAGCAATAACAATTAAGGGTTCAAAATGTTTCCACTGAACCATGGCACCTGTAACAATAAATATATGTGGATAAGGAATAACACTAAATTAAAACAAATCTATTTCCCTATAATGACAGATTATGAAAATGAGAAGAAAATAGTTTATTTTAGCATTGACAAAGTCAAATGTACTCGTCAATCAAATGTTATGCGGTTTTTAACAACTCACTGAATGAATGATTCTGCTCCATACTCAAACCTGTTTTTTTTTTTTTTTTTTAGATAGCACCGAGTGCTGACATGTCATCATTTGATGGAGATTGCTTGTCAAAGTAGGGTATATTCTGAGTGTCATTCACTAATAACAGTCCTCACAGCTGTGTGAACAGCTCCCTCCTCCCTCTTTCCTTTACTATCTGTCTTCTGAAATGTCGGCTGGAAGAAATCTTTAATATGTACAGGGTGACTAGATCAAATCATAAATGACCTTGAATTAAAAAAAAAACTGACCACTGAAATATCAGCAAGTTAAAGAAGAGGTATATTTTTCAGTGTATTAGTTAATGCTTGTTTATATTTCCTGCTGCTCACTAACCTATCACTAGTGTGGTATTTTCACTTGCTAAGGTGTTTGCACCTTCTATGTTAAAACAAAAAATTAAATCATGTGGGGATTATTGCATAAAAAATGAAGAAGAAAATGAGGTCATTTAATTTTCTTGAAAAAGCAATGGACTCTGGATTAATCTCATAAAGTTCTTCAGGGAATGAAATTCATTATTTTTCTATATATAGCTCAGTGTTTGGAATTTCAAGAATGCAACTGTGGTATTACCTGTATACATTTTAGTTCCCACTCACACTGAAAAAGAAATTTCATAATTTTAACCTAGAAGACAATTCACACTGTATAAATAAGGAACTGAAATAAATAAATTAATTGAAATATCACACCTTGTGATTTTTATCTCTACTACATTTCTTATGTGTTTAGCAGTTTAATTAGTATAAAAATAAGTTCAAACATCTATGCACCTTCATAAACACAAATTGTTCAAGTCACATATAGATTTATACAGTAAATAACAGTGATTTTCATTTAGTAAAAGGTAACATTGCCATTAAATAATGACATAGGTTTTTTTTCTATGTTACTCAATTTTATGATAAAAATGTGAACATGTAGATGTGGAGCATAAATTTTATAAGTACAGCTCTCTACTTACAGACTTATCTTCAACAAATTGCACTCATTCCTCTCATGTCATCATCATCTATGTGGCTATGGTGGAAAACAAAGAGAAAAACAGACAGAGAGAGAAAGAGGCATTGAAAGAGACAGAAAGAATGAAAGTAAGAGCAAGAGGTAGCAGAGAGAGAGCAGAGAAACTCTGGCTTTCATAAAACTTGAAACTGTTGGTCAGGTGGTCTAGAGTACACATGATAATGAATATTAAAAATATCACTGCAAGGGGCTGGGAGCATAGCCTAGTGGTAGAGTGCTCACCTAGCAGGAGGCCTTAGGTTAGATTCCTTGGTATCACATACCAAGAAAAAGCCAGAAGTTGCGCTGTGGCTCAAATGGCAGAGCACTAGCATTGAGCAAAACAGGACAATCCCCAAGACTGGCAAAAAAAAAAAAAAATTATCAGTGCAAAGAAGACAAAGTGTGTACTATCGTGAACATAGATTCAAAAAAATATTTAGCCAAACTAAATATGTGTTTATGATAGGATAATCTTAATATATAAAGAACAGAAGAAACGTGCACATAGAATAAACTTAAAAAATAAACTAAAAACCCATGCCTATATATTTCAAGATGCTACATAATATATGTGAATTGCTGAATGTTTTTTTCTTTATATCAGAGCAAGAAAGAAGATCTGTTTTTTCAATGTGATAGTAGTGAGGTGTCTGATGGAGGAAAGGACAAGAAATAAATCCTATGATATTGAAAACAAAGGATTGGCAATGAATAAATAAAAAATAAAAAACAAAGCATTGATTTATTTCTGCTCTCAAATGGCCAGCTCATCCGATATTTTAGAAGAAATTAAAAATTCTATGGAGCCTTATATGAGTTTAGAATATAAGATAAACAGATGTTTGAGGGAAAGCTACAGTAACATTGAAAATAGTACTTTGGTTGAGGGTGTGGCTCAACTGGTTGAGCACCTACCTGAATTCAATTTCCAGTACTGATCAACATGTAATTAAATAATAAAACAATATGGTGGCAAAACTCACTAAGCTACTAAGAATGAGCAAGTTTTTTGTTGCTTTTTTCCATATATTTTCATTGTAATTAATACAAGGATTACATTATATTCATCAGATAGAGGGTGCATTACTTCACATAACATTGATACCATTTCTCATGTCTTGGTCCCCGTTTCCCTCCCCCTCCACCCCTGCCCCTCATGTTGTTTTCCCCCTTTCCCTATCCGATTTCAAATAACCAATTAAGCATATATGCAATATATCAGATAAGGTGAAATATTATAACAATATGAGATAACCAAGGGATAGCAAAAGAGATGAGAGATAATATAGTACAATAGGGACAAAAATCATTCATTATATGGCTCTATATGATGGAGGTCCTTTCATTTAGTGTCATACTATATGGCCTTATGTATCTAGGTTTTGTTCTATTGTAAATTTTTGCTAGGAGAGTCCAAAATTTCCAATGATTATGACAAATGAGGGAAACCACTGAGCCTATGTTCCTTTGAGTCTGGCTTACTTCACTTATTATGATTTTTTCTAAGTCTTTCCATTTCCTTACAAATGGGGCAATGTCGTTCTTTCTGACAGCAGCATAGAATTCCGTATGTATACATACTACATCTTGTTGATCCACTCATCAACTGAGGGGCATCTGGGTTGGTTTCATATCATTGCTATGGTAAATAGTGCTACAATGTACATCGTGTGGAATGAGCAAGTTTTGCATGAAAATTATCACATAACTTCTGAAATAATTCAAAAATAGCTTAAACTAATTAAGACATATCTCATATATCTCACAGATTAACGGATTAAAAGAATCAATATTGTGAAAATGGATATGTAGATTAAAACTTTTTCATTAAAGATCCTAGAATAATCATTAGCATAAAAATTGATCAATGAAGTGTGTAATTTATGCAGAAAAAAATCTAGAATTTCAAACACAGAAACATTCAGAAGAAAATAGTACAACAGCTATCACATCATTTTATAAACAAAATAATGACAATTACTTATTGATAGAATTGTATGCAAATAAATCAGCAAAGTAGCATAAAATCCAAACAAGAATCTACAATATATTTTGTCAAGTGATTTTTGTCTGAGCACAAGATGGAAAAAGCTATACCTGAGTTCTGAAAATCTTAAATGATTATCTATTTTAGACATGAATTTCATACATAATATCATAAAATTTTAAGAAGCACATTTTTCAAATAAAAATTGTGACGTTGGGTATATAGAATTTCTTAGATATAAAATGTAAGTCATTAAAGAAAGATTTTTAAAAACTGGGTTTCGTAAAACATCATGTCTGTCTTCCACATCATTATTTAAAATGCAAAATCTTAGAATTGAAAATATTAACTGTGTGTAAAACATTCCCAGACTCACAGATCCATGTTTTATGTAAAAATGGTATCCTAGCAAAGAAAAAAATATTTTCTGAAACTAAAATTATTCTATGAACTTATAAGTATTTTTCATATCTCTTTTATATTAGTAATCATCTAATTTTCTGTTAGTATTAATATCTATAGTCAGAAGTTCAGTATTCATTAAACAAAATATCCTTATGTCTATTATTTGAAGCAAAAATATGTGCAACATTTGGTACAACATAAATAAGGCAGGTTGCATTTTTCCCTTTCATACTGAACATTGTTTCCTCACAAAACAGAAGAGAACCTAAATAACAAAAAAGAAGTGGAGAATCAGATTTTAAATTCATGCAAAATGTGTATCTGTGCATGTATAAATACATCTATGATGGTTAATTTCATATGTAAATTTGATGGGGCCGTGGAGTATCAAGATATTTTGTCAAACATTTTTTTCTGGTATTTTTGTCAGCGTAATTATGGATGAGATGCATGTTTAAATCGGTACACTAAGGCAAGGGAAATGTCATACAATGACATTTTTCATTAAATCAGTAAAAGTCTTACTCAATACAGAAGACTGTCTCTTCCAAGAGTTAGATATAGTCCTGTTGCTTGTGGCCTTCAGATTGATATTGTGGATTTTTAACTGAAAAACAGGCAGGTACACACACACACACACACACACACACACGCACACACGCACACATACGCACATACATATACACACACACTTATACACACATACACTTGTGGTTCTGTGTTTCTGGAGGGCTCTGCATATACACATTGCATATGAAGGTACACCTAGGACTTTCAAATCGATGGCTGAAAATTTATTACATAGGAAAAATTTAAAATTGATTAGGGAATTATTAAAATATAAGCATTAATATGATTTCATTTCCCACTGAAGAAATCATGTTTGAAGATTCAAAACGAATAGCTGAAATAAAAATTCAGCCTCAGCAGTATTTTTTCTGTTTTCATGCCTGTTATCATGCATTTTTGTTGGCCAATTTAATGAATGCTTATGTATGGATTTCCAATGCGAATACACATTTAATAAGGAATCTATTCTTTATACAGTAAGATAGCCAATATGCTCATACTTTCAAAATGATATTTCTAAGTTATATAAACTAGTCAATGGTCATTACTATAAATGTCTTGCCTACTTAAGGTTCTGCCGATGACTACATGGGCCTGTGAAATTGTCTTGACAATTGACTGGTTCTACTCCAGTACGATTTCTTGTTCCCAAATGAAGTAGATTTTTAAAGACTAGTGTGGAATGTGAGTCCCTTGTCATTGACATCTAATTGTTTCCCTACATATTTGTATTCCAGATGTGTATTGTTTTGATAGTCATTATTACCTTAAAGTATGTATGCTAAGAGTTTGTAAACTTTGCAAATGCAAAGAATTTTGAAACATGATATTATGTGACATAGGTGAGTCTCACTTCACCATCCACCAGCTTCACCCTCACAAGGCTAGTATTACAGGCATATGTCACCACACTCAGCTCAAGCATTCTTTATTTTTTTTTAAAGTCTGATTACTTTCAATTCGTTCTCTCACATTTTTTTAGATTTCTTCACTTCTCTAGCCGTAATTCTCTGATTTTATTCCTTCTTTCTATTTAGTTTCACAAAAGTTCCCTTTTTTCATTTTTTTCCTGTTTCTGATCTTCCTAAACTTTTTCTCAAAGCAATTCACCCTCTGACCATTCCGGAATCCCAACTTTCCAATAACTCCAAATTATAGCCCATAGCCACAGCCCTTCACCAAGCATAATTTTAATTTGATACTTATCTTCTTCTGTTTTCTTTCTCTAGCTAGATTGTAAACTATTTGAGGGATTTATAGTCTCAAAATCTTTTTTTTTAAAAAAACTTGTTTCCAATTGAGTTTCTAGTGCCCACATAAGAGCTGGAAATGAAACAATTGCTGAGGAGCTAATTAATGCACAGCCCCCTTAGATTACAACTTACTGAATAAAGTCTTCTGGGTTTTACAACTCCCCATTACCGTTAGCTGTGCATGGACAGCGTGGGAAATCATAGACCAGGATGCATGTGCTCATTCAGGTGACCAGATCTCAGAAAGAATATGAGGCTTGTCCCCTCTTTCTGAACACTCATCCACTACACATGGAAGAAGACAATGACAAGGAAGAAAGCAACAGCACTATACTACCGAAACACAGAACATGGTAAAGACAGACTTCCCACTCACAACTTTTCCTGCCCAAGGTGGCATTTACTTTCAAAAGCACATTATTCCAAGTCTAGCACAGGGTATACACCTACAATTCCATATTTGAGAGGCTGAAGCATATCATGAGTATGAAGCCATCAGAGGCAAGGTTCAAGTGTTAGAGTGCTGAGTGTTGTTCTAGTAACAACAATACCTGAAGTTCAAATTCTAGTACTTCTGAAAGAAAAAGGGAAAATAAGAACAGCAAAATAAAACCATTCATTCATTGAAGAAGGAGCATCATGTATTTATCATTATGGCTTTTGTAGCAAATTACTCATGACTAATAAAGGATTTAGAGAATGGAAGATTACTTTTTGAAACCCCATTTGTTCAATTATTAATAACACCAGTAAAACAATTACAAAAAATAAAAATAATATAAGGAGAGCACACCATATGAAAAAAATACTGGTTCCCATGAAATACTGGTTCCCTTCATGTAATGCAATGTGAGAGTGTATATGTACCTGATGGAAAAAATGTCTAAGCAAAATTTAACCGAAATTAATTGGTGAATTTGTGAGTGATTACATTCCAACTTAAAATGACTTTTTTTCAATCCCACCATGCATGCTTACTAAATAATTTGCATGAAATCCTGACAATTTTAGATCCAGGGTGGATTAATTTGTCAGTAGATGCTATGAGGTTGAGCTGGAAGCAAGAATTAATTTACTTTCCCACTAGGAACTTAGTCATTTTGCATATACATTTCACCAGGGTGGAAGTGGAAGAAACAGAGATCTCACCTGTGCCCTCTGAAGTCCAGTAGAGGAACTGGAATCAGAGTGGTCACTCAACACACTGAACAAAGGGCTTATGCTTAGCTGCTGCAGGTGAGGCCTTCCTGGAGAGGGCAGTCACTTTAAGCTTCTCCTCTGCATTAATAAGCTAAATGAGGTTGATATGCATGATGATTAGGCATCCATGAAGTAACATTTGGTATAAATTAAATTTTAAAAGCATTCTCAAGGAGACTATAGTTACTTAGGCAAAAATTTAAAGTAATATTGAATTCATGCAATCATAACTATATTACAAGTTAAGTTCTGATTTGCATTGGATCCTTTTATTTAAATATTAATATACTTTAGAGGTAATACTTCCAGGACATTTTCTAAAGCTTAATAAAAACCCCCAAAGTTTTCTCATAAATTAAAGAAGTTGCCCTAAGTTATTTCAGATTTGATGCCATTTTCTAGCCCATTTCAAAAAGCTAAGCCATTTTCCTTTACATTTCTAGAACCATGGATTTTAAATGATGCAAACAGTATGGGAAAACCCAAGTGGAAGTGCAGCAATGTTTTGTGAAAATTAAATCTTTTTAGGTAAATTATGAATTAGAAAAACAACAATTCACAGAGTTCATTTAAGGTTTTAATTCAGATGGAAGAACCATAAAGGCCTCATTGTCTTCCAGAGGAGATGACCAAAGGGTTCAGACAAAAGGGCAGATTACCTTAGAAAGAGAAGAACCATTACATTAATTTTAATGGAACAATAGAGGCTTTCAATAAGCTTTATGACAGCAGCAAAGATTGATTTTTTCTACTTTCTGCTAAAATGTGCAGTGTCCTAAACTGCATTTTGCCAGAAATCTAATACCTATAATTTATTGTATCCCATATTCTCAATGCTAAAAAGGAAAAAAAGTAGGTGAAAAAAGTCTGAGGCTCTAAAATATAATGAACTGTAGATTCATGACTAAACTCAATTGGTGTCTTGAAATTTCCTTTTAACTTTAAATTGCACTTAACCAAAATTATACAGCATAAGAAAAGCTATAAAAGTGTTTCAGATCACTATGTTCTCTTGTGTTCTTTATGTAAGAAAGGATTTGAGTTTCCCAAATTTGAATGTGGGAATATGGGGATACCACATTGCATATGTGTATATCTAATATACATATATGTATATATACATACATATATATGTATGTAGTCATCTATTTGAAACTTTTTATTGGGCTACCAAAGACAGAATTAATATTACTTTCAAGTCATGATTGTTTCCTGGATTTACTTTATAGCGTACAATCAGAAAAAAAAATACCAACCAGGCTTCACTATTGTTGCCTATTTTGTTTCATTTCTTCTTTAGAAGAAAAAGATTGTACAACTACTTGTTATTGATAATTATAGTTCCAATTTAAACCTTACTTTGGAAAAAAAGTCTAAGACTAAGATCTATTTTTCTTCCAACTTAGTCATAAATATAAAGCAGCTACTGAGACATAGTAAAATAAAAGTATGGAAGAAGTTCACTTCCATATTTTGTCCAATGAAAATAGGACAATGCAAAGGAGAATACCTTTAAAGGAGGGATTGAGGGGAGGGAACGTGGGAGAAAAACATGCGAAGGGGAATCAACATTCAAGTAATGTACCCAGTACCTGACAAATGTAACTGTAACATTGTATATTTCACCCTGAAAACAAAATGAAATAAAAAATAAATTAAAATGAAGAAAATATACACATTACATAAAGACACTATCTCAGGAGTCTGAAACCTTCTTTACTGAAGAAAAAAAGGGTTTTGGAGAAGAAAGATTAATCACTTCACCTGCTTTACTGACATTCATTCAGCAAAAGGGTTAGAATTTTGACTAGTTTCCAATGAGGATAGACCAATCAAAAATCATTGCTTTTTTTTTAAAGGTTCTACATTAAGCAGAATGAAAGAGCTTTTATTATCACCACATTAAAGGCCATAGAACTTATGAGGAAAGAAATTGCTGTACATTGAGAATTTGCAATCAGGGAGATTTTGCAATAAAAGGGGAGGATTGAGAAGTGCACAATCTGTGCATCACTGGAAACTTCAAATGAAATTTAAATGTTCCTGAAAGTAAAAAAAAAATATCCCAATAATCACAGCATAGATCATATGTGACAGTACTCATATCAATACTTAGACACTATTTTCTTATTCAGATTTGTCAAAAAAGGAGCAATGAGCCAGATGTGGTGTTTCATACCTCTAATCCTAGCAATCAGGAGGCTGAGGCAGAAGGATTGCAAGTTGCAGGCCTACCTGGTATACGAAGTGAATTCTAGGATAACCTGGCCTATAAATATGTTTGTAAAGCCAGAGATAAGTAAAAAGAATGGGACACAATACAAAACCTGAGCAGTTAGAAGAACGTTAAAAATATATATGACTAAGACAAGGATGACAAAAGGCTTCCGAGATACTCACTAGATCCTGTGTTGAGAGAAGATGTACAACTTGTGGGTTGGGGAGAAGAGGGAAAACCTCATCGAGAGCAAGAGAAGTGTTAACATTGTCCAAAAAGAAGTTTACTCATAACCTGATGTATATAACTGAAGCTCCTCTATATGTCACCTTCATGAAAACAGGAAAAACTCAGTGGGATAAAAAGGGGAAATTAGGGGCCGGGAGTTTGGCCTAGTAGTAGAGTGCTTGCCTAAGCTTGCACGCAGACCCGGGTTCGATTCCTTGGTACCACATACATAGAAAAAAGCCAGAAATGGTGCTGAGGCTTAAGTGGTAGAGCTCTAACCTTGAGAAAGTCCAAGGACAGTGCTCAGGCCCTAAACTCAAGCCCACGACTGGCAAAAAAAAGGGGGAAATTATGACTACAGTAAATTTTAAATCATATCATCTGAGCCAGGTGCTGGTGCCCCATCTCTGCAATCTTAACTACTCAGGAGGATGAGATGTGAGGATCACAGCTCAAAGCTAGCATGGGCACATAACTCAATGAGACTGTTATCTCCAATTACCCACCAGAAAACCAGATGTAGCATTAAGGCTCAGGTGGTAGAATACTAGCCTTGATCTGAAGAGCACAGGGACAATACTCAGGCCCAGAGTTCAACCCCACAACTGAAAAAAAAAATCCTGTCACCTCTCACTGATAGAAATTAATATCTATGAAAATGAAGTACTGTGGTAGAACTGCAGCTGACCACAGTGCTTACCAGGGCCTGTAGGCCAGGATATGTTTACTTTTACTTGAGCAAAGAGAGAGAGAAGATTCGAAAATGGTTGAGAAGTGTTCACAAAACTATGGCTCCCTGTACTTTTACTGAAACTATGGAATGGCAGTAATAATGAATGCATTTTAAATTTAAAAATATATGAATATAATTAAGTTATAAAGTACTATAATATTAATTAACTTACATTATACTTATTAAATTTTAAGCTCATTAACAGAAATTTTTACTAATCACTGTATTCTAGTTCTTATCACATGAGTTGTTAAATAAAATACCTAATGTATAATAATGACTTAATATGTATTTTGAGTGGGCAGTTGAAGTTAATAGGAGGTAGATTCTTAAAGGACTTAAAACAAGAAAGATCATACACAGGCCTATTAATAAAAGCTAAAAGAGAAATTAAGGATGGAGGGAATGGTTCAAGTCATATAACCAGTCAATTTTTTCTTAAAGGATCTATAGGAGGCACAGGGAGAAATGCCTATGTACTTACCACTCTAAAGTAAATCTATCCAAAACTTTGAAAAGACCTAGTTTATCAAGCATATTTATTATAGACTGCTTAGTAATATTTCTCCCAAAATCAAACTTACAATATGTGTATCAGATATATAGATATATTTACCTGTGTTTTTTATTATATTGTTCCTATTGCCTGTGTGATATATATATACGTATATATATATATATGGCAAAAACAAAAAGCTGAAACTATACAGTTTTTGTTTTGGGTACTTTTAAAAAGTAGTCACTGGGGAGAAGGAAAAAGGAAATGGGGGAGTTAATATATTTGAAATAGTTTATACTGATTTGTGAAACTAGAACAATGAATTCTGTAGACATTTTAAGGGAGAGAGAATAAGATAGAAATTTCTTTTGTGAAATATTGTATGCATGTATGTAAATATCATAATGGAACTTTTGTACAACTAATATATGCTGAAAATGTTTTTCTTAAAAAACATAGCAAATATTAGCAAATGCAAGAAATTGGGTACAAATGGCTTATACCTATAGTTATATTTATGCATGGCACTGAAACTGGATGGGTCATGGTTCCTGGTTACTCTAGGCAGAAGAGACAATGAGACTCCATGTCAAAAACAAAGAAACTTGGTATGGTGTTTGATACTTTTAATCCCAGCTAAAGCAGGAAGAGAAAAGTAGGAGGACTGAGGTATAGGTGCAGACCCATGCAGGAAACAAGAACTTATATTAAAAATAATCAGTTGAAACATAGTCTGGTGTCCTGGATCAGTGGTAGAGATCATATCTAGCAAACTGGTGTTCAAACTTCAATACCTCCTTATAAAATAAGTTAGATGTTTTAGGCTGATTTTTTATGCAACATAAAAAAATTTTTATTTTGTTGTATTGCTTCAGGTTCTTTTAAGGAAAGAGATTGAAGAGACAACTAATTGCATATGTATCATTCATCACAGAGACAAATGTTCATTTTTGTTGTTGGTATTGTTGTTGCTTATGGGACTTGAACTTAGCACCTGGGTGATGCTGTCCCTAAACATTTTTGCTCAAGGCTAGCACTCTAAGACTTTGAGTCACAGCACGACTTCTGTTTTTTTTTGTTTTGTTTTGTTTTTGTTTGTGTGTGTGTGTGTGTGTGTGTGTGTGTGTGTGTGTGTGTGTGTGTGTGTGATAAATTGGAGACAAGACTCTCTTGGAGTTTTCTACTCATATTGATTTCAAATGCTGTGCTTTTATGGTAGTCTCAGGGTAGCTTTGATTACAGGAATGAGCCTCTAGCCCTTGGCTAAGAATCAATGATCAATAAAGGACATGAAGTAAACATTTTATGATAAAAAGATATTATCTGCAAACAATAATTTTGCTAACTGGAAGACCTACTTTATCAAATCTATGATAAGATATAGTAATGTTTAACAGAATTTATTACTGACTTAAAACCATTGTATGTGTCAATTCAGTTTAATACCTACAGTATTTGACTGATAGCACTTACTTGTCCCTTACTCATTTGCAAGAAAACTTTTACTTGTTCGAAAGAAATAATATACCCACTTTCATCTCTAGTTAAGGAATGTCTCTTATAAAATAGGATTCATCTAGCAGGAAAAACTTAATGATACTTTGATCTCTCTAAAAGTAATGAAATAGATTTTTCAATACAAGTTCAAGTGAGAAGTCTTACTATTCTGAGAATAATTGACAGATTGCAACAGTATAAATGTAACAAATCTACCATGCTGATTTTATGTATACCAATTCAAAATCCTAGCAACCAAAGTAGGTTCAAGAATTTCTATTCTATAGCATTTTTTTTATTTCCCAAATCTCATTTCTTCTATCAATTTCTACTCCCCCACCCCAATCTTAGTTACCTTTGCTCTTGCTAATTTTACATTTACACATGATGATGGTTCATTGAGATTTTCAGAATTTTCCAGTAGCTAGAAAAAGTCTGACTCCTAAAAGTTATTGGAGCTTAGAAAATTATCTGACTATAAGGAAGATGATGTGCTGCAGGCAGATGACTTTAACTTTGGAGTCTTATACCCTAATAGTCTAAGACAGGCATGAAATCTAGTGAGTATGAGCAATTTTTCCATAGACTTGTTGCATTTTGAACTCAATTTTATTGCTAAAGGAATATAAGAAGGATATATGAGTCTAAGATGTGAGATCATTATGATAAGCCATCATACCTTTTAGCATCAAGTGATTTATAACTCTACTACATGCTGTTGATCTAATTACTATGAAAAGTACTAGGTATCACAAAAGTAACAAAAGAGTTGAACTACTCAAATATTAACCATGTAGAAGTATCATACCATAGGACAGTCAAGGGGAGAAAACAAGATGAGGGGCGTGGTTGGGGGGATGGAAATGAGGACCAAGAAATGAGAAAGGGTATCAATGTTTGTGAAGTAATTCACATTTTATCTGGTGAATATAATGTAACACTTCTATTAATTACAATAAAAATATATGGAAAAAAGAAGTATAATGCCATAGTATCCAAAAAGGATATTACCTACAGTCTATAATTGTGACAGATTTTCACATATACACATGTTTATCTTTTTATTTTCTATGTTTATTTTGCTGAAATTCCTTAGAGCAGATCCTTCTTCTTTCCATTTCACCATTATAAATTTCACAAAGCATTGGAAAAGGAATGAATTTTAAAATACATTCACAATATTATTAGCATATCTAACTAAATAAATGATTAGTACATGTCATCATCAGTCCATAATCAAAGTTCCACAGTTGTGTCAAAAGTATATATTTTTTCACATATTTTTATTGTAATTAATAGAAAGGTTACATTGTATTCACCAGATAGAAGGTGCATTACTTCCAATACATTGGTACCCTTTCTCATGTCTTGGTCCTCATTTCCCTCCCCTCCCCCCCCCCAGATCTTATATTTATAATTGCATTTTAGTCATTATAGTTTGTATATAAAATGTCAGCTAAAAGGTATTTATTAAAGGATTGACTATCAGATGATAGACTTTGGTCACATTATTCCATCCATGTATTAATCCCCTGAGGCATTCATCATTTGTTAGCATTTTTTGGAGATGTGGTAGTCTAGGTACAGAAAGTAGATCAAGAGGGTGTGACCTGGAAATAGATCATTTAGCCCCAGCCCCAGGCTCTCTGCTTTTCTCTGTGTATCTTGGTTCCCATGAGATGAGCAACTCTTTTCTGTTATGTTCCTCTACTATGCTTTCCCCCCACCCCACCGCAAGCACAGAAATGGCAAGTTGAAAGAAATATAGAATGGGAAGTACTAGAGCCAACAATTAGAGTAAAACCTCCCACTATTGTGTTTTCTTTTCATGCATTTTGTATAGCAAAGGAAAGGTGAGAAAAACATAAAGTCCTGCTCACTTAAACCCATCAGATTTTCTTTTCCATTACTGGACTCATTAGTTCATTCATCAGGAGAGTTGTTCCCTTGAGAAAATGAAATTTACAAACTATAGTCTGAGCATTAAAACAAGAAACTATGATTTTTTTTCTCTCTTTTGTTCAGTAGTCATGCTGATATACTTCACATCATTCCAAAGTACTCATGGTAAGTACTAGAGAAACAAGTGCTATTTAATTTATTGTTCTTAATTCTCAGCTCTATTTATCTTCTAGGTACATTTTACAATCCTGTCCTTCATTAATTATATTAAAGTATATTATCTAAGGAAGTATACAATGTAGAAGTATATTACTAAAGTCATCTTATCTAAAAATCAACTACTATTTCTCTTAGCGAAAGTTCTTGGGTTAGCAATTACCTTTCAACTTACAGCAAGCATGGAAAGAGAGGATACTACAGGGAATTTTGTATGTGAAGTAGTAAATCATGTGCTTCAGAATATGTTGGCCTTTAAACTTCAAGACAGCCTTTTCTCCCTTTTCTCTGAGTGTTAGTAGTGATGGTCAAAGAATACTTGGAACTCTGGTCCTGGATCCTTCTTTCTTAAAAAGATATATATGTTTAACTTCCACGATTTTTTGACAGGAAGAAGAACTTTCAAAGCACACCTTTGGATGCTCCAAGTAGTGTAAAATACAGACTCAGAGGAATTCTTAGATAGTTAAGAATGGGAGATGTTCTTAAGAAATATCCAAGCAGACCACAACCTGTAAGAAAAACATAAAGATCATTTGATTTCACCACATCAAAACTCACAGGGAAACAGCAGCATTGAGAATTCAGCTCATTTCTCTCTAGAAGGTATTATGTGCTACTCCACAGCAAGAAAGTGAACTTGCTTGCTCTATCCTTTATATCTCCTATAGGACTACAATAAAAGAACTGGCTTTAATATGTTTTCATTACTGAACAATCAATTTGTTCTCCACACATTTTAATGTACATTCCAAAGTGCATATCAGTACATATACAGGCACATGTGATAGGTGTGCTTATATAAGCATATCCACATATAAATGTATACCTATATGTATATTTATAATAAAGTAATTAGAGAATGCCAATGCTAAAAAATTGCCTTCATTATATGTGAATCCTCTATAGTATGCAAATACGTAATTATTATTTGAATGGATGCTTTCATCCCTCAAGACTCTTTTAGAATTACAGGAATTAGTTTACAAGAGATATGAGTAATCACATTTTGTGTTGTCTTATTAAAGAGCTTTTTAAAAAGCTGACCCAAATTCAATCACTGACATAAAAGAAGAAAATTACTTTCTAGATATCATCCTGACTTTCATCCTTCAAAGAACATTCTGACATTAGATGTTGATAGTATAGCAGGAATTCTGGGGCCCAAGGCTGTTTTACAGCAGCTGCTTTATTGATCCAGACCACATTCAGTTATTTGTCATGGTCTTTTCTAAAAAAAAATTTAACTCGCTTGTGTTCAGAGGTAGAAGAAAAGAGCAAGAATCACCAGCTGCTGCCTCCTAGCCAAATAAAGTCAAACACTGCCTTGATCTAGTGACTTGAGAATTTCACCAGCCTCAGTTCAACTATTACAGATGACAATGATTTTCAAAATTACTTGGTAGTTAAACACTATATAACAATTACAGGATAATGTTTAGTAATGTGGCCTTTAGATTCCCAAAGATAAAATATTTATTGGCCATGTAAATTTGTATATAGTCCTTAGTGTTTTTAAGTTATATTTCCCGATCTGTAAAGTCAAATGCCTAGGAGTTTGGCTACAATATTACTATTCTCAGTTGAGATATGTACCATAACTGGTTCCTAAAATTTTTCAATCAATGCTAGCTAATATTTTTAACCTTCATAATAGGCTAGGCACAGTTATGCTAATATTACTTGAAGCTACTTCCTTTATTAATTCAGTTTGTAGGAGTACATGAAGTTGCAGGATAAAAGTCAGTTCTAAAAATGTATTAGATAATGAGAACTAAAGTTAAACTTGGAAAGGTAGCTACAATGTGTTTGGTGAGATCAATATTGCCTTGATAATTATTCTGATTGTGGTCCACCTTAGGTATCCCCCAAGCCCTATGAGATATAAGACAGCCATTACTGTTCAGGGTTACATTGTAGCAACCTTTTTCCTATAACAGCTAATATAACACCTGAAATAAAAGAATTCCTCTATAACTTCTTTCCGGTGCCTTGTTTATGCAAGTAATTATCATACAGGATAATAGTAGACCCAACTATAGCTAATAAAAACTAGCAAAACTCTCCTCTAAAGTAAAATAAATTCCTTCCCAATATTAAGCTATTCAAGCGAGCAAAATCCATTTATGTCATTTTACCTACATAATATTAAATTTAAAGCTTCATTCTAATGCCATCATTTGTAAATATTTGCATAAATTAGGCATGAAGGTACACTTATGTTTGCATATACTGTGTATCTGTTCTATGTTCAAATAATTCTGTAATAAAAATTGTTACTGAGTGCCTCTTAGAGCTACAGATAGAAGTTTCCTAAAGATGATAGAAGTAATGCTTGGAAAAGATGGCCAAAGAATCAGAATATAGCTCAGAATAAGTTTTTAAAATGAGCTCTTATTTGTTATACATTAATTGATACATTTAATCCCTTAAGCATTTAAATTCACAAGAAATTGTCATTGCCTTAAGGTGTATGTGATATTTTTAGAATGAAGAGACTAAACCAAGTTTTTGTTTGTTTGTTTTTCGAAAATTATCAATTTCTTAATTCTCAAACTACTGCAATATCTATTGCAGGTGTCATAATTCATGCCCCTACTCCCAGAACATGGGTGACTGACACTGAAGCACTGCCAACTTGAACCCATTCTAGGTTATACAGGAAGAAATTACTCCAAAAATGAAAACAAATAAAACAAATTAAAAAACTGGAATTATTCCATGTGAAATACTTCAAAGTAAAACATAATAATTATAAGAATTAATTATTCTCTTCTGAATTAGAAATATTTCATGCAATCATATGGCCTTTAGTTCCAATTAATCTAAGAAACTAATCTATTGTTTTTTATAGATTTAATTCATATTAAGGCTGAAACTAAGGTAGAATGAGAGAAGTTATTGAACCAGAAAATCAATGTTTTGTTTGAACAAACAAACAAATGCAAATGTGTGGCAATATAAAACTAAGGAATAAAAAAACAGAAGAAAAGAAAATTCAGTATGTGCTTTTGCACAAAATTCAAACTAAGCAATTTGATTATCTAGGAAGAGTCATAAGTTGAAAGTTTAAAATTAAAAAGCAAAAGTTAGATGTAAATAAATAATACATGTCTCCTTAGGTAACTTCTAAATCATGCAGGAGATTGCATTGTGTTTCACTCTTTTTCTCTCTGTGTGTGTGTGTGTGTATGTGTGTGTATGTGTGTGTGTGTGTGTGTGTGTTGGTCAGAAGTGAAGTGAAGGCATGCCACTACTACAGATTTTAGATGTTTGATTGGAGATAAACTTTCCTGCCCTGGCTGACCTCAATCCATGATCCTCAGAACTCATCCTTCTAAATAGCTAAGATTATGTGTTTGAGCTATAAGCACTGGGAATGTGATTCACTCTCAAAAATAAACATAATTATGAGTACTCTCTAATAATTTTAAACATTAAAGACAATGCACAGAAATGATGTGGCCATACATAAAATTAAAGGAAAATATATCACTTCTTAAGACTCTCATATCGAAATAATTTTAGCTCATGTCTCTAAACCTAGCTACTCAAGAGGCTGAAAACATAGAATTTGGTTCAATGTAAACAGGGTTGAGACTCAGTCTCCAATATACTAGCAAAACACTAGATTGGAAGTATAGAATGCCAACCATGAACAAGTAAGGTGAATTTGTGTAGTCAAAGTTGAGTTATGAAGGCTCAAGGTTGCCTTCCAAATCCGCATTCTCTACATGGAAGAGGCCCATGAACCGATTGTAGGAAGAAACTATAAATCTACTTCAAGTAATTTCCAGCCTCAGTGCTCAAACTAACCAAATTTTAGTTCAAGGAAGAAACTGAAAGCTAGAGTTCTTCCTTTCTCTTAAGTTAAATGACACATTGATGGAAACAAATCTGTATATGGTAGCATCTTAGAACTTCAATGCCTACTTCAAAGATGTTACAATAAGTGTAGAAATGCCATAATTTGTTCTTCAAATAATTGCCACATAATGAAGAAAGACTCCCTGTAAGGTCCTGTGAGACTTTCTACATGTAACATTTACTAGTTTCCCTTACTTATTTTGTAATTAAAATCTTAAAAATAATTAGGTATGCATCCTTCTCTTTTGAGATTATATATACAATACTGATATAATATTATGCTGTAGGCTGTGAGCTCTCAGGTTTAAATTTTTCAAAAAGAAAGCAAACATTTTTGAAACAAGAAAGAAAGTTCATTCTAATTTACTTAAAATTTTCTTATATAGAGAATAATCGTTTATTCTTATGTGTTTATGGACTCTAAAGCTTGAATGTCATCATCAGAGTTAAGCAAATGTAGTGACATAAATAATATGGAAAATATTTTCTGACTTACTAGAAAGTCTGCAGGCCAAGGGATAAAGTAACTCTTTTGCATGTGGCAATAAACAAGGACATTAATGCTATCCACTTATTTTTCTATTTATTTTTCAAAATACTTTCAGTGCTTGAGGTAAGTCTTTCCATTCACAGCCAGGAATCACAGTGCATTAAGAGAACAGGCAGTGATAAAAGAAACCAGGAACATAAGTACTTTTAATCTTTTCTGACAAACCCTTACATACTCAAGTTGTGCTGAGCAAAAGTTAATTATGTGTGAATTTGCCAATCTTGATAGACAGGCAAGTGAAATATGCAGCTAAGCACACATGTGCTGGAAAAGGAAGTAACGTTGTTCTAGAATGGGTAAAAGGGAATGAACATTAAGAATTCAATTTGCAGTCTCTGCACCATCACATTAAGGGAAAAAAATAACATTTCTCTTAAAGCCTAAGTAATCTTTAAAGAATTGTCTGGGTTAAACTCATAGTGGCTTTTTCATATGTTGCAGTTGGGTCCTTACAACGGTTATTGGGTTCAGTATTATGGGTCTCCATTCTCATCTTTGAGAGGTCATAGCAGCATGAAGAAATAGGTGCCCAGGATAATCAGCCATCGTTTCCTTCTCTCACTGCCCTAACGGGAACACAAGGTCCAAATTTCCCAAAGGACTTTCCGCCAAACGCTGAGCACAATATGTAAGGAAGTACTATACGAAGCAAAAGAAGATTTTATGAGGATCATTCATCCAAGATGAAACTAAAATTGCAGATTATATCAGTCATTCTACTATATGGTTGTCATCTTTCATAATAAATATAATTGGATCCAGTTATATTTAAATTTTCAGACCTTTAATCCTATGACTACTTTGATAGCTTTAGTGAGTAAACTTATTACTACTCAGCTTCATCAAGTGAATATTTTCATTTCAATTTGTATTTTTTAAATTTTTATACATTTTGTCTTCCTTTTCTTCCTCAACCCTTCCTCCCTTTCTCTGAGATAGGTTCTCACTACATAGGCCAAGCTGGTCTCAAACCAGTGATCACCCATTTCAGTTTCGTGAGTGTTACTGTTAAAGGCACCAGTCACCATACCCATCTTTAAATAGTAATGAAAAAAGGTTAGTTTTAAATTAATGTTCACGTGAAATCACTATGATATAATATCATAGTCTCATAGTTTGAGTTTCTAACTAGATCCTCCTTCCAGATTTATAATTTGTATTTTATTCTATAAAGTAAAAATAGTAAAAAGCAATTATATTGTCCACATATAACTGTAATTTGGTTCCCGTTCAGGTACTATTAGAATAGTTGACCACAAAGTTGCTATTAATGCAGTTTTGAAATGTAATTTTGATGTATTGATTTTTTCCTGGGGGATAAGCACTATTCCAAATGGAAAATGTGATTTGTAGTTTATTTTTTATTTTGTAAGGAAAAGCCTAAAGGTAATTTTAATAAAATAAGATCAAGTTATAAAAGTAAATGGAAATTAGAATTAGTTTTTGTTGATGATCTTGCTGGTTGTTACAACAAGGTGGTAGAAAGAATTTTTTTTTCGGTCAGCTCATTCTTAGGGAGAAGAGGATAACAAAAGGATTTCAATTGGAATATCATTTAAATTAAGACACTTGTTTCACCCTATGAAATTAATAAACTCAGTGGTTAAAAAAATGAACAAATCATAAGAGAAGAGGATTTGATTCCCAAATTATCTTTTATTAAAAGCATAAATACTCATAAGAAATAAAAAAATTTGCTGTAATTTTGTTGAGTCTAAGATTGAAAATAGTATTGCCAAATGCTCAAAAAAGTTATTTCGACTTCTTGTTAGTACTATTTTTTGCCTGTATTACAGTATATTTGTGTGTTTCCTAAATTATTTCCAAGAAGATACTATATGCATAAAAGCATATATAATATAAGTATATAAGCAAATACACACACTCAAATATATATGTATATATATAGATATATACATAGCCAAGTACAGTATATAAAATATGGTAGGAAATCAGATTAAATAGAATTCACCTAAATTGGGTTTAAAAATATATTTTAAATTGCAAGTAATTTACATTTACTAATACAGTACTTGAAATTTACCTATTCATATATGGTATATTCTTGATATTCTTATGCAGATATAAGTACACATATACAAATATACATATATATATCTGTTTGTATATTTCTCAGATATAAATATTACTATATTTCTGTTGTGAGAAAAGAAAAAAAATTGCTTTACTTAGCATCATCTATCAAATCAAGATTTCCATTATTATTATTATTCATAGTGTCTATTTTTCTATGAAATCTCTGCTCTGCTCTTGAGATCTTTGCTCACTCTTTTCTAGTTTTTTTTAATTAAAGAATTTATTAACATTGATTTTTACATCATATTTCAAATGATGTGCTTAACAAACAAGTATTCAAGAAGGGAATCTCTATATACAATCACAGTCCCTTAATTTTTAGAACATACTGTGCTGTATTATGTATATTGATATTATATGATTGTATGGTTGTCATTGTTTAATATATTTTGTTTTATTTTACTTTTTTGTATTTTTTATTAAAGAATTTATTAATATTGATTTTTACATGATATTTCAAATGACATGTTTAACAAACAAGTATTCAAAAGGGAAACTATATACAATCACTGGCACTTAGTTTTTAGAACAATCAAAACTAGGCAAAGGGTTAGTATATCATAGATACATATTAATTTATGAAGTAAAACATTATATCTATAGAGTCATAGGTTTTTATGTCTATGTAGTTGTGTTTATATTTCCAATACCATGTCCATAGCATTCGGTATGCAAATATTGAGTCCTTGCTCTTGAACTGTTTGGATCTAATAGCCACATATTAAGTATACCACTGTATATCTTTGGCTCCTTTAAAACAAATGTGGTAGGATACAAAATTAACCTTCAGAAGTCAGTAGCCTTCTTGTACACCAACAATACTCAAACAGAAGGCCAAATTAAGAAAATGATCTCATTCTCACTAGACCCCAAAAGAATAAAATAACTAGGAATCAACTTAACCAAAGGTGTAAAGGAATTATTTAATGAAAATTATAAAAGCCTAACAAAAGGAATTAAAGAGAACACTAGGAAATGGAAAGACATCTCATGTTCATGGTTAGGGAGAACCAACATAGTGAAAATGGCTATATTGCCAAAACTGATAAATGCAACGCAATCCTCATCAAAATCCCAAAGATATTATTTACTGAAATAGAAGATACAATCCAAAGGTTCATATGGAACAAGAAAAAACCTAGAATAGCCAAACAATTCTAGGCAAAAAGAGCAATGCAGGTGGTATTACAATACAGACTTCAAACTCTACTGCAGAGCCCAAATAACAAAAACAGCATGGTACTGGCACAAAAATAGACCAGAAGATCAATGGAACAGAATAGAAGATCCAGAAATAGAGCCACATACCTAAAGTTGGCTTGTATTTGACAAAGGAGCCAAAAATATACAGTGGAACAAACATAGCCTATTCAATTATTGGTGCTGGCAAAACAGGGCAGCCACGTGCAGAAAACTAAAAATTGACCCTAGCCTTTCACCATGCACAAGCATTAACTCAAAATGGATCAAAGATCTCAATGTCAGACCAGAAACCGTGAAACTGCTACATGATAGAGTAGGAGAGACACTGGAACTCATAGGCACAGGCAAAAGATTCCTGAACGTAACCCCAGGGTCACAACAGATAGGAGAGAGACTCGATAAATGAGACTACCTAAAAATAAAAAGTTTCTGCACAGATAACAGCATAGTCCCAAAGGTAGAGAGACAGCCAACCAACTGGGAAAAGATATTTACTAATAATACATCAAACAAATGCTTACTATCCAGTATCTACAGGGACCTCAAGAAACTAATTGACCCCCAAACCCAACAAACCATTCACTAAATGGGCAAGTGAACTAAAGAGAGACTTATCAGAAGAAGAGATTAAAACAGCAGAAAAGCATATCAGAAAATGTTCATCATCCATGGTAATAAAGAAAATGCAAATAAAAACAACCCTAAGATACCACCTTACCCCAACAAGAATGGCCAAGATTTTGAACTCAGACAATGACAGATGCTGGCGGTTGTGGAGAAAAAGGAACCCTACTGCACTGCTGGTGGTATTGTAAACTAGTTCGGCCACTCTGGAAAGTAGTGCGGAGGTTTCTTAAAGAACTGAAAATTGACCTTCCCTATGATCCCACCATACCACTCATGGGCATCTACCCTGAACATCATAACCCAAGATATGATAAGGACACCTGCTCAGCTATGTTTATCTCTGCACTATTCACAATAGCTAGGCAATGGAAACAATGCAGATGTCCCACTGCAGATGAATGCATACAGAAAATGTGGTATATGTATACAATGAAATTCTACATAGCCAACAGACAAGATAAAATAATAGCATTTGCAGGGAAGTGGATGAATCTAGAGCGAATCATGTTGAGTGAGACAAGGCAAGACCAAAGGAACAAAAGGAGCATGGTATCCTTAATATGTGGCTATTAGATCCAAACAGTACAAGTGCGAGGACTCAATATTTGCATACCGAATGCTATGGACATGGTATTGGAAATATAAACACAACTACATAGACATAAAAACCTATGACTCTATAGATATAATGTTTTATTTCATAAATTAATATGTATCTATGATATACTAACCCTTTGCCTAGTTTTGATTGTTCTAAAAACTAAGTGCCAGTGATTGTATATAGTTTCCCTTTTGAATACTTGTTTGTTAAACATGTCATTTGAAATATCATGTAAAAATCAATATTAATAAATTCTTTAATAAAAAATACAAAAAAGTAAAATAAAACAAAATAAATTAAACAATGACAACCATACAATCATATAATATCAATATACATAATACAGCACAGTATTAATGTTTAGTACAGCTGAAATAGACAGTGATATGCCAAACCCATACAGAAAATGCTTCTGAAATTGGTCACAATAGTTGATCCTGCAGTCAGCTTCCTGAATATGTAAACATGGAATTATAGATGCCACTTTTCTTCCATTGTTTTTCATCTGGGCTACTCTCAGGAACAAGATTCACCTGCATTAATGAATTAATGACAATGTACAAGTTGTTCTTGTTTTTTTTTTTCTTCAGTAAAGGATTTCCTAGGGTCCCAGATATCCTTGAACATTTCTGGGATACTAAAAAAGGCACTTAAAATATCTAGAAAATCTGGGTTCTGAAATTAGTTATTTTTTTATAACCTGCCTTTTATGGTTTGTTTAGATAATGTATATATAACATTGGGAATGAAAGGTCAGAAATAATAATGTTCATACTCCAGGAAAATTAACCTAAAATGTATTTTTCCTAATCAGTACAAACACATTGAATTTTGCTTCAACATAAATGTTTTGAATTAATGTAAGACATACAATCTATATTTTCCCTGAATATGAAAACGCAAAATAATTTAAGCCATCCTTTTAATGAGTGAGCCAGCCTCATTTATATAAGAAATTGTTTACAAATTAAGTTTATGGAGTTTTTCTCTTATCAATACGTCTAGACAACATTTGTATAAACTTTTTAATGATTCAATTGATCCTGTTTACAAGGCAGAAATCCACTTCATTTCTGAATTTCACATCTGAAGCCACTTCATTACTTTTCCTCAGTAGTGATTTTCTTCACACAAAATCAACCAACTGATAAAATGCTCTCAAGGTCTCTGCTATTTGGAAACTAACTTGCTTGTAAAAATTACAATTAATCATTATTTATAGCTTTGTCTTGATTGAATCTTCTTCTTGTGAATAATCTCTTTTATTTCATGTCTAAAATATATTAACATCAGTCTAGGACTTGAAAAACTTCTAGATTAAAAATCAGAATGTGCAAATGTATTTCAAGAACATTTAGTTTGAATTTAAGTGCTAATGGTTGTGTAATAACATAGAAATATGTGATCATGCATTATAAAACAGAATTATAGATTCAGTAAGTCTAAAGGGATTTAGATGCATAAAGTTGGGTCATAATCATTATGAACACCTAAAGAGAACTTGCGTTTCATAAGAACAGTTGTTCTGTTGGTTGCTTTCAGGGTCGAGTCATGACTCAGGTCAACCCCGTCCTGTTTCTCTGTTGGGTTTCATTATCAAAGCATCCCTTTTTCCTGAGGACTTGTGAAGAAAATATTCCTAGTGGATATCTACACTATCCTATACTCCTAAAAGCAACAGTTTCCAAAAGTGAGGTAGACCAAGAGCAATAAAAATAGCGGTGCTGACACTCCACCTTGGTGGAAGACCCAGTACAGAGATGTGAGAGATCCTATTAGTTTTCAACCACTCAGCCTGTTTAGCTCTTAATGTAACTAAGTAACTCATGGGTACAACAGCAAACTGAAAATTTGATTTCCCCCCACCAGAAGTATTAAAGTAGCCTTTGTCCTTTGTCTCTGTGATATCTCACTTTGACCTGAAATGTTTTTGTTTGTTTGTTTGTTTTTTCACTTGTTTAATTGGGTGCTTTGACAGGTATTGAAGAACTCCCAGGATTTAGGCAAACCCTTGAAATTTATAGGGACTCATCCAGTGTGTTGATACCTATAATTTGGGAGATTGATTTTTGTATCTATTTCTAGTCCAGTCCAAGGCTATCAGAGGAATAGTTGGTAGCACCTTTGATAGCAAGGGAATTTGGTAACTGAGAATCCGTTTAGAGAAGGAAAGGGACAGAAGAGAGTATCAAACTCAAAGATTTCCAAACCCACTTCCATGTTCAAGTGTGTCCTTTGACTATATCTAAGAAACTTATTTAGAAATTTGAGAAACTATTAAGCCCCAAACGTTGTGTAAGGTGCGACTGAAGCTGATTGCAGTGCCAGGGAACAAACCCTAAACTGAGGGAAAATTGTGGGAAGATTTTCCAGGAGAATGGGGAAAAAGAAAAAAAAATAGTGGGTGGGTAGAAATAGGGTTAGAAATTAAGCTTGTTTTTCCATATGAGCTTTCTTTTGACATTGGAATAATGGTTTAACCATGCCCGAGCTCATAACTCAAGCAGTATTTGTGGTCTCTGCCATCATAGGATGGAGTGGTAAGGAGCGTCATGAGAGGGATGCCTAGTCAGTCCAATACAGAACATCTGCTTTAAGAAGACCACAATTCTCGGGGAGCTCTGGAGCTCAAAGCCCTCAAGCAAGAATCACAAATGACTGTATTCTCACCATTTTCTTTACAAAGGGTATCCTCCCGGTCTTGGTGGTATCTAAGGTTCCCTAAGCTTGAGTGTAGATCTTTTGTATATTTTGAGTGAAATGTATATTAATACTGAACTTAGTATTGTGGGAGAAGGACTATCTCTCAGGAAATAAACATGCCAAAGTATCTGTTTCCTTTTGTTTCCCAAAGACAGATGATCTTCTTCTCTGGTTCAAACCTTTCAGTGAGATGAGGTGTGGTGATTGATAGTTATTATCCCATATACTTGGGAGGCAGAAATGTGGAAAAACTATGCTCAGCATGAGGAAAATGTTAACAAGACCCCACCTTAAAAAACTGGATATGGTAGCAATTACCTGAGATCCTAACTACATAGAAAGTAGAAGCACCATAGTTTGGAGACAGCCCAGAAAATACTAACTGCCCTATAATCCTAGATGAGAAATTACTAATGAAATAGTATTTTGGAGATTATGGCTCAAGTGGTAGAGTGCCTCCCTACCTGATACTGATAAATGAATACACATATCATTATAAATATATAAATGTTTTTATATATAATAGTTTGAGTCTTCAGGAGTAGTTTTGCCTACTTTCCTATTCTTTCGTTACGCCAAGAGGTTAGCAAAGGACACCACTGTTAGCCAAACTCATAACCCAAAATGATGATATGTGAGCTCTTTTCTGAATATTTTATTTCCTCATTGATCTTAAGTAAAAATATTCTCTTCATCAACTACCTAGGACCTCTGGATGTCTGTCCTTTCAGAAGCTCACTACATGTTTGTTGCCTGGATGAATAATCGTTTTAGAATTTGACCTATGAGTTATTAGGTATGAGAAGCAGAGGAGGTTCTAGAGAAAGGGAATATCAGTTGCTGAAATCTTTCCCCTCTCTTTCTTCCTACTTGGTTCAATAGCAGAGGATGAATGGTGATTGGGTTTCCACCAGGTCACTTTTCTGGTTACCTAGACTCCTCCACAGGCTCCATAAGAGGAAGCTCTGTGGGACCCACAGTTGCTGCTCCCACTTTCATGAATGAACTTACCACAACACTGAGCTGGGTGGCACCAAATGCACTTTGAAGTTGGAGCACAGCTGCTGTAACATCTGCCACATCTTGACAGTGGATCCTGCCCAAGGATGCTTATCAGTTTTAAAATACATTTCACAGCAAAATACAGGATTTGAGAGCAGAAGTGGCTCTGGCTCATATGACCAAATCATTCAAAGTCTGTGCCTAGGGGGAGTTGGCATTAGTTTATGCACAAAATATAAAACATCAGGGATCACAGTTGCTGTTATCATGTACCTTGATTTTTACCCAGGTTGATATTTCTCATCCTTTTGGACAATTAGCTATAAGAATTTTTACCTTGAATCTCTTCATTATGAACTGATCTGTAAATACGCTGAAAATAACTGGCATGGTAGAGAACCAGAGCAAACAATGTTTGTTTGTTTGTTTGTTTTCTTCAGGACATGTATTTCAACCTTTTAGTAGGTGACACATCACTGAAATCTGTATTATTCTTGTGCTTTTGAAAAGTTTCCAACAATTTTGTTTCTCTGGACCTTATACAAAACTACCATTTCTGTAACAAAATGATAAAAAAAAAAAACAGAAAAAGTTATCAAAAACTAGTCAACTTATCTTCATTGGAACAATGAAACAAAATGGAAGTGACTTAGCAATGGAGGGACTTGAGCTTAAAGAGGAAAAATTATGTCAGTCTTCTATAGAGGCTCTAAAACCCTTATTCCTGAATGTTGTTTTGAAAACGATCACACAAGCCAGGCATGGGCGGCTCATGCTTGTAGTCCTAGCTACCTAGGAGGCTGAGAGCTGAGGATTACACTTCAAAGCAAGACAGGACAGTCCAGGAAACTTTTATCTCCAATTACCAACTAAACGGAGGGAAATGGAACTGAGAGTCAAAATTCAAGGACAGATACAAGCATAGGACCAGCACAAAAAAAAAAGAATTGCATTATATACCGTATACTTCTTAATATGTTACTTAACCTCCCTAAATCAATTTTTTATTAGTAAAACTTTGTAAGATTACGATAATTCTTAAAGGAAATACCTACCACAGTCCCAGCATAAGACAAAAATTCAGGAAATAGTAGCTAAGATTTTTATTTCGATGTGTCAAGCACAGTGGCATGATGTGAGCTGTAGGATTCCTGTGGCACATTGAATGTAAAATCTCTTCAATGTACTTATGGTGATTTAAATTACCATTTACCTATGGTTTTCTTATTCATTCTCTAAAACTGTGAAATAAACATACCATGAAAGATCTTGAAAAAAAAACCTGTAACTGGTTATTTTAAAATTTCACATACTTTGCATGAAACACAATGGAGGTTATTTAGTGACAGAGAGAGACTTAGACTGAAGTGGAAATATGCAACATCATTAAGTCCTTTCTCATGATCTCTTATACAGAAGTCTTTTTTTTTTTGCTAGTCCTGGGCATAAGCTCAGGGCCTGAGCACTGTCCTTAGACTTTATCAAGGCTAGAGCTCTACCACTTGAGCCTCAGCACCACTTCTGGATTTTTTCTATATATGTGGTACCAAGGAATCGAACCCTGGTCTTTGTGCATGCTAGGCAAGCACTATACCACTAGGCCGAACTCCTGACCCAATAGATGTCTTTTAAAGCTAGCTTCTGTAGTTCCTGAATCAAAATGCCCTTTTTTGAAGAAGGCCGTGAGTATCTATACTCAAAACTGAATCAAAGATTAGTAGCAGACAAAATGAAAGGAACTTCCAAGAGCTATTACCATGATGTAGACCAGGAGTCATGGAATTTCTTGGCAAACACAAGAACATTGTAGTGCGCTGTGGTACTGCAGAGCCCGCCTCTAAGGGCATTCCAAATAAATGAGGGGAAGTTTCACATGACAGACAGAGATTCTAAAATCACACCTGCTTTCTCCCCCCAAGCATCCCTAATAAATAAAATGGGTATTCATAAAAGAAGAAAAATTATCCATTCTTTGACCCTACAAGAAATGAAATTTTATATCTGGAAAACAAGTAATCTGGTCATAATCAATAACTAAGAATAAAGAATTGCAAAATATAGGAATAAAACAAACAGAATGAAATGAAATTTTAATGGAAAGAGAAGGATCTGATTGTTAGATAATATGGAGACTTTGCCAAGAGACCATGCAGATATGCAGGTACAGGGAACAAAGGCAGAAGTTTAATTCAGGGAAAGAGTTGGCAGACCCCTTCCCACATAGTTGAGTGCATGGGTATAAGCACTGGCTCTGGTTTGGAGTGACCTATATAACCCATAGGGATTTGGGAGGGCCTTGTTACTTTATATGGTCATGGCCTGATCTCCTCAGGTGACCTATAGAGCTGTAAAGTGTGGGGCAGCCTTGCTGGCCTGCATGGCCATAGCTCAGCCCTAGGGGGCTGTCCAAGGGGGTTGATAGCTAATTATACTGCATGGGCCTGATGTTACCCAGGGAAGGAGCATGCTGGGCTGTGAGAGAGGGGGCCACCTTCACCATCACTGATGAAGAATAAAAATGAAGCTAACATTTCAAACAGACTGAAAAATTAAGGTGACATTTTTGAAGTCCCTGTAAACTTAATGAATTTTAAACTTAATAAAGAATAATAAATTATTCTTTTCAAGAATAAAACTATACTTTCCCAAATATGCTGAGATCTGAGATTTGTACCTCAATGTACATCATTCTGTAAAAAGTAATTTACTTGCTCAACTTTTTGCACAGATTGATGGCAAAGGAGAATATTTATTGCTTGATTTTTGGGGGTAAGTTGATAATAAAGAAATGCTTGTCCTAAACAAGCTCTTGCATCTCTCTGCTCTATGACTTTCTTTACTCTAAGGAGACGACCTCAATGCTTTTCAGAAATAACTTCACATGTCGGGTGTTGTCTTTGCATTTTCCTTGAGAGCAGTCATGGCCTCAGAGATTGTCTGTCTTTGAATATACCCACCTACTTTTCTAACACAGCTTTTGTTCAGAAGCATCAGTGAACCAGGAGAATAAAGGTGATGGCTTGATATTCCATAGTCTCATTTTCACTATCATCCTTCAGACAATTGACTTTTTATTGCATTCCAAGTGACAGTGAATTAAGTTGCCTAATTCAAAGCTTCTTTTACAGCCCAACCACTTAGCTACTATTGTTTGAAGTCCTATCCTGCAATCTTGAGGAATAAAGTGAGGTTTCTACCTATTGCTCTTTTATTTCTCAAATTGTTCAGAAACAGCACAAGAAAGAAGGTCATTATTTTGCAAAGTGGGCATCTGTGACCCTCAACTTTTAGAACAGTGAGAATTAATCCTAACGAATTATAGGATTTTAGCGAATTTCGTTTTCTAAAGAAACAGCAGGGTTAATTTCTAGTATATTTTCTGAGTGTGCTAATTTATTTGATCATACCTGAAAAGTGGATGGGAATATAATTTCTTATCCATTTCCATCTAATTGCAGAATATATTTATGTAGAATTTATCAAATTTTTATAGGAATTTCTTTATAATGTTAGGAGAGGGTCAAGGAATATTCAAGAAAAACTCATTATGAAGTCATTCAGAAGTTTAAAGAAAAATTAAACTCAGTTGTCTAGACAGTGTAATTACAAAGATGACCCCCAGAGCCCTAAGTAAGCATGGTCTGATTCAGCAATGGTAATTCCAACACTTATGGGTTAGCATCTCTCTATTTAAGTCCTGGAGTACCTACTCAATTTTGACAATTGTTCATGATTTTGATTCTAATATTCTTTTATTTTTCTAATGGGTTAACCCAAGATTCAGTAACATGGGATTTTTCAGTCTTGATTGTGGGACTTCACTCACACAAAAATTGTTAGTGAAATAACCAAGTCTGGTTGAAGGTCAGCCATCGATTGCTGCATTTTCATTCTCCATGGGAGTAAATTGGAATCTGCCACAGAAACCTGGTCTTCTCAGGGCATGTGCACAGAGAAAGAAGCCGCGGCTATGGCTTGGCCTCTGAAATAAAAAAGATATAGAGAGGACCAGTTGAATAGGGGTAGATAGAGAACCTTCCAGGAGCTAAGAGCAGAGAAAACAAAGGCTTAATAAAGGATTGGGCATTCACTAAAGTCAAGTCAAGACATTCTGTTGATTTTGCTACAGAAAGTAATGAGTGAGTAACTTAATTGTGAGACAGAATGGCTTTACTTGAAAGAATAAGAAAAGGAAGTGACTTTAAGTGATCATTTTCCTGTGTAACACATTTGGATGATTATTCTTTTAATTTCAATGACACTTTATCTGTAAGATATGTTAATATCTATTTTAGATATGAAAAACAGTGTGCAAGTGAGATTAAAAACTCACTATCAGACACACAAGTAATATCCGAGTTCCCACATTTGAAAGATGTTCCAGAGACACGCCATAACAAAGTAGAAACAGAAGGAGAAATTACTGAAGGAGACTGAGTTTCATTTGAGTAAATTCACACTTAATATAACATGTCTCATAACAAAATCCTGCTGGTTGCTGGATTTTAGTTCTACGATGCTATTGAGTTTTATTAAGGCTATTGTGTGTTATAAAATAGTAGTAACAATAACTGAAACAGCATCCTCCAAACTTGAAACCTACAAATACCTCAAGAATTGATGCTTTTATGTTCTCTCCCCCATTGTACAGCACTCAACAAATTTGGAAGAATTAAACCTGAGCTTCATTTTAAGAATTCTTCACCTTGTGTCCTTTTAGGACAGAGACTGATTCAAGAGTGAATGGAGGTAAAAGCTCCATGCTCTCACTTAAGGATGGTTCAGCCAGTGAAAAGTTCAGAAGACTATTAGAAAGTTTTAAAAATAGACAAACATATATTTCCTTCTTCACCTGAATGTGAACACATTAGCACTTTGTCTGATAAAACTGGGACTCTATAGTGGGGGAAATCAGAAAAAGAATGATACTGACATTTAGATGAAGACAAATTTAGGAAGTCTAAAACATAGTCTAGTTCTAGAAAGTAGATACATTTAGTTTCAGAAATGAATATTGCAATCAATTTGATCTAGCAATTATAGTTTAATAAAAAACAGACTCTAAAATGAGAGTTCACTAGGGAGGTATGATTCAGGCATCATTACTCATATACTCTGAAAAAATTGGTCTTTAATATCTCCTTAATTTGGATAATCTGTAGATAAACTTCCTATCTCTAGGCTGGAATCTATTTCCTAAAGCCTTTACTTTACAAAACCTATAAATTCTTCCTCAGCGTCTCTCATACGTAAAGGCTCCTTTAAATCCTAATGAATATCTTCTACAAAGACATGGGTAGGGGGCCTCTTTTTTTTTTTGCCAATCCCAGGGCTTGAACTCAGGGTATGAGCAATGTCCTTAAGCTTTCTCAAGGCTAGAGGTCTACCATTTGAGCTAGAGCACCATTTTCGGCTTATTTCTATGTATGTGAAATTAAGGATTGGAGCCAACTCTTCATGCATGCTAGACATGCACTCTACCACTAGGCCAAACTCCCAGCCCACAAAGGGGCCTCATCCTTGATTGTAAAACTATGTACTATCATATAGAAAGAAAATTTACCTTTTCCTTAGAGTAAACCAGTCAGCAAACACTGATGAGCTGTGCAAGCCACACCTTCCCCTATTACCTCATATCAATTAGCTCATAAAAACCTGCCTACTCTTAGTGTTCGTCAAATTGAGGTAACATTTATCTCTAATCTCTCTACATGGTGGCATCAGTCTTGAACAAATATTTCATTTCCTTTTAACTTTGTTGCAACTTTTACCTTGACATAAGGGATTGAAATCAATAAGCCTGTAAAATGCTCACAAAAATTTTTAATGGAATTCGAATTTACTGTCCATTGGTATTTTGAAGAGCAACATTAAGAGATTTAATAGTGACATTTTAGGATAACTGACTATGTTACTTCTTTGGTATATGTTTTTGTAATATTTTACAAGAATGCAAAATACTTTGAGAATAAACAGAGATACATTGAAGTATTAAATTACTAAAATATTTTCCTAGTCTCAAGCTAAAATCCAGATTCATTCATGGTCCATTAATTTGGAGACTTGAAGAAAAAGAAGCCAAATTTTATTTTTTTCATATAATTTTAATTGTAATTGTAATTAATAGAAGGATTACATTATACTCACCAGATGGATGGTGCATTACTTTACATACATTGATACCCTTGCCATGTCTTGGTCCCCATTTCCCTCCCCCCACCCTTGCCCCTCATGTTGTTTTCCCCCCTTCCCTATCCAATTTCAAATAACCAAATAAGTATATATACAATATATCAGATAACAAGGTGAAATACTGTAACCATATGAAATAACCAAGAAACAGCAAAAAAGATGAGAGATAACATAGTACATTAAGGACAACAATGACTCATTATATGGCTTTTGTTTCTTCTGTATCTAGGTTTTATTCTGTTGTAAATCTCTGTTAGGAGGGCTCAAGGTTTCTACTGATTATGACAAATGAGGGAAACTTGAGCCTATGTTCCTTTGTGTCTGGCTTACTTCACTTGATATGATTTTTTTCTAAGTCTTTCCATTTCCTTACAAATGGGGCCATGTTGTTCTTTCTGACAGCATCATAGAATTCCATTGTGTATAAATACCACCTCTTGTTGATCCACTCATCAACTGAGGAGCATCTGGGTTGGTTCCATATCGGTGCTATGGTAAATAGTGCTGCAAGGACATCATTGTTCTCTAGTGGATTTAGTATGTCCTTCTTTCTGGATGATTGGATAAATGCCAAGTAGTGGAATTACTGGGTCATAGGGAGCTCCATGTTTAGTCTTTTGAGGAACTGCCACACTGCTTTCCATAGTGGTTGAACAAGTTTGCACTCCCACCAACAGTATAGTAATGATCCATCGTGACCGCATCCCCTCCAGCATCTGTTGTTAGTAAATTTCATGATACTGACCATTCTAACTGGAGTGAGGTGGAATCTCAGAGTTGTTTTGATTTGCATTTATTTTATGGCCAGAGATGTTGAGCATTTCTTCATGTTTCTATAGACCATTCTTATTTCTTCTTCAGAGAAGACTCTCTTTAACGCTTTGACCAATCTTATAATGGGATGGTTATTACTTTGGAATGATTCAAATTTTTGAGCTGTTGATATATTTTAGATATTAGGCCTTTGCCTTTTGTATGGTTAGTGAAGATCTTCTCCCACTCTCTAGGTCTTTCTAGTTAATTTGCTGGCTATGTCCTTTGCCTTAGAGAAGCTCTGCAGTTTAGTGCAGTCCCACTTATCCAGCCTTTCTCTGATTTGTTGTGTTTCTGGGTCCTTATTAAGAAAGTTTTGACTTTGCCAAGGAGACCTAGTGTATCTCCTAGTCCTTCTTGTAAAGTTTGCAGTGTGTCGGCTTTTACCTCGAGGTCTTTGATCCATTTGCAGTTAATCCTGGTGCAGGGTGACAAAGAAGGATCCAGCTTTAGTTTTCTGCAATTGCTTAACCAGTTCTGCCAGCACCATCTGTTGAAGAGGCTGTCTTTATTCCATTCTATTTTTTTGGCTCTCTTGTCAAAGATTAGGTGGCCATAGGTCTGTGGTTTAATATCTGTGTCTTCAGTTCTATTCCATTGGTCTTCAGGCCTGTTCTTGTGCCAGTACCAAACTATTTTGATTATTATAGCTCTGTAATAGAGTCTAAAGTTTGGTATTGAAATTCCTCCTGTGCTGTTCTTTCTGCTGAGAATTGTTTTTGCTGTATGGGGTCTTTTATTATTCCATATGAAATTTTAGATTACCTTTTCTATTTCTTTAAAGAATGATATTGGTGTATTGTTGGGTATTGCATTTAATTTGTAGATGGCCCTTTCCAAGATTTCCATTTTCATCATGTTAATTCTTCTAATATAGGATCATGGGAGGTTTTCCCATTTCCTTATTTCTGCTTTAATTTCCTTTTCAGGGTTTTAAAGTTTTCATCAAAAAGGTCCTTCACATTCTCAGTTAACTTAATTCCTAGGTACTTTATTTTCTTTGAGGCTATTGCAAAAAGAGTTGCTTTCCTGATTGTTGCTTTGTTCCTTTCATTGTTGGCATAGAGGCAGGCGGTTGATTTTTGAGGGTTAATTTTATACCCTGCTACCTTGCCAAAGTTTGAAATCAGCTCAAGCAGAATGGGAGTGGAGTCTCTAGGATTCTTTAAATACAGAATCATGTCATCTACAAAGAGGGAATGTTTCACTTCCTCTTTTCCTATTTGGATCCCCTTTTTGCTTGATTCTTGCCTTATTGCGCTTGCTAGGAATTCTAATACTATGTTAAAGAGGAGTGGAGAGAGTGGGCATCCTTGTTTCATTCCTGATTTTAGAGGAATAGAAGCCAAATTTTCTAATCAAAAGTCAGAATCCTATGAAGTAGGCTGGTGAGAAGTGCAGCTGGATATGAAGATGGAACCTGAGAGAAAACTGATCCTTGAGGCTTTTTCTGAGCTTTTAAAGTATTATTTGGCTGACAAAGGAAATAATAACTCTAAGTTCAGTTCAACATGAAAGAAAAGGACTGCTTAGCTGTGTCTCTCCATCTGGAGTTCCTTTCCCTTCCCTGTGACAAAACAGGCCTTTGTATATTTTCTCTACAGTGCTATATTCTACAAAGAATGTAAGTTTAACTTCTAATCACTTGAACTTCTAAGATCTATAGTTTTGTCTTTATCAACATCTCCAACTATTATTTAGTTGAGTAATCCTAAAGTTCTATTCCTATTTTTAACTCACCTAATTGCAACTAAATTGTGGCATATTAATTATATATTATAAAACCCAGTCCCATCCCCAATCCTCAATGAAGTGTCTGAGTATTAAATTCTTAAGTGTTGTGCATATTTAATTATAAAATACCCAAGTCATTTATTCAGCTATAATCCATTATGGGTAGAAAGTATATAATCTTCTTGATGATTTGCTTGATAAATGTATTTGTCTTTTTAATGAGCTTCTTTGTTAAGGTGGTTAGAATGATTAATGTGCCAGAGCACATAACTTGTAACCTTGAAAACCAAAAGTCAATATTTGGGAAAAATCCTTACATGGTGAAATGCACTTCTTAAAACTGCAGAAATCTCCATGGGGATGCAAGGCAGTTTATTACCAGACAAGACTGACATGTTGCTATTTAAACAAGATTAAATGTACCCTGTAAATGATGAGGAGAAAGGCAGAAGGGGGAGGGTCTATGGGAAAGCAATTATAACACAAGAATTGATAAGCTCCATTATCTACAAACAGATTTGATAGTTCAGATTACTAATTGCCCTGTCAGTAGTCCTGGAAAAAATACAGCTACAGAAAATTTGCTAGAAAAGAAAGCATACAACAAAGAAAATACATACTCCACAGCATAACCTTAATTATTTGGCATTTTAATCAATGGATGGACCCCAAGGAATGTATAGTGCTATTTATGTTTTCATGAGTAAAAGATATTTGTTCTAATGCCTAATTATTTTGAAACTTTTAAAAAGTTACAGTAGTATAATTTATATAGCATAAAACATGTCAATATTCATATTAGAATGAATATATATTCATATAAAATTACTCACGTTAATATCATATCAAAATTCATTTTAAAAATGACTGCTAAAAGTTTTGCTTGAAATATTTCTCTCAAGTCACAGTAACTCTGTATGTATCACCAAAAAAAGATTGACATCACTGACTTTCTTCTGCTAACTTCTTATTTTATTCCCAACCTTTTCTGCTTTCTTCCTCTATATATTATATTCTTCTGAAGATAAAAGGAAAGGATTAGAAAGATAAAACATGTATAGCTTTGCCTAACTTATTTCTTTTATACTTACAACTTTGTTTAGACCTCAGGCAATAGAATGAATTACAATTTCATGAATAAGGTACATAGTCAAATGTGTTTAGAGATACTGCCAAATTCTTTGACATTGAGGCACCTAGAAGCTACTGGTTTATCATTACTGCATGGCATTCTCAGTGTAACGTGACACACTATTTTGCTACGTGTTTGCAGTACTGACAGATTCAGTAGAGCAGTTTGCTTAACTGCTATTTATAGAACATCAATTGAGTAACATGTAAATTTTTGAGTTTTTATTTTACTTTTACCTGTTTGTATGACTTAGGTAGAAAATTTAATGGTAATAGTGCCACATCAAAGCCATAAGCCTCTAGAAATTATAGTTATTGTTAAAAAATGACATAGAAATTATTTGCTCAACTATTACAAGCAACCCAAGAAGCCATATCCAATAAAGTGATAAAGTACCTTGTTATAATAGAGGTAAAGCATGGTGGCTATTACAACATTTCACTAGGTTGTGGTTAAAGGGAGAAGGTATTCCTTCTGGACTGGTTCCTGCCAAAATAAAGACATAGCTTGCAGTCTGAGGGTAATTTCTGACTAAGAATACCACTCATATGAAATCAAAGCAAAAAAAGATATCCTTGGAAAAGTCAAAGTAGTCATGTGTACAAGCTGGACATAAAAGATGTCTAATGATAGTGGACACATTGAGCCTATTTTGTCATTCTTTGAGCTATGGGCAGGTCATCATAGTGACAAGGCATTCATATCAAATATCAATATTGTATGAAACATACCAAAGTCTAATTAATTATAATCAAGTTAAACACTAGCTAGCAGCTTTTAAGTTGCTCTTTTCTAACCTTTTTTCATCAGCCCTTCCTTCCTTCCTTCTCTCTATCCTCTTTCCTTCCTTCCTTCCTTCCTTCCTTCCTTCCTTCCTTCCTTCCTTCTTTCCTGCCTTCCCCTTACCCTATACACAGTATTTTCTAGTATTTCGTTTGGTCAAGAACTGATAAATTTTAGTTTCAAAGAGAAATTGTTGAAAATATTCAGTTCAAAAAAACAATTGTTCAAAGTTTTCTCTAGTGTAGCCAAAGTTAGCCTTTTCTGTAACACAGTGAGTTATCATCTAATATATAAAGCTATACATTAACTTTAAAGACACTAGAAATAATGTATGTCAACTTCAGTAACAGAAACAAAATAGCTATTGGTTATATTAATAAAAGCTAGAGTTCACATAGGCAAAATTTGATTACCAATACAACCCACAATCTGACACAAACTTTTTCCATCTTTTTTCTTTCCCTTTTTCTCTGTATATGAAATGTGTCATATAAGGACATAAGGAGTATTAAATATTGTAAATTCTTAGTCAAAAATGAAATCATGAACAGCTGAGATCTCAGACAGCACTTAATGTATTTGTCTGTTTTCTTTTGCTAATAACATAAGGCAACAAATTGAAAAGTTTCTTAATTTACAAATATGTGGTGCAAGGATGCATATCTCATGATGAGCTTTGTGGTAGCAAATTCTTAAGGCCAGTGCATCTATAGCAATAGAAGAGGAACATACCTTGTCGATTTCCCTTTTTTAATTAATTTTCAAGAATTCACTCAAGGGGTCTTCAAAGAAAATTTTTATCTAAACCTAATGGTTTCTCAAAGGACTCATCTGTAATACATCATTTGAATTGTTTCCACTTTCAAACTTCCTCCCAAAGTGCATTAAATTTTAACATGTGAACCCTTGAGAGACACCTTCAAATTCAAATCAGACCCAAGCCATAGAAGTCAGTGTTACCGAAGAAACGAGGGATTGATACTGTATGAGGAATGTAAGATTGCAAGTATTAGGAATCAGGCAACCTTTGACATTGCTGGGAAGAGTTGACTCTTTTTAGTTTTCTTTGCCAGTCCTGGGGCTTGAATTCAGAGCCTGGGAAATGTTCTTGAATTTTCTCAAGGCTAGTGCTCTATCACCTGAGCCACAGCACCACTTCCGTGTATGTGGTATCAAGGAATCAAACCCAGAGCTTGATGCATGTTTGGTTGATACTGACAGGCATACTTGAGGTGAAAAAACATACAACAATGTTCATTGCACCACTATTTACCATAACAAAGATATGGAATCAACCTAAATGTCTCTCAGTTGATGAATGGATCAACAAGATGTGGTATTTGTACACAATGGAATTCTATGCTGCTGTCAGAAAGAACGACATTGACCCATTTGTTAGGAAATGAAAAGACTTAGAAAAAAACATATTAAGTGAAGTAAGCCAGACTCAAAGGAATTTAGGCTCAATGGTTTCCCTCATTTGTCATAATCAGTAGAAACCTTGGGCTCTCCTAGCAGAGATTTGCAACAGAGCAAAACCTTGATACATAAGGCCATATAGTTTGACACTAAATGAAAGGACCTCTGGATATAGAAACAAAAGCCATATAATGAATGATTGTTGTTCTTAAAGTACTATGTTATCTCTCAGCTCTTTTGCTGTCCCTTGGTTATCTCATATTTTTACAGTATCTCACTTTGTTATCTGATATATCTGATATATTTGTATTTGGTTATTTGAAATTGGATAGGGAAGGGGGAAAACAAGATGAGGGGTGGGGGGAGGGTAATGGGGACCAAGACATGTGAAAAGGTATCAATGTATGTGAATTAATGCACCTTCTATCTGGCAAATATCATGTAACCCTTTTATTAATTACAATAAAAAATATCAAAAAAAACCCAAAAACAAAAAGGCCTTACCTTGAAAACTGAAAGTTGCAGTCTGTTTTTGTCTCTATACCTCTCTGTCTTTCTATCTGTGTGTGTGTGTGTGTGTGTGTGTGTGTGTGTGTGTGTCTGTGTGTGTGTGTGTGATTTTGTAGCTGTTTCTGTAGATAATGTAGAAACAGTTTTAGTCCTAATGATATTACTTCAATGCCTAAAAATTTTATATGTCCATATTGACTTGTCATATAAATACAGGGTTGAATGCCTAGCACAGTGGCTCAAGCTTGTAATCCTAGGTGCTCATGAGGCTGAGATCTAAGGATCTAGGTTCAAAGCCAGCCCGGACACAAAATGACCTGAGACTCTTATCTCCAACTAATCTCTAGAAAAAGGGAATGGGGCTTGGCTCAAGGGTAGGGTGATAGCCTTGAGCAGAAAAGCTCAAGGACAAAGCCCAGGCCCAGAGGTATGGTGGTAGCCTTGAGCTGAAGAGCTTAGGGATAGTGCCAATGCCAAGATTAAGCCCCATGACCCACACAAAAAATAATACAGGGTTGAATTTAATATGCAGTTCTTGTGTGGTATGAGGTTGTGTTTCCTTAACTTACAAAGGACAGTCAGGGATGCCATCAAAGTTTTAGACAATAATCCTATACCAGAAACTTGTAATGATTAATGCATTCTTACTTTTTAAATACAATAACTATCAGTCAAATGTTGCTAATTGGGCATTAACCATATGATTGGTGCCACTAAAGAACATGGTTTTCAGCCAAGTACCATGGCTCATGCCTATAATCTTAGCTACTCAGGAGACTGAGACATGAGGATCAAGGTTCAAAGCCATCCCTGGCACAAAAGGACCTGAAACTCTTATCTCCACATAACCTCTAAAAAACTGGAAGTGGGGCTTCTCTCAAGGGTAGGGTGGTGGCCTTGAGCCAAAGAGCTCAGGGACAGTTCCTAGGCCAAATTCAAGCCCCATGACCCACAAAACAAAAGTAAAAACAAATAAACAAACAAAAAAACCATGGTTTTCTTTTTATGTACATTTTATTTATTCACATTTAACCTTAAAGAGCACAAGTAACCACTGGGTTTATATTAAAGAAAGCAGTTTTAGAGTTCTTCATGCTTCACGACTATATATGCTATATTTTGTAAATTAAGGATAAAGAAAACAAAATGATTTCTCTTTTGGCAGCAATAGAGAACAAACTCAGGGTTTGAAGGTTATCTGAATTTTAAGCCATGACTTCTAACACTTATTGCACTGGTTATTTTTTTTTAATAGGGTCCCAAGTTTTCCCTAGGGCCACCAGGATGGTAATTCTCTCATTTATGATTCTTTTCAGAGCTGGAATGTATCATGATACAATCTAATTTCAGTTTCCACTTAGCTATCACATTTAGCTATTGGTTCAGATAGTGTTTTATTATATCTTTCACCTTGTTGGATAGGAGTCACAATACTCTATATCTCTGTCTTCCAAATAAACGGGCTTACTGGCATAAGCTCCTGGCATCTAGAATAACAAAGGTTTTCGGTGCCAGTAAAAGTTTCAGTAGGGACTGAGAGTGTGGCCAAATGGTAGAGTGTTCGCCTAGCATGAATGAAGAACCAAGTTCATTTTTTGTTATCCCATATACAGAAAAAAACAGAACTAGTACTGTGGCTCAAGTGATAGAGTGCTATCCTTGAAAAGCCCAAGACAGTACCTTGGCCTTGAGTTGTAGCCCCAGGACTGACAAAAAATAAATAAAATAAAATGAAATAAATCCTTGGCTCATACCTGGAATTTTAGCTATCCAGGAGCTGAGATCTGAGGATTGCAGTTCTATACCAGTCCAGTCAGAAGAGTTCCTATGGGACTCTTACCTCCAACAAACTACTCACAGAAAAAAGGAAAGAAAGAAAAAAAGAAAGAAAGAAAGAAAGAAAGAAAGAAAGAAAGAAAGAAAGAAAGAAGGAAAGAAAGAAGGAAAGATAGGAAGGAAAAAGAAAGAAGAAAGAAAAGAAGGGAAAGAAGGAAGGAAAGGAAGGAAGGAGGGAAGGAAAGAAGGAAGGAAAGAAGGAAGGAAAGAGGAGTAGAATACAACCCTGGAGCACAAAAACACTCAAGGACAGCACCCAGGCCCTGAGTTTAAGTCCCACCACTGTCAAAATAAGTCCAGTAAGCTGGCATTCATCAGTAAAGAAAATGCTTTATTGATTATGAAAATGTGCCCAATAAAGAGTAAATATACAAGACCAAAGCATTCTAATGAATATCTAACATTCACATTCTCATTTTTTTGCCTTTTGATGTGCTAAGCCAAGTGAAGTCAATTAACTCAGCCGTCTAAATACACTTGTAGGAATTAATAGTTATAAAATTGAATCAGACTCTGATAAAACTATTAGACAATTTCAAATGGATATTTTAAACATGAGCTATAAAAATTCAGTCCAAATAAACCCAAAGTTCTGCTATGGTACAGATAATTTTCTAAAAAACATTGGCCAGAAAAGTGATTTTTCAGTCACTAACAAGTGGATGAATGTTGTTAGATTCAGATAGTTACAATTGCAATTAATTACCTGTACACTGAAAAACAACCATACAAACATTAACATATCTTTTGATCCTTTAATGTGTACCATGAATAGTCTCTGATTGACAGTAGTGTTGAAGTACGAATAACTGGGAAACAAATATTTTGTTGACAATTACTGTACCAGTTTTAATTCTTGAACATGACAATTGTTCTTTTCAACTGAAAGCATTCATTAACATATGAATAATATATACTAATAGTTTTATATCAGTAAAATTTAGAGATATTTGAATCTCTCACCCTCCTTTACAAAATAAACAGAATAAATGAACAACTAATCATTGGACAACAGTTCAGTTGTTCAAAACATAATTTTGTCATTAAAAAGTTAAACAATTTTAGTATTCTGAATTCGAATATGAATTCAGAAAGGAAAGAAAAATTAGAATTTTTATTAGAAGAAATACTAAATTATTACAGGCAAAATTTTGCAAACATACTACATTAAGGTATGTTTCACAGATTTTTTTTGTCCTAAAAGTGTAACAAGTTGATCAAATATTTATTAAGGAAAATGTGTTAGCTTTGTAGCTATAGGACAGCATTTCTTTTTTTTTCCAAGCAGAAAATGCATATTTTACACTCTGTGGGTATCATAAAAAGGCAACATTTATAAATAACAAATATTAGTATCCTGTTATGTAGAGAGAAAGATAAACACAAATGTGCATACAAATTTTCCAATTGCTAGCCTCCAAGATATTTTACTTCATTATTTCAAATGGAAAGGCTGGCTTGCTTCTACTACATCTATATTTTGCACTCTGAGAACTGAAGGGAGAAGAGACCAGACACACAGCCTCCATTTAAGGAGAAGTGAATGTTGTCCATGTCTTTTCAACTCAATATCCAGAACTAGTCAGGCAATTTTAGGTGAAAGGAATGTAGAGAAATACATTCTATAGCTAGGTTTCACTAGAAAGTGAAGCAGGTGATAGTATTCTATTGAAGACAGTACTTGACTGAATGCTATAAAATCACTGGTTCCAGGCATGGTTTAAAACACTTCTAAAGCAGGAAGATTGTGAACTCAGGGACAACTGAGCAACAGAGTGAGACTCTGCTTAAGCAAGAAAGGAAAGAAGAAAGAAAGGAAAAGAAAGAAATGGAAAGGAAAGGAGCAAGAGAAGGAGGGGAAAGAAAGAGAACGGAAGGAAGGAAGGAAGGAAGGAAGGAAGGAAGGAAGGAAGGAAGGAAGGAAGGAAGGAAGGAAGGAAGGAAGGAAGGAAGGAAGGAAGAAAAGGAGAGAAGGAGGGAGGAAGGGAGGAAAGGAAGGAGGAAAAGCTCTGTAACATAATGAGCTGTCAATGTAGTGTATATAGATGTACTATTCATCTATGTGTTCCTCACCAATTCATCTTGCCTCTATGAGTTGAAGATTCCCTTTTAAGTGAATGCATTTCTCTTTGTTCCTCACCTACCACATCTCTATTTAGTATCCTGGAATATAAAATGTAGGTCCAGCTGTGAAATGATTCATATGTTGTACCTTAGTCACACACTCCAAATGTTCAGCCATGTGCACAACTGAAGTAATTAAGGGAGCAGCAGCAGACATCCCGCCTAGCCAGGTAGCAGCTTGGCTCTCAGTGGTATCATAACATCTCCAGCTGGGCTAAATAGACTCTGAGAAAACAAATGTGTTGGTGTGCTGCATGAGGCTTCGAAGCCAGCTTGACTATTTAGTGTTCTAGTACCCAGCCAACAGTCTTGCCTAGGCGATTCTTTAGGAAAGCAGAACTCTACTTTGGAAGAAAATATATATTTTACAAGTGAATTTCCATAAGTGAAAACATTAGACTCCTGCTTTCCAGTCTAAATTATTTTTTTCCTATTAAAAGGAATTTTCTTCTACAGAAAACAGTTTTGCAAAGGAATGTGATAGCTCACTGGAGTAAAGAAATAATGTGGAGACATTTTTTTTTCTGGTGGTAAGTTGGAGGTAGTCTCAAGGACTTTCCCATCTAGACTAGGTTCGAACTTTGATCATCAGATCTCAGCCTCATGAGTAGCTGAGATAACAGGCATGAACCACTAGCATCCAGCTAAGTAACATATTTTGAAAAGAGGGGGGGAAATACTATGTAAAAATGAGAAATAATTATTTTTTGTCAGCATTCATGATGGACTGGGCTTAGCACAGGTATGTGGATGTACTTTCTAAACAAAGTTATTAAGAATCTCAGGAGGCTGAGATCTGGGATCTGAGGATCAAAGTTTGAACCCAGCCTGGACAGGAAAATCCATGAGATTACTTTCAATTTACCACCAGAAAACTGGAAGTGGTGTTGTGGCTCAAAGTGGTAGAGCGCTAACCTTGTTCAAAAACTGTCAAGTACAGCACATTAGGACCTGAGTTCAAGTACCTTGTACCCCACTAACAAAAAAAAAAAGAATTACCAGAGCATCATGTACTGATTAATCTCTTTATTTTAAAGTTAAAGGGTAAAAGAAAAAAAAGTTTACCACTTTCACAAGACAGTAATGTTTTCTAATAGCTTTATCACAAGTTTTAGAATATTAATATATAGTATTTTTGTATAATGTTATTAATTAAAATGCATTGCACAAAGGGGCTACCACTATAAGTACATGTCCTGTTTTAGACAACATTACCTTCTCCCTAACTTTCACCCAGTTTTTTCCTCCACGAGTTACATAGATCATTTTCTACATAGTGTATACTGAAAAGCATAACAGTATGTATAAATTCCCACTTCCTCCCCTTCTGCATCCTCCCTTTATAACCCCCACTCCTGCCAGAAAAATATCCAAAGAGAAACAAACAAAAACAACCATAAGCCAGGTGCAGTGGCTCATGCCTGTAATCCTAGCTACTCAGGAGGCTGAGATCTGATGATTAAGGTTCAAAGCCAGCTTGAGCACAAAAGAACCTAAGACATTATCTCTAATTAACCTCTAGAAAATGGGAAGTGGGGCTTGGCTCAAGGGTATGGTGGTAGCCTTGAGCTGCAGAGGTCTGGGACAGTGCCCAGGCCAAGTTCAAGCCTCATGAACCCCCCTCCAAAGAAAAAAATAACAAAAAAAAACATTTTTCCATTTTCTGCAATTAGTTTCAATAAGTACTATTTTAAATGTTCAGAAAAGTCTCTCATTTGTATTTGTTCTTGAGGTATTCTCCTTTAGTATCACTGTTTGAGTGTTAAATGCCTAGAGTCCTGTATAAGTTATCATGTCCAGTTATATTTGAGCACACAAGAGAAATCATGAGCCCTTTGTGTCTCTGAGCTTGGCTTACCTCATTTGGCATGATTTGTTCTACATCCAGCCATTCATATTAAATTTTGTAAATATTGTTCAAGAAATGTTCATATTAATCTCAACTGTTGGGCTTTTTTTTCTTCCTTCTTTTTTTCATCATCAGGGCTTGAAGTCTGGACTCCCCTGCATTTGGCTTTATTGTTCACAATTGGCGCACACTCTCCTGTTTGAGCCATGTCTCCAGCCAGCTTTTTGCTCTTAACTGGAGGTACAGTCTTCCAGATTTTTCTGCCTGGGTTGGCTTCTTGCCACCATCTTCCAGATTCAGGGCTCCTAAGTAGCTAGGGTTAGGGGCCACCCAGCATGGTAAGAGCCTTGGTAGGAAAGCTGACTTCATTGGAGTGCATGTTTAAAAGCAAGTAAGGACATGAACATAAAAGGAAGGGTTAGTTTAACTGTGCTGTCAACTTTGGAAAAAGTATCCAGTTTACCATATGGAGTTGGCATTGTACAGAAAGGTTAAACTAATTTTTCATTTGTACAGGGGTAAACACACTGTATTAAATATGTAAGGTCTTATCTATGTGGGTTGGATTACAAAAATTAATAAAATATTCTCTAAATAATGAAAAAAGAAAAGAAGGTTTAGCAGTTGTGATCAGCAAGAATTCATGGGGATAGTTACTGCTGCCTGCTCAGCTACTAGAGCTTGTTCCTTTATGTGAGGTGAGAAAGTGAAGGGGGCATTAAGAACATTTTCATGTTTTTCTGTACAATGAACATTACACCTAGAAAGGGCATTTTTTGAGTTGTCAGAGCATGGGCTCCTTCAAACCTGAATCTGCCAACAGTATTCAATACCAACAATATTTAAATTCAGTATATTTGTCAAAATTTACATCTAATATAATAACATACTTAAGGAAAAGAATATATATATGCATATAAACATACCTACAGGTTTATATAGATATAACTCATTGGGAAATGAGGACAAAGTTTACATCTGTTCTGATGTGAGAATGAATTAAAGACCAAATATCCTTTATCAGCTTTTCTAGCCAATGTTTCTATCCCTCCCTCCCTCCCTCCCTCCCCCCTCCCTCTTTCTCTCCCTTCTCTTCTTCCTTCCTTCCTTCCTTCCTTCATTAGTTCTTTCCTTTCTCCCTTCCTCCTTTCCTCACATCCTTTCTATCTTTGTCTTTCTGTCTCTCTTTGTCGCTCTCATTCTTTCTTCTACATAAACTCAGGAAATGATACACTTTCTTCCTCCCAGGGTCTCTACAAAGAACACAGGCCATATTGCATGAGAACATATCCTTTCAACCACATTCTCCACCTTTGTACGTTCTCATATCCAAAATTTCTGTAATGAAAATCCCGAGTTTGGGCTTATCATCAGTAAATCCTTTGTAAATATATTTGAATAACTAGTCCATTTTCATTCTGTAGTCTCTATTGTGTGAATTTTGTTATACATGTATTCTTTTCTTTTTAATTATTTTATTTTATTGTCAGGATAATGTATAGAGGGGTTACAATCGCATTTGTCAGGTAGTGGGTGCATTACTTCTCTCACATTGATACCCCTTCTCATGTTTTTGTCCCTGCTTCCCTCCTCCCACCCCCTCACAATCATCTTTTCCTCCCTTCCCTTTCCTATTTCAAATAAAAAATAAATGTACATACAGTATACCTGGTAACCAAGTCAGATACAGTAACAACATGAGATCAACCATAAGGTCATAGAGAAGAAAAATAACATAATACATTAAGAACAACAATCCCACAAGATAAACTCTTGGTTCCATATCCTAGAGTTCATTTCACTTAATCTTATCCTATATGGCCTTATATACTTAGGTTTTGAGCTATATCTTTTCTTGCTCTCATTTACATTAGGAGCAGTTGGAGTATCATACAAAGGAAATGAATACTATATGTCTTGTGAGATAATTTTCCTTCAGTACCTTAGAAAGCCAATGTACAAATAGCTGCTGTACCTATTTTGTGTTCTTTATTGAACCTTGGAATGTTTTTCCACCAACTTTGAAAGCAACAGAAGTCTGAAAAGACTGAAGCTGAGTTTAAAAATCAAAATCCAAGAAGTTTAAATGCAACCTGAAAGCTTTTCTTCATGTCTCCTAAATTTGTTTTTATTTTTATTCTAGTAAAAGCATACAATCGATCTTTCCTCTGTACCATGATAATCTAATATTGCTTCACTCAGCAGGTGAGAAAGGGAACATTTTGTTTTGTTTTGTTTTGTTTGTTTTTAAATAGCTTTATGGCCAGTTCTATAAATATCTATAGTTTATCTTCCTTGAAGCTGTGTGATGTTGGGCTGCCTAGCAAATGCTTGCTGTGGGAAATATCTAGATCCAGGCAAATCTGCTAAATTAACAATTTGCAGGGAATCATCTGCCTCATATTCACAGGTTAAACTGAGTTACATATTTTGTTTATTTTCCATGCCCTCTACCTATTTGGGCTAGTGAGAAGTGAGATGTGAGTATATAAAGAGGGAAAAAGGGCAAATATGACATTAAAATTAATTGCAACTTTGGGAATAAATTGTTTAGTCATGCTTAGATTCTGAGTGTTTTGTTTGCACCTTTCAATTTTAATAGATCAGATTTCTGAAATGGAAGGGAAGACCCTCAATGCACATACCTGGTAAAAGTCACAACTTAATATTTAATATCCATGTGTGTCAAACTTATTCTTTTTGCAACAGGACAGTTTCACTGGGACACAGTCCAGAACGAAGATTTTAGTGCGAAGGATGCTTTCAAAGAAGAATCCAGGAACAATATCCATAGCTGAGGAAGGGATGAAGAAGGCTGTTTCTCAGCAAAGTCTCTCAGAGCTGAGGAAGCAAGTCCTTCATTCTTAAAAGGGAATCTGGCTAGTTGAATGTCCATCACAGATGGGCCTACCATATGCTCTGAATCAGTCATGTCAGTTGTCTCCATTTAGATTGAAAAAGAAAAATGTTAAAGGAAATTGTGTTAGTAGTTTAAAATGCATTAGATAACATAAGCAAAATTAACTGTAGTCAACAATGTAGCAATTATGCTAATTGCATTTTCTGTGGGACGTTTTGAATAAGAAGCAATTTATGTTATTTATGCAACAGGCAAGTTGGTGATTGAGGGAATAGAAAGATGATTAAGATTACAACCTCGTTTTACCAAGGTTTACCACTGACCTAATGGAGATTAGTGGTGACAAGATAAATCACCTCTAAGTTGCATAGGCAGGTATTCTATAATAATTAGTTATATGTAGGAGACACAGACAAGCAGTTAAGAAGAGTACAAACTTTATTTTAAGAAATAGTTTGGCACATCCGTTGTTATTAGTTTTCTTGATTCTGGCCATTCTAACTGGAGTGAGGTGGAATCTTAGAGTTGTTTTGATTTGCATTTCTTTTATGACCAGAGATGTCGAGCATTTCTTCATGTGTCTATAGGCCATTTTTATTTCTTCTTCAGAGAAGACTCTCTTTAAGTCTTTGGCCCATCTTTTGATGCTTTCCCTTGGTTATCTCATATTGTTACAGTATTTCACTTTGTTATCTGATATATTGGATATATACGTATTTGGCTATTTGAAATTGGATAGGAAAGCGGGGAGAACAAGATGAGGGTGGGGAGGGGGAGGGAAATGGGGACCCAGACATGAGAAAGGGTATCAATGTATGTGAAGTAATGCACCTTCCATCTGGCGAATGTAATTTAACCCTTCTATTAATTATAATAAAAATTATATGAAAAAAATAGTTTGGCACAGATCAAGATGCATTTTATTCATAAACTCCTTTGTTAAATGGCAAAAGCAAATACATGTGCCATAAAATTATTGGAAGTTGTGAAATTGATCATAAACTGTTGTGGCAAATGGCAACGTAAAGATAATAAAAATAACTTTTCCAGTGATTTAGAATTTAGCTATGAAGAGATTTTGTCTTACTAGAGACTGACTGGTAAAAGGTTCAAGTATTTTGATTTAAGCACAATGAGAGAACAAATGCATTTATTAAAAAATAGCAATTTGTGGTAAACTGAAGATTAATCAGTTACAATGAGTTCTGTTTGTTATAGAAAGTGATGAGTTACATGAACAGACAAAGAATTAAATTTCTAAGTATAGGAAATTGTGTTAGAGTATAATGAGTGAAAACAAAAATAGATCTGCCGAAATTGTCAAAGGAGATGTTTATGACCTCTGAAAAATAACATTTTAATAAAAACACAAATATTTAATAAAAATAAAAACCTTCAGAATGTACAACAACCAGGAAAATTGTTTACTGGGAGATTCCCTGAAGGAGGACCCATAGAAACCTTTCAGACTGAAGTTCAGAGAACTGGAGAAAACAGTAAGAAAGGACAATTTTACTGTTAAATTTAAAATTCCTTTATTCATGATTAAAAATTTTTAAATGGCACACATGTATTTCTGTTCTCAAGAAGAGTGGATCAAAAGTGAAAGTTTGTACACTGGGAATGGAAATTCTCAAAGTTTATATATACATATATATACATATATATATATGATATTGAAAACATGGTGGTAGGATCAGTGCAAACTATCCATATTTTAGTAAGTTATTCAATTACTTGAGAAGCATTCTAAGAATAGATATGTCCCCAAATACTACTATATTCCATTTAGGAAATTTTATTTTTCAAGTATCCTAGAAACTTAAAAATATGGTTAAAAATATGTCTATATCAGTTTACTTGCTACTTCTTTTTATATTTATATTTTAGTTTGTTTTGGTTTGGTCACAGAATCTACGTAGCCAGTCTGAGCTCAGTCTTGGGTTCTTAATGCCTTAAATTTCATAATTATTATTTGAATGAAATGTATTAAAATGTGTACTGTATGATAACAAGTACACATTCTAAGCATTTCATGTTTTTATCTAAAATACATGATGTTGGGAGCTGAGTGTGGGGTCAGGCTGACCCATGGATCTGCATCACTGACTTAAGATAAGCATACAAGGAAATGAGCTAATATGAAAAACAACTTGTACCATGATGAATGACATCATGCTTACTAACTTTGAGCTGCATCAACAATATTTTGAATTTCCTGACTTTATCACTTCTTGCTTGACTGTTGTATTTGAAACTTGCTTGATGTTTTGTATGAAAGTATGATGTTGCAGTGAACATGGTTGTGGTTTTAGTTTCAGTGTGGCCTCTTTTGTGTTCTATTAGATAAACACCCAGGAGTGGGATTTCTAGATCAGAGAGTAGCCCTAAATTTAGTCTACTAAATGCTGCTTTCTGTTGTGGTTGGACAAGAGTATATTCATACTAACTTTGTAATCAAATTCTTTTAACCTCATCCCCACTGACATTTATTATTGTTATTTTTCTTGATAGTGGTCATTCTAACTGGGGTAAGGTTGGAAGACAGAATGATGCTGATAAATTTAGCTATCTGTGTGCAAAAAACCTGAAACTCAATCCTCCCATATCACCCTCCATCAGAATCAATTCCAAATTGATCAGACTTCAATTTAAGGTCAGATACTGTGAAGCTATTACAGAAAAAGAGTAGGGGAAACACTAGGCTTTCTACGCATTGCTTGAAATATCTCAAGTAACGATCCAGAATCATAATAAAATCAAAGAAAGCCTGGATAAATGGATTGCATTAAACTGAAGAGCTTCTACACGACAAAGGCTATACCTAATAAGAGATATAGGCATCCCACAGAATAAGATATTTTTACCAGCTCTTTATTAGACAAGGGCCTCATATCTAAAATATACTTAGAGCTCATGAAGTCAAAGATCTCTAAAATAGCTCAACAGATCAACAATGCAATCAAAAAATGTGCTAAAGACTTAAAGAGACTTCTCTTCAAGAATTAAGAAAGACCAATAGACACATGAAGAAATGTCCAAAACAATGAAATTTCACCTCAGTCCAGTTAGAATGGCCATTTTCATGACTATTAACAATAAAACATTTTGGTGTGTATAGACTTCTCATATTTAGTGTTGTCAATAAAATTTTGGGGTCCAACTTAAACTTAATTGCTTTAAAAGTTTATTAGTCCAGTATCGTCCTTATGGTTTTACAATTATTTTAGTAGCAATTTTAGCGATTATAATCATTTGGTATTAGATTATGAATTATGCAACTTTTTTTGAAACCTGACCTTTTTTAACCATTGTACTTCTGAAAGATTTCCAGGTTGTGTGGTCAATTTTCTATTAGTATATTTGACACCCAGAAGAAATTAGCATAAGAAGACATTTTTAATTATTGAAAAATATTATTTCATGCATGATTATTGCCATTATTGTGGCTGTCTCTTTAATGATAACTTAATGAAATTTGGATTGCCTTGATTGATGATACTTTACATCTTTTTTGCTCTTCTATATCTCATTCATATGTTCACACTATCAAATGGTCTAGAAAATTCTAATTTTATAATTATAGTACAATTTATTTTAAATTTTGGAAAACTCTGCTTTTTGTTTCTTTTTTATCTTGAAAAATAAAAGATAAATGAAAAATAAAATTCCAGATTTTATATTGATATCTCCAAATGGATGATAATTCAGTGCCAAAATTGTTTAAATGGAAACATGTATTCAAGGGAATGGGGAAGGGCTGGAAATATGACTTAGTGGTAGAGGGCTTGCCTAACAGGCATGAAGACCTGGGTTCAATTCCTAGGTACCACATGCACAGTAAAAGCTGGAACTGGTGCTATGGCTCATGTAATAAAGTTCTAGCCTTGAGAAAGCCCAAGGACAGGGCTCAGGCCCTCAATTCAAACCCCAAGAAAAAAGAGAGCAAGAGAGAAGGGACACATAAATTGGAAGATGTGACATTGATCAAGATGCATTGTACATATAAATTAATATGCTTAATTGAAGTCCTTTTTGTGCAATTACTTAAAGATAAATTTTAATTATAGAAGAAAATATTATCTTATATTTTAAGATAATTGTCACTATATAGGTTGTGGGGAACCCGGCCCCTCTCGTGTGGTGGCGGGACCTGGAGGCATGTGTCCCCCATTCAGTGTGGGGCCGCCTGCGGGGCGCTGGTGGCTGCGTGACTCAGGGATATCCGCCGCATGACCGGATGAAGGCCAGCATCCATTTTGGGGAGTGCTGCCATTGTTAGCGGAAGCCTGGTCTCTGCGTGGCCGGATGCATGAAGGGTGCATGACTGCAGCGTGTGAAGCCATGATTGGAGGGCCTGGGTGAGCTGGCATGAGTTGATTGGCCTACTGCCTGTATATAGCCTCAGGAGAGGAGGAAAGGGGAGGAGAGGCCTCAGAGAGGAGGAGAAGAAGAGTAAAGGATCCTGCTTAAGCTAGCATTGTGTCGCGTGTCTTCCTTGCGGGACAGCGATAGCGCGTGATATCAGGTCAGGTTTACATGAAACCTATTTCATTGTCCAGGCTGTCCTTAAACTCTCGGTAGTCTTGCCTTCCCCTTTTGAATGTTGGGACTAGATGCATGTGTAACCATGTCTGGCAAAGAGACTAATTTCATAAAGTTTTTCTCCCACATAAATATTTATAAGACAAAAATAGTTTTTAATATACTGAAAGCCTAAACTAATAGACTAATAAGCTAAAATTCAAAATAAGTTGTTACAGAACAAAAATTTATAAATTATATTTTGCAGAAATAAATCATGTTAGGCATGAAGCATACTGAGAAACATCATTTTATACAACATTGCAACTTTATTAAGTTTTAGGAGTATTTTTACTAGTACAGCCAAAGTGTTATGAATTATAAAATTAGTATTTTAGTAACATCCTGAAGTGATGTAAATTCTTTACAGCAATCATTTTGGTTCCATAAAAATGTAGGGATAAACGACAGTACAGATAACTTTGGGTGGCTTGAGGATTGTTTTAAATAATAATCTAAACTTGGGGATTCTATTTAAACTCTCTGCACTTTTTTTGAGATAGTGTGAAAGCAGTTTCTTTATGAGATTTCTGTTTAGATTGGAAATTCAATGAGAAAAACTGGTTGACAGTATTTCAACATCTCTAGCTCCCGCTTCACTTATTATCTGAAAGCATTGAGGGATCAACACGACAAAAATAGTGAAAATGGAATTCTGATTTAACTTTTTTGAAGTTTTAAAAGGTTTTGACTCAAGGAAAAATTTAGAGCAATGGTTGAAACATGCTTTAGTATAAGCAGTTATCTCATACCTATCTAGGTTCAAGAAATGAAGGTGCTATGTTACTATTTTATGTAAACATTAAAGGTTTCAATCAATAGTTAGAATGAATTTTATGTCAGATAACATAATCTTAAAATATTCTATACCAAATTCTTTTTCATAAATAAGACTACTGGAATTAATTTAGTTTAAACTTTATTAAGGCAACTTTTTGTATATGTAGTTCCTGCCAACATCATTTTTCTAAGGTTACACATTTTTCTGTGTGCCAAAATATTATTAGACAGCTAACATAAAAAATTTTGGTTAGAGATATTATTTTAGGAAATTTTGTCACTCACTCCCACATAAAAAGTACAAACAATTTCCTAAGGGGAAAAATATAATTTCCTATGATCCTGTATATAAGAATAAATGACCCAGGAAACATTTTACATAATGTTGTATAGAACCACTGTGAAAAAATACTGTGAAAAATACTGTTAAGTATGTTTGTACTACATTTGGCATCTTTAAAAGATGTTGAATATTTTACAAATTTTAAAGTGTTGTGAGCAAATAGTAAAACCACATTCTGAGAGATGGAGTGGGTGTCTTTATTGGAGAGCCACTGTTTGCAAATGGACCCCAGTCTCAAACACCTGTAATCCAGTACAGAGCTTGAACAAAGCTTTTAAAAGATGAAAACCATATTCTTAAGTTGGAAGGCTCATCCCCAACAGAAGCAGACTTGACCTTATAGGACAGTACCTCAGGTACCAGCATAAATTTGTATCTGGGGAAATAGCCCCAGTATCAGCTGAACTGTCCATCTATGGAAGTAGATCACCTTGGGCTTACCATAATTTTCCATATTGGGAGATACTTAGAGGCTACTTGGAGGCAAGTGAATCAAATCATTCAAGGAAAACCCTTTAAAGGAAGGCTAACATTATCTGTAGCAATTTTCCTAAGGTTAAAGTGCCTGACATGTGCAATTCAATGAATGGTTTCTCTCAACTCTAATCTTTTCAGGGCTGAGTGGAAAGTCCTCTTCACCCAGCAAGGCAACAGGAAGCTTTAGAGAAGTTACTTACTTCAATCTCCTTACTTCAAAAGATTGTGAGAATTAATATTTCTACAGTATAAATACTTATCATAGGACAAAGGGATACTTTGAAATGAGAAAATCATCACACTTTGGTGACAATGATAAGTTTTGTAAAATGGAGCCTGGAGGTTTGTTTTTCCCTTAAGCTTTAGCTATATCAGATAGCTGTGGTCTCTAGAATTTAGTTTATATTACTATGGTAACCTCTCTCTTTTCTTTTTCTCTTTTCTCTTTTCTTCTCTCTCCTTCACTCCTCTGGAAAAGCAATCTGATTCTCTGATTTACTAACTGTTTCTCCAAAAAGACTTTAGGGAGAATAATATCTTGTTTCATTCAAGTGCACTGCTTCATATTTTTGAATGTAGACTTCATAAAAAAGGAGAATCTATTGTAAATCTCATGTAGTATGACAGAGAGAAAAAATAATGCATGAAAATATTTGAGCAAAATAGCTGAGCACAGAGAAAAATTCAGTACATGGCATATATTACAATTACTATTATATTTTCTCATTCATACTTCTTAATAAATCATGTAAGTATAAAGTTTGGCCTTAAATATGAAGGGGGCTATAACTACTTTCTGTAATTTGTTCTAATACTCTCTTGTTAAAATATTTTAAATTAGAGTTGTCAAAAAGTTGTGATTAACTTCAAAGTCCAGCTTCTGTTTTAAAAGGAAGAGGATTGCATGAAGTAGACATTTTCCAAAGTATAATTTAGAATCATCTATGAAGTTATAAAAATATTTACTGATAGAATTCTATGACGGTGATGAAGTTGGAAACTTCCAGAACATGTTTCCCCAACTTACAAAGTAATCATACAGAAACTGTTTAATGTTAACTATATTGTAATCATAGAGCACAATGAAAAAAAATCAGCTTTGGAAGAAAGGAAGACTTAGGGGGTAAATTTCAGCCATTGTTGGGGAGTTTTACTCTCGGCATATCTCTATGTCAGAAAGCTTGCACTTGTTCCTAGAGAGCTTATCCACATCTCACAGTACCTAAGATGGGAAAATATAATATCTCTAATCATCAGAAGCCTGTTTTGTGATTGTTCATTGATGCTTTCAGTCACAAAAGACTAAGAGAAAACCATGATATGGCTTCTCAGGAATTTAAAGGTCAATATACCTTTCTTTCTCCTTTTATCATTTCATACTAGCATTAAATACTGGGAGATATGAATATATCTCTGTCTACATCTATATCTACATATTCCTCTACCTATTTATATTGTTATCTATCATCGTCTATCTATTTGTATACATATGCATATATACACATAAAACATATGCAAATAAATAATATATGTGGAATATTATAAAGTGATTATCCATGCCAAAAGAAAGAAAACTGATAGAAGACATTAGATTAATACTTCATGCTGATATTCAACACGTGTGAGATCCACAAAAACCTAGAGACAAAAATAATAAAAATTCAGTAACAAGACACACATACCTCAAGCGAAAAGGATAATATGATTTCTATATTCTCAGTAACAGATTCACATGTCTATGTTTCAACAAAATGTCACAAGACCTATAAGGAAACTGAAAAGTGTGAGGAATGCAAAACCAAAACAATCAAAGAAAATGTTCCTGTAAAAGATGTGATGGCAGATCTACTGCAAAAATCCTTCCAAAAGGTTGCCTTAAAGATGATCAAATAAACCATACACTGCATGCCTACAATCCTAACTACCCAGGAGGCTGAGATCTAACAATCACAGTTTGAAGCCAGCCCTGACAGAAAAGTCGATGAGATTCCTATGTCCATTAAACTACTTAGAAAAAGTCAGAACTGATTCTGTGGCCCAAGTGGTAGAGTGCCAGCCTTGAGCACCAACAGATTTTGGGACAGTGCCTGGGCCCTGAGTTCAAGCCCCAGACTTGCTTCCCCTGCCAAAATAAAAGAAAAAAAGATAATCAAATAACTTTTTTTTTAAAAAAAGGAATTCAAAGCAAAGGTAATGAGCTAGAAAAAGATGAAATCCCCATAAAGAGACAGACATCATAAGAAGTTGAAAAAGATGTCAGAACACTTGCATGCTGCTGGTGAAAATATAGTATAGTGGCTGTGGAAAGCCAAAAAATGACTATCAAGAAATTAAAACATATTTATTATCTTTGCCAGCAGTTGAACTTTCTGGATATAGTATCTTCCAAAATGAAAACCTGATTTCAAATTGGTATTTGTTCATGGCTCCATTCATGTTATACTATGGAGGTAAATTCTGTAACTACCAAAAGATATTGAGATAAGCAAAATGTAACATATATGTATATATATGTACAATAGATAACTCAGTTATAAGAAGAAAAATAATTCATTCGTATGCTTCTTAACATGCTTAACCCTTATATACCTTGTGTTAGCTGTAATAAGTGTAGGATGAAAAGACACAGTCTTTATGATTTAATTTATACAAGATAAATGTGTAGTCAAATTATAGGGAAAGAAAGTCCAAACATATTTGTAAAGGCTAGGTGTTGCAGGAGTTATAAAGAGTTTTAGTTTTACAAAATTAAAAATGTTTTAGAGATGAACAGTGGTAATAGTTACACAATTTTATGATTATATTTAATGTCACTAAATTTTATACTTGAAAAAATATGGAAAACTTGTAATTATATTTCATCATCTTAGAAGTACTGAAAAAAATTAGCTATATGGGGCGGGGAGTTTGGCCTAGTGGTAGAGTGGTTGCCTAACATGCACGAAGACCTAGGCTCAATTCTATGGTACCATATACATAGAAAAAAGGCAAAAGTGGTGCTGTGGCTCAAGTGGTAGAATTCTAGCCTTGAGAAAGCCCAAGAACAGTGCTCAGGCCCTGAGCTTAAGGCCAAGGAGTGCCAAAAAAGTTAAGCTATAAGTTTTCAAGATTGAACCAAGCTTTAGAATATAGGCAATATGTTTGTGTTTTACCAAATGTGTAATGAGCTGTTTATGTCCATTCAGGCAATAATCTAGACTATTCCATTAAAATCAGTTATAGGAATCATGAAAAGATATATCTACTCTATATAAAGGTGAAAAAAATTTGTATGATGAAGGCAAATAAAAGATTTTCCTTTAATTGACTAATAGAAATTAAGGAAAGAAGATTCTCTGTGATGTGATCAGCAACAGAATGATGCCAGTAGATCTATTTGTTCAAAGTGTTAATCAGTAGAAACCTTGTGCTCTCCTAACAGAGATTTACAATAGAACAAAATCTAGAGACATTAGGCCAAATAGCATGACACTAAATGTAAGGACCTCCAGGATAAGGAAACTAAAGCCATATAATGAGTGATTGTTGTCCTTAATGTACTATGTTATGTCTCATCGCTTTTGCGATCCCTTGGTTATCTCATATTGTTACAGTATTTCACCTTGCTATCTGATATGTTTTATATGTGCTTAATTGTTTATTTGAAACTGGATAGGGAAGGGGGAAATCAAGATGAGCAACGGGAGGGGTGGGAACCATGTCAAGAGAAAGGGTATCAATGTTTGTGAAGTTATGCACCGTCTATCTGGTGAATATAATGTAACCCTTCTATTAATCACAATAAAAAATAAACTCCAAAAAATGTTGTTGTCTGTGGACAGGTACCCTGCACTATTTGAGAACCTGGCCCTTCAGTAGTTTGGAAACAATGAAATCATAATGAATATTCAGAATAAATACAGAGCAGAGTTTCAATAAGAAATTTTGGACTTGCCTGGTTTGCTAGACTAAAACCTTAGCTTTTGCATTGATTTTTTGATGTTTTTTTAGTCATGGTTGTTAAATTTACATATACTGTTATTTCTTCACTTGGTGTGAGTTGAATGCTCATTACCAGAAAGTATATGTTTTCTTCCAAACTACTAGAACTTCTGAGTTTCTTTATTTGATTAAAGGCATTAACAAATATAATCAATTTATAACTCATGTTGTTTTTTTTCTGGGTTTATTCAGATTGACCCTAAATTCAATGATAAATGCAACTAGAACAAAAAGTGATATTTATCTTGTAAAATAGATAGAAAATAAAAGTTAAGATAGAAATGAGGACTGCTTAATTTCTATTAAAATATTTATAAATAAATTCCTTTAAGGAAGAATCATTAAACATCACATGGGAAATAAGTTTATGGATTGAATAGTATCCTAACCATATGTGTATTTTGAAGTTCTCATCCTTACTAGGAATCTATGTGAAGACAGGGTATTGATAGAATTTGGATATAAATAAGGTTAAAAGTGTGGAAGCTAAACTCCAAACCAGCTACTATAACTCCAAGAAGAACAATACATATAATCATGCCAACAGAAAGGCCATATATTGATGCACAATAAAAAGGTGAGTTTTTATTCTGCAAGGAGAGAGACCTAAAAAGGAATATATCTTGACCTCTTCATGTTCAATATTAAGCCTCTAAATGGTATCAAATAGCTAACATTAAAGATACAATCCTTTGTTATTTTGTTTGTCTGCACTGAAAGACTAATATAATGTTAGGCAATTTGTGATTGCTGGAACAAAATCCCTGAGAATAAGCAATTGAAGGGGGGAAAGATTTCCTTTGGGTCATTCTTTCAAAAGATTTAGTCCATAATCACCTTGCTTTATTGTCATAGGTCATAGGTGGTGCTGATAGAACACTGTTGCCCAAGGAACAAGTATGAAACAAAGGTTCTAATCTCATGGTGGTTATGAAGCACATGAGTCAAAATACAAGCTGCTCTGGGGGAAAACAAAGGCAGAACTTAGAGGAAAATTGCTCTGAGTACCACCTATATGACTAAATCGGAAAAGTTTCATATCGTTTCAAGGATTAATGTCAAGCTCCTTAAAAAAACAGAAACATGAAAACCCTAAACCAATAGATGGAAATAAATAATCAAAGAAAAGCATAGATAAATCAATTAGATACTGAGGGGGGAGTGAGGAAGAACAGTGCTGTCGGAATATCAATATTAAATTTCAAACCCTCTTACAAAGCCATAGTAAGTAAAACAGCTTGGTTGTGGCTTAAGAATAATACTGAGGACCAATGGAATAGAATAGAAAACTCAGAAAAAAAACATAGACTAATAGCCACCAAATATTTGATAAGGAAGCCAAAACCACATGTTGGTAGAAACACAACCTCCTAAACAAATGATATTGACAAAATTGGCTGTTCACATGCAGAAAACCGAAGCTAGATCCTTATATATGACACCACATGAGAATCAGTGCATCAAAGACTTCACAGTAAAACTGGATGCCATGAAAATACGACAGGAAGAGGTCATGCAAACACTAAAACTCCTAGAAATGAGTCTCAACTTCCTAAATAAAGATGCAGAATCACATCAAATCTGAGAAAGAGTAGATAAATGAAATTTTATTTTGAAGAAGAGTTCCTGTGTGGCAAAAGACAAAGCTAGCAATATAAATACAGAGATCACAGAATGGGAGAAGCTTTTTTACTAGCCTCACATGAGACAAGGGCCTAATATCTAAAATATATACTTCAAACTCAAATATTAAACCCATCAAATACAAATCATCAAACTCAACAATCTAATTAGTATGTGGGCTAAAACCTTAAGGAGAGAATTATCAGAAAAAAGTATGAATGACCAATACACAAAAGCAGAAATATTTAACATCTCTGGTCATAAAAGAAATGAAAATTGAGACAACATTGGGATTCCACTTCTGTCTAGTTAGAATGTCCATTATCAAGAAAATCAACAAAAGCAAATGCCCACTGTTGGTGGGAATGTAAATTGGTTCAACAACACTGGAAAGCAGTACGGAGGTTCCTCAAAAGACTAAACTATGACCTAGCAATTCCACTTCTGGACATTTATCCAATAGAGGATAAATAAGGCCACACTAAAACTACCAATACATCCATGAATATTATAGGATTACTTATATCCAAAATATGGAGTCAACCCATATGCCGCTCATTGGACAAATGCACCATTCATCAGGCAATGGAAAAATTTGGAAAAATTATATTAAGTGAAGTAAGCCAGACCCAAAGAAACATCAGTTGAATGGTCTCCCATATTTTTGATAATTAGAATGTTCCTATAAATATAAAGTAAAACACAATAGTAAAAGAAAAAAAATACACTTGGACATCTTATAATGGTTAAATCTTCCAGCTAGAAACCATACCTTCCACATATGATCTAATCAGGCATTGTATTCAATTGTGTTCATAGCAAAATAAAAAGAAAGAAGAATCATAATAAAATGTGTGGTTTATAATAATATTTGATATAACATATATATGCATATATAATATACATATATGAGTAGAAATTAAAATAGAGAATATCTCCTCTTTCTCTCCCTCTCTTCCAGCCTTCTTTTTTCCTTTCCTTCAATTTCTTCCTACCCTTCTTTCCTTTTTCTCTCCCTCTTTCCCATTCCTTCCCTTCCCTCCTTCCACTCCTTCGTTCCTTCCTTCTGTCAGTCAAGTAAATTATTGTGCTATTATTTTATATGTATTAAATAAAAAAACCTAACACCATTTTTTTATTATTATCAGTCCAGGGTCTTGAATTCAGGACCTAGGCACTGTCCTTGAGTTTCTCAAGGCTAGTACTCCAAAACTAGAGCCACAGCTCCACTTCTGTTTTTTTTCTGTGTATGTGGTACCCAGGAACCAAACCTAGAGCTCCGTGCATACCACTTGGCCACACTCCCAGACCCAATATCATTGTGTCTAAGAGAAGAAAATATATGTATTATATTTTTTACTAACAATAAACCTAAGAGATCCTCTTGTAAATAGCACTTAACTATGTGTCAGGCACTATTCCAAGAAATTAACATGCATTAGTTTCCTAAATCTCATAAGATTCCTATGCAATATAAGAAAAAATGTTTTACTCCGTATCTATGTGGGGTGGTACTGAAAAAGCCCAGATATCCTGACTTCCAAATCCATGCTGCTAACCTCTGCTATTACACTGAGTATGTAAATATAAACTGTGAAATGCCATTTTTCACCTATTAGCCATATAAACATTAAAACACACTGATAACACTCAGTGCTGCCATTCTAATGCATTTTTGGAAAGGATATAAATTGATCTGAGCTTTTCAGAGAGCAATTAAACAATTTATATTATCCTGTTTTTAATCATACAGACAAGAAACAATGTAAGGACAAGGATATTTATCACAGTATTATTAATAACCAACTGTGGTATAAATATTCAATGAAACTGTTTAGATAAATTACAATATTGCCCTTCAAATGAATGTTTTGCATCTACCAAGCATGATGCAATTGGTCTGTATTTATTGACAAGAAAAGAAAGCTGTGGTACTGTTTTATGTAGCATTCTGTTCCCCGCATTTTTTCTTTTAATTGATATTGTGCATTGCCTTTTGTAAAAAAAAAAAATCACTAAAGTAGCCAGCCTTGCGTCACTCATCCTGTAATTATAGCTACTCAGGTAGCTGAAATCAAAAGGGCTGAAGTTGGAAGCCAGACCAAACAGAAAAGTAAACCAGACTCCATCTCCAATTAATTAGGGGGGAAAAAAATCCAAGCTGGAGGCAAAGTTTAGTTAGTAGAGTGCTAACTGAGCAAGCAAAGCCAAACACTTAGGAAATGCTGGGTTCAAATTCTGAAACTAAGCAAAAAAATTTATAAATGAAAAAAAATTAATCCGGGCCTCAGTGTCTCGTGCCTGTAATCCTAGTTAGTGAGTTAGTTAGGAGACTGAAGATACAAGTTAGTTAACTAGTTAAAATACTGAGACCTGACAGGACAGAAGACAAGGAAGTACATGGATTTCCATGGTGGAGCTGTAGCTACACCATGGACAGTCAGAGAGGGAGCTGTAGCTACGGTGGTACACATAGAGTGCTAGCTATGACCATAAACACACAGGGACAGTTCTCAGGCCCTGAGTTCAAGACCCAGACCAGAACTAAAATAAATGCATAAATATGTAATATAATCAACATTAAAATATTAAACTATTATAATATTAATATAATTCATAGTTAAATATGTGTATATATACATAAATATATATTTCCTGAAACCCCGCTGTGTTTAAACCCTCTCCTAGGTTTAAGATCTCTCAACTGAATCCTTTAAAAATTTTTATTGCCACAAATATTCAAAAAGAATCTGAGTGACAATTCACAGTAAGCTTGTTTTTTCCCCTTTAGGAAGAAAAACTCATTTTAATGCTTGGATGGAATATTTCTTTAAGGCTATTTTTATCTTGTGAGAGACCCTGAATCTACTACTGCTACTACTACTACTAAAAGATATTTGTCTGATTTTGTATCAGACAATGAAAATTTTAGAAGTTACTCATATAAAATATATTGAAGTAACAATTAGTAATTTATTTAACTACTAAATGATAACTGTGTAGCTGGATATATGTCCATCTTTCTGGGATATTTTTATTTTCTGTAATGAGCCAGAAGAAGAAAATTGCTGGGTCTGGAGAGGAACCTAGAATGGATAATTTTGCAGTCATTCATCTTTTTGAAAAAGCTAGGCAAATCTGGGTTTAGAATTATAATGATAGAGTAATTGGAATGTCAGGAAATTAATCACGGATCAGGAGGGGTTTTTGACATTAATTTATCACCTTAACCTTAGTGGTTTATCATTTTAAAGTGGTTTCTAAACAAAGGGAATTCTGTTTTTCTCTCTTTCACAGAATGCTCCTTGGAAACAAGGCCATTTATCGCCTCCTTCTTTCCCTTGCTTCCTCCCTCTCTTGCATCTCTGTCTCTGTCTCCCTCTGTCTCTCTCTCTGTCTCTGTGTCTGTCTGTCTCTGTCTCTGTCTCTGTCTCTCTCTCTCTCTCTGTGTCTCTCTCTCCATCTATCCCTCCCTTCTCTTCCTCCTCTCTCTCTGTTTCTCTCTCTTTCTCTCCCACCCTCCCTTTCTTCTCTCCCTCCCCCTCTCTCTGTCTCTGTCTCTCTCTCTCTCTGTCTCTGTCTCTCTCTTTCATATAATGCATCATTCTGAACCATCATTTATCTCCTTCTTTGTCCCCCTCTCCCACACTCTTTACCTCCTCTCCTTCCTACCTTCTTCTTCCTTCCTTCCAAGTAGATTATTGTCATTATTTTCTATTTATGATATAAAAGGTTTAGTATCAAAAATAATATATGGGGATTTATTACAGTCTATATATGTAATTGAAATAGTTTATACATTCAGCTTATCTCTATTTCTATGAACAACATGCTTTGAATACACAATGGGAAAATACTGAAATATACATCATGGTAATGGTAACTGTGAAAAATAATAATATAAAGATCCAATATATTCAATATCAATTAATTGATATCAATTAATATCAATTAATTTCCTTCATTTCCTAATGGTTTTAGGTTACAGATTTTGGTTAATGGATAGATATAAGATATACTAAATAATTTCTCATGCAATGCTTGTTTTGTTCACAACATGAAAATGTTTTTGTATTGCCAATGGAGAAATTCTACAATGGAATGACACTTTTTTCATGAATTACATGACCTAAATGAATTTCTGTGGCTGATGATTTTACAATTTCTTGCTCTTTAAATTAGTTTTACATAGCAATAAGCAAAACTTAGTTAAATAGGAAGATTGGCAACCACAATTTCATTGTTAATGGAACTGGTACAAAAAAATACATATTATCTAAAACTTTAAGGTATTTCTTTTAATATTAGAATAACATTTCAAAACATTTACAAATCAATGTTTTGGAAGTGTAAGACCTAGAGAATACTGAAATTTTGTAATAGCTGCATATGCTTGGCCCAATGTTGCATTATCATAACGAACAAAGGAAATTTCCATATTTATTATTTTACAAATCAGTAAACAAAAGCATGTTATACAAGTATGTACTTTCATGGTATAACCCTCCAAACAATTAGCATACCTTTTTTTTTTTGTGAGTCCTGGGACTTAAACTCAGGGCCTGGACACTGCCCTTGAGCCTCCATAAAGCTAGCACTCTCTTACTTGAGCTACAACACCACTTCAGCTTTTTCTCTTTATGTGATACCAAAGATTCGAACTCAGAGCTTTGTGCATCCTAAGCAACCTCTCTACTACTAGGCCACACTCCCGGCCCCTAGCAGTTTTGGAAAACAAATTCCAGAAATCTGAAACGTGGCAGGCGTTGTGGCTCATGCCTGCAATCCTATCTACTCAGGAGGCTGAGATCTGAGGACCAAGGTTCAAAGCCAACCAGGGTAGAGAAGGACCTGAGACTCATCTCCAATTAAACTCTAGAAAATGGGAAGTGGGGCTTGATTCAAGGGGTAGGGTGGTAGCTTTGAGCTGAAGAGCTCAGGGACAGAGCCCACGCCTAGTTCAAGCTCCATGACTCCTTCCCCCACCCCCAAAAAAGAAATTTGAAACATGTATTTCCTTAATAGAGCATGGGGATTAAAGGTAGGAGAATTGAATAATGGATCTTACGAAGAATGGTAGGTGAGAACAATCACAGCACTCGATGTTTTGTGCATGGAAATACTATTCAGAACCTTAAGGAGATGAGTGGTATGTGACAGAGCGGTGATCCAAAGGATACCGTAAAGGAGGACAATGAGCAGGCTCTACTGTATACAGAAACTGACATTGAAAACCCTTTGTATAACTGCCTAAAGAAAGAAAAATAAAACTAAAAAAGGAGAAAGTACAATATAGAAGTACTAGGTAATTATCCAAGGATCATTCACCCAAGCCATCCTAACATCTGTTTTCTCAAATTCCACACTCTACCCTGGCTAGTGGTAATGACTAAAACATTTATAAATTTAAGTGTCCATAAATAAATATTTGCGCACATCTATAAACACAATAATAAATAAACCATTGTTCTCTGAATGCCTTCACCTATTGCGCCAAAGCCAACTTTTTATTGGTTGCTTTTAGCCAATCACTGAGCAAAGCAATTTCTTCCTGGGAGAGATTGATTTTGCTGAGGGAATGGATGATGTTTCTCAGCTCTCTCTACCATACAAAGTCAGAACTGATTTCCTCAACTATGGTAAAAACCTGCTAATCATTTCAGATATTTGTCTTCCCTAATTTAAAAAAAGTCACAAATTTAATTTTATTTTTATAAATGCTTCTACAGGCACCCAGACTACAAGTCATTTTCTTATTAAGAGCAATAATATGGGGCCCGAGTAGTTTGTGATCAACTTACCTAATATGTCTAACAATTCCTTGCTACATTGTTTGTACTCTACATTTAAACACTAATATTAATATAAAGTCTCTTGCTACTCTCTTGTCACTTCCACATAAATCACATATCACTGCAATTTCTTTGTGTCAGTACGCTGAAATTTCTTTCATTTTTCTCTTCTTTATTAAAAACTCCTACTTAAAACTTTGATTTATATATAAAGAATATGCCCGATTATATATTAATATGATAAACTATATTGCTCATTGGTCTGAGTCTTTTTTTCATATATATTTTTATTGTAATTAAAAGAAGGGTTACATTGTATTGGCCAGATACAAGGTGCATTAATTCACATACATTGATACCCTTTCTCATGTCTTAGTCCCCATTTCCCTCCCCCCACTCCCACCCCTCATCTTGTTTTCCCCCCTTCCCTATCCAGTTTCAAATAACCAAATACAAATATATCCAATATATCAGATAACAAAGTGAGATACTGTAACAATATGAGATAACCAAGAAACAGCAAAAGAGATGAGAGATAACATAGTACATTAAGGACAACAATCACTCATTATATGGCTTTTGTTTCTATACCCTAGAGGTCCTTTCATTTAGCTTCATACTATATGGCCTTATGTATCTAGGTTTTGCTCTATTGAAAATCTCTGCTAGGAGAGCCTTTTAAGTATTTTTAATATTGTTCATTTTACTTTTATTGTTATTGTAGAGTTGATATACATAGGTTCACAGTACATGTATCAGGTAATGAGTGCAATTTTTTTTTTGCCAGTGCTGGGCTTGAGTTCAGGGTCTGAGCACTGTCCTTGGACTTTCTCAAGGTGAGAGCTGTATCACTTGAGCCTCAGCACCACTTCGGGCTGTTTTCTGTGTATGTGGTACTGACGAATTGAACCCAGGTCTTCGTGGATGCTAGGCAAGCACTCCACCACTAGGCCAAACTCCTGGCTCTGCAATTCTTTTTAAACTTAGTCTTCCCTTCAGTCTTTCTCTCCCAGTTTTTCCAGCCCATCCCCACTCACAAGATATCCAGTTCATTTTCCACATAGTATGTTAAGAGATGGATTTCAATTAAAATAGTCTCCAAATATGCTGGTTTAGTTGCCATTTTATTTGCCCATTTTCCCCAAGAACTATACATGAAGATAGACTTTTTCCTACTCATTTTTTTCTTTTTTTCTTCAGTTTATTGAAGGGCATGTATTGGGTATTTTCCACCTTCCAGATATCTCCAGGCTTCCAGTCATGAACCAAAGAAAATGGCAATGACAACCTTAAGTGGTCAGATGAACAAATAGAGTTCCATTTGTTATATTTGGAAACAGCCTAAGTGTAATTCCTGTTTCTGAATTAGTTACTATGACTTAAACCATAGAACTCATTAATTCATAATTTCTCACAAACATTGAGGAAAATGTTAGTGGATTAAGGCAAACCAATAGTGATTTCGAATTTATAACAAAACAGAGCTAAACCCTAGGTGTGTCACATGCCAGATCTCATACACTTTCCATTTTGACTTCTGTCTTGAAATTATCTAAATAATCTCAGCATGGTAGCTCATACTTATATAATTGTAATCCTACCTACTCAGAGGGAAGCTGAGGCTAGAAAGTTCAGTTCCAGGCTAACCCCAACAAAACACAATGTTCTTGATACTTCATCCCAACAGAAAAATATGAGTGAGGCTGCATGTCCATGTCTCTCCAGCTACAGACTCCTAGGGGGCAAAAGACAGATTCTGTAGGGAAAAACAAAATAAGTGGGAGGGCGTAGGGGGAAGAAAGTGGGAGAAAAACATGGGAAGGGATAACAATGTTCAACAAGTAATGTACCCCTCTGTACATCATCTCGATACAATAAAAAATAATAATAAAGAAAAAAGACACCAGATTTTTCTCAAATTATATGTATCTTCCTAATAAGCAAGTTGTCTTGAAGTCAAACTTCAGTACAACTTAAAAAGTCTTTAATTAAATGATGTTATTGGAAATGTTTCCTGTAAAATATTCTATGCTGCCATCAGAAAGTATGACATTGCCCCATTTGTAAGTAAATGGAAAGACTTAGAAAAAATCATATTAATTGAAATAAGCGAGACCCAAAGGTACATAAGCTTAATTGTTTCCATTATTTGTAATAATAATTAGTGCACATCTAGCACTCTCCTAGCAGAGAATAGCTCAAAACCTATACATAGAGTCATATAGCATGAGACCAAATGAAAGGATCTCCAAGATATGGAAACAAGAACTTTATCTTGTGTCATTGTTGTTCTTAATGCACTATGTTATTTCTCTTCTCATTTCTTGCCCTTTGGTTAATCTCATATACTAAACATAGGTTTATTTATTTATTTGAAATAGGAAAGGGAAAAGGGAAAACCTAAATGATTCGGAAGGGGAGAGGGGAGGGAAATAGGGACAAAAATATGAGAAGGGGTATCAATGTGTGAGAAGTAATGCACCTTCTACCTGGTGAATGTAACTCTAACCCCTCTATACATTACCCTGACAAAAAATGATGCAATTTTTGACATATAAATAAAAACAAAAACTACCACATTAGTTTTTCTTTCCAATTTAAAAGATATGTATTATTTTCATTTGAGGAAAACTTAGATTCCAAAAGTTAAAATTTAAATAATGGGCATTTCTAAATCCACAGTTAGGTAGTCACCCGTGTTGTTTTAGCTCATGTAGCAATAAATATATTTTATAAATTATGCAGTTAAGTAATATTTTATAATCTACTCTTTCATTCAGGAATATAAACTTTATTTTTGAAGTGATATCAGACCCTCCTATAACTTTTGGTAATAACATGAGAGCATATTATTTCATTTATTGGAGCACTAATTATTTCTATTAAAGCAGATGAACATTTAATCTGGAATCAAATTTATTTGATTATCAAAATTATTTGATTATTATCTGAGATCCATTTATTTAGTCAAAAACATAAAATTCTTAAAGTAGTGTTTATCAGTTAGAAGAAATGACCCTTTATTACTAAGCATCTTGTCATTCTGAAAATCTGAGAGTGTGTCTACCTACACAGTTAACTACAGGCTACAAGACTAACTGCCATAGCTCTTTGTCAATTTGATGTTAATAAAGTAATGACTCCTTAGAAAGAGTTTTGCCTCTGTTACACTGAGCAATTCTCAAGCTACTGCTTGTTAAAATAGTGTGTGTGATTTATTATAAAAGATTGACTCACACCATTATGGTTTTTGGAGATATTTCCAGATCCACTGTTGGCCACTTAGAGACCCAAGAGTATCCACATATTTTCTTGATCCAAATGTGGGGCTGAGAACCAGGAGAACCAACAGTCTGAACTCCAGTCCAGGAGCCCTCGATATTTCCATTCCTTTCCAGAAGCTGGATAAAACCAATATCCATTCTCCAATCAGCTGGGCAGAAGAGGTACCCTGTAAACCTTGGGCAGGTCACATTTTTGGTTCTAGTCAGGTTTTCAGAAGGCTGGATGAGGACCACACAAATTAGGGAAGAATTCTTCTTTATATGCACTATTCATTTAAATGTTAATTTCCTTCAGGAACACAGGAATACTAAGAATAATGTTTAACCCCTGAGAAACCATCCACCCAGTCATGTTCAGAGATAAAATTACCATCACAGCAGCAGCTTTAAGCATAATTATAGCTCTGTAATAGAGCTATAATTATCAAAACAGCTTGGTACTGGCACAAGAACAGGCCTGAAGACCAATGGAATAGAACTGAGGACCCAGATATTAAACCACAGACCTATGGCCACCTAATCTTTGACAAGGGGGCCAAAAAATTAGAATGGAAGAAAGATAGCCTCTTCAACAAATTGTGCTGGCAGAACTGGTTATGCACCTGCAGGAAACTAAAGTTGGATCCTTCTTTGTCACTCTTCACTAGAATTAACTCCAAATGGATCAAAGACCTGGAGGTAACAGCTGACACACTGAAAACTTTACAAGAAGGAACAGGCACAGGTAGAAACTTTCTTAATAAGGACCAAGAATCACAACAAATCAGAGAAAGGCTGGATAAGTGGGACTGCATTAAACTGCAGAGCTTTTGTATGGCAAAGGACATAGCAAGTAAATTAATTAGGAAGCATACAGAATGGGAAAGGGTCTTCACTAACCATACAGCGGCCAAAGGTCTCATATCTAAGATACATCAAGAACTCAAAAAATTGAATCACTCCAAAACTCATCTCCAAAGTAACAACCATCCCATTAAAAGATGGGCCAAAGACTTAAAGAGAGTCTTCTCTGAAGAAGAAACAAAAATGGCCTATAGACACATGAAGAAATGCTCAACATCTCTGGTCATAAAAGAAATGCAAATCAAAACAACACTAAGATTGCACCTCACTCCAGTTAGAATGGCCAGGATCAGGAAAACTAATAACAATAGATGCTGGAGGGGATGTGGCCAGGAGGGATCACTACTACACTGTTGGTGGGAGTGCAAACTCCTTCAACCACTATGGAAAGCAGTGTGGCAGTCCTCAAAAGGCTAAACATAGAGCTCCCCTATCACCCAGCAATTCCACTACTTGGCATTTACCCAACCATCCAGAAACTAGGGCATACTAAATCCACTAGCACAACAATGTTCAATGCAGCATTATTCATCATAGCAAAGATATGGAACCAACCTAGATGTCCCTCAGTTGATGAATGGATCAAGTTGTGGTATTTGTACACAATGGAATTCTATGCTGCTGTCAGAGAAAACGACATCGCCCCGTTTGTTAGGAAATGGAAAGACTTAGAAAAGATCATATTAAGTGAAGTAAGCCAGACTCAAAGGAACTTCGGCTCAATGGTTTCCCTCATTTGTCATAATCAGTAGAAACCTTGGGCTCTCCTAGCAGAGATTTGCAATAGAGCAAAACCTTGATACATAAGGCCATATAGTATGAAGCTAATTGAAAGGACCTCCAGGATATTGAAACAAAAGCCATATAATGAATGATTGTTGTCCTTAATGTACTATGTTATCTCTCATCTCTTTTGTTGTCCCCTGGTTATCTCATATTGTTAGAGTATCTCACTTTGATATCTGATATATTGGATATATTTGTATTTGGTTATTTGAAATTAGATAGGGAAGGGGGGAAAACCAAGATGGGGGGGTCAGGGGGAGGTAATGGGGACCAAGACATGTGAAAGGGTATCAATGTATGTGAATTAATGCACTTTCTATCTGGCAAATATCCTGTAACCCTTTTATTAATTACAATAAATAATATTAAAAATAATAATAATTTATTAGAAACACAGTACTTACCTCAATGTCAATGGCTTTCTGAAAAGTGATTATTCTTTAGCATATGCTTATCTATTGTTTCAATAGTGGATTTGATTCAATGTATATTGGGTTTACAAATCTGCAAAAGTAATTGTAGATATAAATAAAAGTGTAAGATCATGTTTTAGAGCAGCCTGGTCATGTGAGATCACCCACCTTCATGCCTCTATGCAGAACCCCTATATAGAACAATTCTTCTACATCAAGAGTAATTAAATTTAAAATTGGTTAGTTATCTAATAAAGTAGCAATCTCAGCATCTTTTTGTTTCTGAATCTTGTATTCCTGAATTTTCCAATATTCTGAATAAACTTGTGAACTTCAAAAAAAAGCTTATTACTTTAGCAAAAAAATTAGAAAAGATGAAAGCTTATCCTTGATTTATTTTTGGAAAAAAAATTGATTTACGGACCTAGGAATATAGAGGCTAGATTCTAGATAACAAGGATCAAGGAGATGGAGTCAGTAAGAGGTGAAAACTGAAGAGGCTTATAATGAAAGAGCACAATGGTAGCAAGAAAAGATAAGGGGAATAAGGGAAATATTTTTGCCTATTTTTATTTGTTATTGGTTGTTTTCACAATAGACTAGCACACATATACACAATTAAGGGAAGAATCAAATGAAAATGAAAATAGATTCTATATCTTGGAGGATTAATACAATGTGTGTGTGTGTGTGTGTGTGTGTGTGTGTGTGTGTGTGTGTGTGTTTGTGCATGAGTTCAGGTGCACATGCATTCATGCCAATATTAGGTCCTCATGCTCTTTCCCAGTATTATTCTTTTTTCACAACGCTCACTCTTTCTCATAAACCTCATCTTGAGTCTGACTTTTTGATGTTACACAGATGTATTGTCACGAGTCTTTCTGCCTTAGTGGAAACCTCAGCCTACCAGGTCTTCGCCTTCTAAGCAGTCAAGGAAACGTGAGAGACATTAATATCTGTCTGTAGTGAAATTGTCATAAATGTAAAAGTGTATCAGATTCATATCAATGGGAGAGGTTTATCTTAAGGAGCAAAGTGGTATGTTTCGTATTAGCACTATGCAATGAAGAAAGGACACACACACGCACACATACACACAGTCACACACACACACACATGTCTATATACTTTGGAAACAAAAGCAATCAGTGCTTTGAGCCTGTAAGTTAAGACTTAGAATTATGAGCTTAAAAAGGAATAATTTGAACAAAATAATGGTTCTAACAGGACTAGAAATAGAAATATACATATACAAATAGTTATGTACAAAAAATTTGTGATAACAAATTCTGTGATGTATTTCAAAGTTAAAAAAGCTGTGAAGGCCTATTTAATGTGATTTTTTTTGCTTTTCTTGTTAAAAATGAAGCATAGTTCAGTATTAACATTTTTGTGATCATTGAATTTTTACGTGAACAAACAATCATAAAGAGCTATGTTGGTGTGTGTGTGTGTGTGTGTGTGTGTGTGTGTGTGTAGTAGAAGACTGAGGAAAAAAATGTAGAAAAAAATTGAGGTTGTTAGCAGTGATGACTTAAATATCAGTTGAGGTGTCTAGAGAAGGGGAATCATGGCATCAGAAGGAAATCGTAAAAATTTAAAGCTGTTTCAGGATAAAAATATATTACCATATTTTCTAAATCATTCCTACTCATATATATTTGCATGAATACTACATGTATGAAAATGGTGATATTTTGGATTGCTGAGGTATTTTTCAACTTTTTCATGAATGTGCTCTAATGTTTTGCTTATTTTGTAATTAAAATGTACTGTTTTTATATGACAACATGATCTATGAATTCATTACATTCTAGGAAACAAATAATTTTTTCTTATATATGAAGGCCATTTGTTATTGCTATAACATTTCCCTTATTCCTAATAGCTGTAGTACTACTCAGTGTATTTGTTTTAGTTGAATTTTCAGCTTCTGGAGAAAATTATAGAATAGACATCTTGTTTTGCCCCCTTCCCTATCCTATTTCAAATAACCAAATATACCTATATACAATATATCAGATAACAAGGTAAGATACTGTAACAATATGAGATCACCAAGGGTATTTGTTACTTTTCCCCTTTATTTTTTTCTGTATTGTCCCCCTCTGAAATGCAATGGTTAGAATACTGAGGAGTACAAGTTAGTAAAAAGAAAAGACTTAGCTTTCCTAGTGTTAATGCTACAGAGCACATATCTGGCCTTTAGAGATAAATTCATGTCAAAAATGTTGCCTTCCAGACCTGTATTACTAGCTACACAGGAGGCTGAGATCTGCAGATATGTGTAGCTCAAATCTAGCCTAGGTAGTAATATTTGTGCAATATCCTCCTGTTAATCACCAAAAAGCCAGAGTGAAACTCTGTTCCTGAGTTCAAACCCCAATCCAAGCATAAGAATACAAGTATGCAGGATGCACACACACACACACACACACACACACACACACAGAATAAAGAATGTTGTCTTCTATAATTGCTAGAAAAGGCATTAGTAATCCAGAATAAAAATTGCTTTTCCAATCTTGCCGGATTTTTGCCTTGGTCTGTTAATTAACAGATAAAGTATTTTAAAGCTCTCATAGAGTAAATAATTTCAACATTTCTAGATTAACTATATTATCACAGACATATTATTAGTATTTGATTTAGTATGTACCCATAATGAATTTGACTAATTTATTTTTCACGCATTAAAATCATTGTCAATGATTAAATCTGTACAAAACAATAGATTGTATAATGTGCTTCTCAATTGTTTGTTCCTCTAAATAAAATGGAGAAATTTAGTGATTATTTTGCTCATGAGAATGCATGACTTTGAGGCTGTGGGTAACCTCTGACATTGTTATTTATTCTATGACATTTCATTAATGTGATACAGATTAATGCTACATTTTTCATTTTCAAAACACACCACTTGTTATAGCTACAAAATGTCAGCATTCTTGTTTTCTTTAAGAAATATGTTATAATTGTGGTTGTAGAGGATGTGAAAAGTACAAGTCTGAGAAAGATGGGGGTTTTAGCTTCCTGGGATGAAGTTGGGGTTAGATAGAAGAAAGTTGTGATGAGCCACTGAGAAGCAGGGAGATTACGGGTAACAAGGACCTGGCCAAAATTATGTTAAGTGAAGTAAACCCTTCCTGAGACACAAAGGATATGTTTCCTTTCATATGTGAAAACTGGAATCAACCTAAATATATATGTGTAACATATTTATGAATATATATATAAATATATACACCATATATTTTATAATACATAATATAATTATATATTAAGTATATACATATGTATGTATACAATTTTAGTGGTATTCAAATATATACAAGTGCATTAAAATATAGAAAAATAAGTAAGAACCCACATAATTCATCAGAAAGCCTAACTTGCAGTCCAACAAAATGAACACCAAAATTGAGTACTTGAAAATGAGAGGTGGGATTAAGGAGAAGGGGTAGAATAAGATTTCATGCAATTCAATGCATATTCTACTAAATTAGGAAAATGGAGAGAAGGTGTAGAGTTGGGAAGGATTGGAGAAAATGATAAAAGCATTGATATTGATCAACATTTATGGCATTCGTGTTCTACTTTGTAACATGGCAACTTCTTTGTATATTCCTTAAAGATAAAAGTTAAATCTAAAAATGAGTCACTGTGCATTTCAGAAAACTAAAGGAGTGAGAAAGATTTTCCTACAGTGATATGATAAATTCTTGAGGAATAGATCATCTTAACTGATTAAATGGTATGCTGTTATACATATACCAGAGTACAGGATACCATATTAGTGTGTTCTCTTTTTATGTGTTAGATAAAAATAAAAGTGGATAATGCATATTTTAATGCTTCCAGCTTCCCTCATAGCTTAAGAGAACAAAAATATCTTAAAACTGGACTGGGAGTTTGACCTAGTGGTAGAGTGCTTGCCTAGCACGCATGATGCTCTGGCTTCCATACCTAAGGTACCACATACCCTGAAAAGAGCAGAAAGTGGCACTGTGGCTCAAGTGGTAGTGAGCTGTCCTTGAGGAAGGCCCAATGATGCTGCTCAGGCCCTGAGTTCAAGCCCCAGCACTGGCAAAAATCTTAAAATTCCAACAAAGGAAAAATGTATAAACAATAGGTTCAAAGTTTTTTAAAAAGCTAGCTAAAAGGCCCTGTTGAAAAGTAAACAGCCAATAAGGCATAGGTAAGAAAAGAACTCAGGCCTATGCATCGGTTTAAGCAGCACATTCATGTTTACAAATTTACCACATATTATTCCATTATTTGTACAAATTTGAAAGAATCTTTTCATTTTCTGAAGTTTGAAATAGCAATTCTTTGTGAAGTGATCATTTCAAATATGCTCAGGCTGAGAATATAATGTTTTCTACTAATGTGTCATAGAGAATGTTTCACTATAATCTTTATTAGGGATATGAAAATATGTTATTTTTGTTTTCAAATTGAGTATCAGCAATTGAATAAGACTATTGAAAGTCCACCCATATGGTTAGAATGCAATCTAATACACGAATGAATACTCCCAGAAGTGTCTGTTTATTCACACAGTAAGGAGTTTTCTAATGAAACTGCTTTTTATTTGTCATGAGGACACACTCAGATCCTTCTGTGTGAAGACACAGATGGATAAAGAAGAATTTTTTTTTCATGTTGAAGTTGATGCTTAGATCATTTGACTTTTAAATATGTTTAAATTTCTCCCCATTGATTTCTTTCTAATGTCAAAATTTCGTTGTTAAGGGCTCTCAGAACTGAGTGGTCCCATTTTTTCATGCAATCTCAATTATGTACATATCAAAATGCTTTTAACCCCCCAACACTGGTATTTATTGTGTATTGATTCTGATCTTTTTCCTGCTGAAAAATATGTATTTTAAAAACTAAATTTATTGAAGTTTTGTCAAGCTGGAGAATTACCTTTTTTATTGTTTTTATGAAGCTTGAACTTTGGGCCTGGGCACTGACCCTGAGCTTCCTTTATTCAAGGCTAGAGGTCTATCCTTAGAGCCACAGCACCTCGTCTAGCTTCATCTGAGTTGTTTATTTAAGATAAGAGTCTCAGAAACTTTTTGCCTAGGCTGGCTTCACACCGTAATCCTCAGATCACAACCTCCTCAGTAGCTAAGATTACAGGCATTAGCCAAGGGTACATGGTTAAGAATTGCAAATTATCTGAGTTTATAACTTTAACCCACTGATTATTCACAGATTATGTATTTCACATAAAATAATAGTGATTCCTTATAAATATTATTCCTTGATCCATTCCCAATTTCTTCCATATATGTTATGAAGTAACATGAATTATCCCTTCCATGTCTTTCTCAAAAAGACAGTTTTACCTTCCCATTTTTACACTAATATGAATCATTGCCTATTCTTGAACTAGTGCAATACCTTATTATAATTTTGAAGGTGATATACAAAAAATATTTCAATGTATGAGTCAGGTAATGAGTCAGGTAATGAGTACATTTCCTTTCGTAGTATCTCTCTCTCTCTCTCTCTCTCTCTCTCTCTCTCTCTCTCTCTCTCTCTCTCTCTCTCGCTCTCGCTCTCGCTCTCGCTCTTGCTCTTGCTCTCGCTCTCTCTCTCTCACTCTCTCATCCCTCCCTTCCATCTCCAATCACAAATTGAATAGTTCACTTTCAGTACTGCCCACTGAGTTTCAGTGCTGCTCTGTTTCACATTTTCCACTCATACACACATTAACTTTGTATCTTCTTTTTACTTGTTAAACTAATTTCCCCAAGAACTGTTAATATTAACCATTTTAAGAAAAGAGACTCATATTTCAAGAATATATTAGTGCAGATTTTGTGGAAAATTGAGGCATGAAACAGAATGAGCCCTAGTATTAAAAAGCAACATCTAGCTGGACGCAGTGGCTCACACCTGTAATCCTAGCTATTCAGGAGGCTGAGATCTGAGGATTAAGGTTCAAAGCCAGCCCTGGCACAAAAGAACCTGAGACTCATCTCCAATTAACCTCTAGAAAATGGGAAGTGGGACTTGGCTCTAGGGTAGGGCAAAAGCCCTGAGCTGAAGAGCTCAGGGACAGCACCCAGGCTGAGATCAAGCAACACGACCCTCACGTCTCCCCCAAAATATCCACATCTAACTTTGCAATGTGAAGGAGAAAATTTGTGTCAAAAACTATAAAATATCATTAATATTATACTTTGTCTCATTTATTTGGTACTATGTTTGAGTATATCTGTCGATTTTGTATTTGTTCAGAAGAAATGAAAATATTCTTTTATATTCCTATTTTTGTTATCTGTAAAATAGGAATTCTAAATGAACAAATAAAAATCTCAAAGTAAAACTGAAAATTTAATCCAACACACCACAGTTACAATTGCTACAAGTTTTTTTTGTTTGTTTGCTTTTTTTGTTTTTGAGGTTTTTTAGATTGTAATAGGAATGGAAGTTTGATTGAAAAATGTAATAACAGTGAAAATACCTAAATCTCATATTTTGGATTTTTGAAAAACAAAATTTTCAAAGTAAAACTTCTGTGTGTGTGTGTGTGAGAGAGAGAGAGAGAGAGAGAGAGAGAAAGAGAGAGAGAGGCACAAGTTTAGCATTCTAACACTTGAGCTGCAGGTCCATTTCCAGCATTTTTCAAACACAGGAGACCCAAACTCTAGTCTTCTGAGTAATTTGTTTTACAGCCATAAGCCACCAGAACCTGTCCAAAGTAAATCACTTTATAAATCACTTTATCACCATCCTGCTTCATCAAAGATTTTACAAAGGCAAAGGCATCTTTTCTTACATATCACATTGGTTTTTATTTGTCTGTTACTTATATGGTGGAATCATCATATACAATTTTACCATTAAGGACATATGACCTATTTCCACCTCAGTCTTATATTCATAAAATGATGCTATGAATATTCTGCTGTACACAGAAATTTACCAATAACTATTTTATATGTGAACTAGCCATATAAGTGAACTAGTCGCATTATGAAGTATTCTTTTAAGTATTTGACTATTTTTATTGGACTATAGTTTTATGACTAAAACATTATTAGGCTTGTCTTTGATATGCTTATTGAAAATAGTGTTCTAATTTAGCTTCTTTTTAATATGTCGTATTGGGGGTTTTGTTGTAGTTTTCTTTTGTTTCACTGAGACCGGGACACACTATGTACCTCATATTGGCTTTATACTTACCGTCCTCCTGCTTTACACTCCGAAGTACTGAGATTGTCACACTCAGTTCACCAGGGTTTTCTGAAAAAGTGATATACAGTTTTTGTTTTCTCTTGCCATAAAATTCTATTGGAAGTTACATGCAGGAAAGGAGCTATTCTATAAATGAACAACTCGATATTCCCAAACTGAACATATTCATAAAGTCATCATTCATAATATATACACAGGTACATTTGCCTGAAATCTCCCTTCTGTTTGTTTTAAATCATTCAACCTAGAATTTGCTCATCTAGTATCTTTGACTTCAACATGATAGAAAGGTGAAATTAAATATTTTTCATTTGGTCCTTTTAGTCTATCTATTTCCCTTTAATTCTTTATTTCTCCTTTTTTTAGTTATAATTTTTATGAAATTGTGTCAGTGAGTACAATAGTTTAGAATCACCTTTCCTGGTTGGAAATGCTTCTCTGTACTTAATATTGAAAAGCACATATTCTCACAAAGCCTATATGTGTTGTAAGCAGGTTAGCCTGTAACATATGAGTGTATGTAGTATATGTGAGTTAGTGAGGCCCTGGAGCTTGAATTTAGGAGATATATATATATATATAAGTATATATATATATGTGTGTGTGTGTGTGTGTGTGTGTGTGTGTGTGTGTGTGTGTGTGTGTATACTTTAGAATTTAAGGCTAGTACTCTACTACTTGAGTCACATCTCCACTTCAATATTATTGACCAGTAATTAGAAATAAGAGTCTCATAGACTTTCCTGCTTCTGCTGGTTTCAAACCAGTCCTCAAATCTTTGATTCTTGAATAACTAGGATTATAGGAATGAACCACCAGTGTCCACAGTTTACACTTCTCTGTTACTGTTGGATTTTTTTTCATCCTTTTCATTTTAATCTTCAGAGCATATAGTTAAATTTAACTTACTCAACCTTGTTTGAGCTATTTCAACTAATATTTAATAAAAAAATCTATTATTATTTCAAAATAACATTGACAACCTTTTCCTGGCTTTTGATTCAATTGTTTTTTATTTCTCTTTCAGGATTTTTTCACTGATGGGCTATAATTTTCACTTATTCTCATTTTTATTTTTCTAATAAGACAACACCTCTGCATTTATTTTTTTACCCATCTTTGGTTATTGGACTGGAGATTTTATAACAACACTGCAGCATTTAACCTTAAATTGTTGTATGGTTGTTTGCTTATGTGCTTGTCTCACTCTTTATGTCTACATCTTGGTAGTATAGAAATCTGTTGACAAATCTGTCTTTTATATTTGTGACAACTGGACTTTAATCAAAAATTGAAAGTTCTCTCTAGAATTTTCAGTCACTTTTTATATTCTTTGCTCTAATGAAATTGCAAAAAAAGTTGAATTGGTAAGAAATATTCTTAAGTGATGCCAATATTTAAAAAAAACATTATTTTTGTAACACTAATGGTTTTATGTGAATTGTTTTCACTTTGGATAAAGTCCTAGTGTACACTTTACCAATGTGTAAGACTTGACATATGAATCTTTTTATGTAGATCATACTTCTATCCCTAAGTGTATTTTGCAACTTGATATAAATAGCTTAATTTTCAGTAACAAGATAATAAAAGTATCCAAATTTGGAAAAGTTATTTGGGCAGAGTAAAAGATCACATGAACTGCAGCAATTTTGAATTATATTCTTCATTTCAAATCTGGAAAATTACATTTGTTTTGATTGCTAAGGGAGAAAGTATAAAAATGAAAATAGTGGTATTTACAAGACTGTAGAGATTTATCTGCTTAGGAAAAATAGTTTAATGAGTGTGGATAAAATAGAAAGAATTTGATTTCCTTTGGAATCACAAGACTCAAAACTGTAGGAGAAAAGAGTCTGGCAATACAAACAATGTATATTTCTTAATTTAGAGCATTTAAAAAATAATGGAATCATGGCAAACTGAAAATTGAATTTTCATTTCTTCAGATGTCACAACTACCAAATGAAAATCTGATTTTTCATCATATAAACACACAGTTGGGTTACTGATAGAGCTATCCAGTGTATAGGTTTTGGTGGCAAGAATCCAACAGTGAAATCAAATTCATGAACACCCTATAGAAAATCCCTCCAATTAATCCTGTGATGTTGCCAGCTGCACTTTCAGGGAACAAGAGCTGTATAGATTTCTGGGCAATGGCTGGGTTACTTAACACAACTTTACTGGCTTTGTTCCTGTCTCCATTCTTTTTGGCTAACAGCTAACCACTATAGTACTTAGACTAAAATAAGACCGCCTGGGCATTGTCCCTGAGCATTTCAGCTCAAGGCTTTCGCCTTACCCCTTGGACCGCAGTGCCACTTCCAGTTTTGTGATGATTAATTGGAGATAAGCGTCTCATGGACTTTTTAGTGCCTGGGCTGGCTTTGAATCATGATCCTCAAATCTCCACCTCCTGAGCAGCTAGCACTACAGGCATGAGCCACCATGCCCAGATCTAGTCTCACTTTTTTGTTAACATTTTCTATATAGCTACCTTTAAACATGATATTTTAGATATATTCGGTGAAATGTTATTTAAATGAATGCCATCAGTTTTTTTCATATTTTTATTGTAATTAATAGAAGGGTTACATTGTATTGGCCAGATAGGAGGTGCATTAATTCACATAAATTGATACCCTTTCACATGTCTCTTGATCCCATTTCCCTCCCCCCACCCCCACCCCTCATCTTGTTTTCCCCCCTTCCCTATCCAATTTCAAATAACCAAATACAAATATATCCGATATATCAGGTAACAAAGTGGGATACTGTAACAATATGAGATAACCAAAGGACAGCAAAAGAGATGAGAGATAACGTAGTACATTAAGGACAACAATCATTCATTATATGGCTTTTGTTTCTATACCCTAGAGGTCCTTTCATTTAGCGTCATACTATATGGCCTTATGTATCAAGGTTTTGCTCTATTGCAAATCTCTGCTAGGAGAGCCCAAGGTTTCTACTGATTATGACAAATGAGGGAAACCATTGAGCCTAAGTTGAATGCCATCAGTTTTTATATTTCACTTTTAAATTGCTTTTTTTCCAGTTCTCCTAAAGAATTAGAATGTAGTTAAGAAATAATGAACTATATTGTTATTTATTTTGCTTCTCATGTATTCAAGAATATTTAAACATGTGTTGACTATGCACATATACTACTTCATATATGACTTAATAAATACTGCATTCCAAAAAAAAAGTATCCAAATTTAAATTTTTTTAACAAGGTTGACTTTCCTGGGTATTGTTCAAGCATTTATGTGATTAATTTTCTATTGACTCAATTTAACAATTTGACTGAATTTATTAGAATCTAATATATTATCTAATATCACTCCACTCAAATCCAGAGTGATCTTCAATAAAAACTCTCATGATCTTTAATCTTTCTATATTAAATAATTTAAGGATTTAAAATTGATTTCCCTAATGTACCGTCTTTTTGGCAAAATTCTTACCCTGTCATAAGGAAATGTTCAGATCTCTTTGTCCACTAATTCCCCAGATATCTTCTTCTCTTCATACCAATCTCTAGGTGATTGTCTTTATTCTGACAGTTGTCACCATTCCACATTCCTGAACTGTAATCTAAAGAATCTGCAAATTTTAGGAATATATACTATTTTTAGGTTTTGTATTTTATATTCATTTCTCTTAGTGCATTTTAAATATTGCTTACTCAGATACTAGTTACAGGTAAATGACAATAGATCCATATATACATAGAGAAACATGAATATATGTATAGAGCATTCTTTTCTGATAGAGATAATAAGTAAGAATATGTATGATGGATAAATGATAGACAGGAAGTGGGGTTGTGGCTCAAGGGGTAGCCCAGTAGCAATGAGCTGAAGCGCGCAGGGACAACACCCAGGCCGAGTACAAGCTCTAGGACCAACAAGGAAAAAAAAAGAAAGAAAAAGAAAAAAGATATTTATAAAAAGCGACAGTGAGATTAATATCATAATACCAGACATATAGATGATTTCAAATTATCTTAGAAGTTCGTAAAAAAAAGGGAGAGGGGGTCGGGGCTTGGTGCAGCGGAAGCACCCTTGCCTGGCAAGCGCAAGGCCCTGGGTTCGGGTCCCAGCTCTGGAAAAAAAGCTATAAAAGACCAAAAAAAAAAAAAAACCTCAAAAGAAAAAGGGAGAGGCTGGAAATATAATTTTAAGTTATTTTGCAATAAACAAAATAGTTAGATTGCAGGAACTTGTGTATGAAAGTACTATGACACAAAATACATACAGGTGGGTAACATTTATAGTACCCTTATTCTTTGTTTAATGTAGTTAATAGCCATTATGAATAAAATTATGTCTTTATTAAATTTATTTGAAAATTTGTTCATTTTATTCTATCCTTATAAGAAACTGCTATTTAGAATAAATTAAAATTATACAAATTTTGAGCTTTTATGTTTTTAACTGTGATATAGTTAAATAATGGATATTACATTTATTAAAAGATGACAGGGCCTGTCATCCTAGCTACTTAGGAGGCTGAGATCTGAGGATCATGGTTCACAACCAGCCAAGCAGAAAAGTCCATGAATCTCTTTTTTTTTTTTTTTTTTTTTTTTTGCCAGTCCTGGGCTTGAGCTCAGGGCCTGAGCTCTGTTTTCTCAAGGCTAGAGCTCTACCACTTGAGCCTCAGCACCACTTCTGGCTTTTTTCTATGTATGTGGTACCGAGGAATTGAACCCGGGTCTTCATGCATGCTAGGCAAGCACTTTAACCACTAGGCCAAACTCCCGGCCCCATTTTTTTTTTCTTTTTACATTTTTATTTTTTTTATTTTTTTATTTTTTTGCCAGTCCTGGGCTTGAGCTCAGGGTCTGAGCCCTGTCCTTGGGCTTTTCAAGGCTAGAGCTCTACCACTTGAGCCTCAGCACTACTTCCGGCTTTTTTCTATGTATGTGGTACCAAGGAATCGAACCCGGGTCTTCATGCATGCTAGGCAAGCACTTTAACCACTAGGCCAAACTCCCGGCCATGAATCTCTTATCTCCAATTAAATACCAGAAAATCAGAAGTAGTGCTGTGGTTCAAAGTGATAGAGTGTTTGAGTGAAAATTGCTCAGGAACAGTACCCAGGCCCTGAGTTCAAGTCCTACAACTGAAAAAAATATTTAGTATTCCCCCTAATAAAAAACTGAAATATTTGTTCTCTATATGTTAACATTAAGTTAAATTACTAAATAACCAAATAAGAGTAGTTGTAATGTAGTATCTTTATTTTTTACATGAAATGGATATGTAAGTTCCAAGATCAATAGGTAACCTTTCTTTCTTCCTCCATATCTGTAAGGTCATTTGTTATCCAGGTGACATAGCAAAACTCCAGATTAACAGGACAGAAGGTAGACTTAAGAATACTTCTTATCATAGATAAAATATTCTCTTACTTGGATTCCTGTCAAATAATTTATTTACATTTGATTTTTCATTTCTAAATGTAAAACCTACTTGGGAAATAATATTTAATAGGCATTTTGAAACTTAACTAAGGGCAGCATATTAGAATTGTAGGTAAACTAATAAGAAAGGAACATTATCATATGTAAGAGTTCTAGTGATTTGGAATAATGTCAACTTAGAAATATTTATTATAAAACAGGAACATTTCATCTAAAATTTAAAACTAAAAAATACTGCTTAACAAAGGAAATCTACTGATTATTTAATTCAAAATATTGATGTCCAAATTTCTGTTGGTTTAGTATACTTTTCAATTTAGACATAATTTGTTTTAAACATTAAAATGATGTTTTTTCACAAGTTAAAAAATTCTGTGTGAAACTAAAGATCCATTTGTATCTTTTCAGGAATTCTTTGTTTACTATTGTACTTTTTCAATATCGTCTTTCTAAAGCACACTATCGATTTGCCTGGTTGTTGTATTAAGTTATTATAGTAGTATATTGATCTGATCAGATTCTGCTTCATCCTGAAAGTAAAAGAATCCTCACAAATAATTTTCAATTTTTAAGTTCATGTTCTGTTTTAGACAAGTACTGTCAAAGGCCAAGGAAAATGAGTACATTTTTTTTAGGCGTCACTAGATCCCAAGTAGTGCATTTATTTAACTTCTCAGCAGTTCATTGGCATTTTGGTGAAAAGCGATTATTGAAGCTATTTAATTAACCTCAGATAGTTCACTGGCATAAGAAACTGAATCATCTGCCAGAATCATTAGCAATTTATAAGCTGAGTTCAGCAGCAAATGGTCATAAATTTGATCGCACGTAACCTTTCCAGTAAATGACACCAGTCAATTGAAATTTATGATGGGGAAATCACAGACTTTGACATTTACACTAAATATCTAGAACATTATGACTCTGCTTGCCAGAACCCTAGACATCACTTTCAAGATAATGCACAAAATTTTAAGTGAGAGAAATGAAGAAAAGTGTGAAGTAGTGCCTCTGAGAGTTCTCAAGAAATATGAGAGGTTCAATATTTGCTAATACTTCATTTTCTTCCACAGGACAATCTCATACTAAGGGACCTAGAAAGATAACTGCAATCACTGAACAGTGGGTGTCATAAAACACTGAGACATGAATTGTAGTATGGTGCGTACTCTGGTGAGGGAGATTGTCCGGCAAGCTTCCATTAGGTACCCATGATGAATGTCCTGAGAAAGCAATCAAACTTCATTTTCCGCATCTTTAGTGGCTATATGAGGTTATACTTAAAGCAAGTAGAATGTAATTGATTTTAGAAACTTGATTAAATTATCAATAGCCTACTATAAATGTAGCCAGAAAGATTTTAAATTAAGAATACATTTGTTTCATAGTCTTGGGAATTGGGGTGAAGTAAAGAAGGATTACATCTAAAGCATATTAAGAAAACTTATTGTCAAGTTATTTTGTAAAAAACACTACTTTGGTCATTTTGATTTCTTACATAGCAATATATTTGGGGGTTCTTTCATCAGCATAAATAGAAGAAATTAAACACGATTTACTAGGTAGGAGTATCGTTCCTATAAATCTTGATTAATATTGTTTTATAAATGCAAGATATCACTTAGTAGAAACTGCAGTCAGTTGGTAAGTAGTGATAGAATTTTAGAGTGAATTTTCACATACTTTACATACCATATACTTCCAATTTCCTGGGGAGAAAATCTTGTGGCCTCACAAACAACTGATATATCACTAAAATAGCTGAATTTAAAATGTGTATGTACGTACATCATAAGAGTTGATTTAAGTTGTTATTGTAGCGGTACAACTCACAGGCAATTCCCTTTAGCATTAAAACCACGGGTAGAAATATGGCTCATATAAAAGTGTATCTTTAATTATTATTTTGTATTAAGTATATACAAAGCCATTTTTTTGAGTTTTTTATTTTTTATTGTAATTAATAAAAGGGTTACATGATATTTGCCAGATAGAAGGTGCATTAATTCACATACATTGATACCCTTTCACATGTCTTGGTACCCATTACCCTCCCCCTCACCCACCACCCACCCCCCGTCTTGGTTTTCCCCCCTTCCCTATCAAATTTCAAATAACCAAATACAAATAAATTCAATATATCAGATACATAAGGCCATATAATATGAAGCTAATTGAAACGACCTCCAGGATATTGAAACAAAAGCCATATAACGAATGATTGTTGTCCTTAATGTACTATGTTATCTCTCATCTCCTTTGCTGTCTCTTGGTTATCTCATATTGTTACAGTATCTCACTTTGTTATCTGATATACAAAATCATTTTTATTTGTGAATTGTACAGCTAGTTATTTTCGTTGCTTACTTCAGGTAAACTTTTAATAAGAATTATGTTTGGACATTGCTCCTTTACTGAAAGGCCAATAATATTTTTTTTAATTTAAGCATTTTAATTTGTAGAACAAAATGCTATAACATGTATCTTGCATGATTGACATTATATGCTGATCTTGTTCCATGTGAGTATACAGTAATCAAGTATTTATGAGTTTGCTGACACCCTCTTCAGGAAGGGTGTGTCCACTTTAAAAGGTAGCCAATATGGGACATGGCTTTGTGGTTTCCTTCATGCATGGTCCTCTATGGCTTCCTCTCCTGCTCTGCTTTCTGATTATCCTGAAGGAAAGAAACTCTGCCAACAGTATACTAGTACGTAAAGTCAAGAAAATATGGATTTGAAACTTCTGCTGCAGTTATATGCAAAATAAGACATTTATTCTGTAAAAATACTTTGCTCACATCTGTATAAAAGTAACTACCACAAATTCCAAATGGGAATAAGGTCACCAGCTATGCCTTAATAATAAAACTATCACTGAGGATTACACACACACACACACACACACACACACACACACACACACACACTTCCATTATATTCACTTTTAAAACTGAATCTGTCACGGAAGAAAACATTTCTTCACTGTAGGACATTTCTTGAACCCAGCTAGCTGTCTGGATGAGAAATGTTGACTTTTTATTTTCCCAGCGACCTATATATGTCACTGATCTATATTATTTTCACCAAAATGCTCCATAACTTTCCATTGTGCAATATTCCCTGAAAATTCTACTTTCCCTGCGGTGAACACTTCTCAATGTTAGAATGTGTTTAATGTATCTTTATGTCTCCAGAAATAGCTCCATACTGGATTCCCAAGCAAGTGCTCTGAGCAAGAATTCTAGAAGATGGATAATATGGACAGTATAAAAACAACCAGACCCTACTGAAAGCAGTTTAGAAACTTATTTCATGAAGACTTTGCTACTTTTTCAGTCAGTAATTCTATTTCTCAGGTTCTATTCTAAGAAATACTGAAAGTGTAACAAAAACGTGCTTTAAGGTTATAACAATCCAGATTTAAAATAAAAACTATTTAACAGCTAAAATACCTACTAACAGATAAAGCATAGCTTAACTCTTATATTCATGCGAGAGTTCAGGAAGGATATTTTGTGAAATTTAAACACATAAGAAAATTCTCATCGCAGTGGAAACTTTACTTCTACATTTTTGTTCCTTGATCATAGTTTGCAAAATATTGTCTCTTTAATAATGTCATTATTTTATTACTAAGAATATTCATTTCCCCAAAATGTGCTTGAATATAATTCCCTATTATTATTTTTCAGCTGTTACAAAATAATCTTTGTAAACTTGCACCATCAGGCATTTCTCACACTCAGGAAAATTTATTTTACCTTAATTACTGTTTTATCCTATTTATTCTAATTCTATATACTCTAATATAAATTTATAATTTATATTTCCTCATGCTTAAATAGTTATTTTCATTTAGTTGTTTCTGCTTGTTAGCTATTTATCTCTGACTTCTGGACTCAATGTAATTGGAACTTAAATCAAGTTTTTATTTTGGCACAGAATCACTTCTACAAATAACAATTTCTAATAAAAATTATGCATGCAATTTCATATGTTTCTTTTTATATTATTATCTCATTCATCTTCCTTATCCGATTCTACATTTCTGGATACTTTTTAATTTCAAACTATAACAGAATTTTGTTTATGGGTATTTTATATCCATAATGTATTGTTTTACTGCAAATCAATCAAAAAGCAAACAAAAAAAAGCTTATTCTTTCCAATATTGAAGTCTCCCATATTTTGTACACAGGATTTTCTGAGCTACTTAGAATAGGCTTTTCTTCTTTTCATATCTATTTATCTATGTATATATGTATCTATCCATCTAACTATCATCTCTAGAACTATATATTTGTATGTGATTTGTGAGTATGTGATGTGTGTGTGCATGTGCACTAGTGTGAGTATGTGATGAGTATATGTGCATACACATGCATATATACACATTGTGCCAGTCCTGTGGCTTTAACTCAGGGACTGGGTGCTTTCCCTGAACTTTCTTGCTCAAGGCTAGAACTGTCACTAGAACTTAAGTAACAATTTCACTTTTGGCTTCCTTGATGCTTAGTTTGAGCTAAGAGTACCACAGACTCTGCTGCTCGTCCTGACTTCAAACTATGATCCTAATATCTATGAGGCTTATGTTCCTACCATTTAAAAAGCAAAACCATGGTTTTATGTACAAGATTGAAGACGAGACTTTGGTCCTGAAGTCTACTGGAGGTCAATGAAGAGCATTTTATTGGTGGAAGTTTAGTGATGGGAGAGGTGGATGAAGGATTTGTTGCAAACTCCTTGTCCTGCCATGGAGGTGAGGAAGACTTGGGAGAATCTTAGTTCCTCTGAAAATACATCCCTAGTAATCTATATTATTTGGTTTATAGATCATTATTTAAAATTTCTGTGCTTTCATTTTGAAGAGACTAAGGAGATTTAACTGGATCCTGTCATTTTTCAAACTTTCAAAATGATTACATCACCCAAATGTAGCAGTTTTACAATAGTGAAAAATAATCAGCTAAAATATAATTTGTGTCAAGGGAAAAAAAGTCATGCAGTAGTCACCTCTGAAGCTTTCAATCTATAATTAACTATAAGTCAGTGTCAAAAAGTAATATGAGCTAAAATATTAAGTGTTTTATGATTGAAATTTGGGCCTATGCCTACATAGAGTAGGAACTAGTGGCTATAAACAGAGTCCTTGCTCTGAATGTCCTTGTTTAAGGCCTTAAATACATAAAATGATATGAATTTCACTTTGGAAATTTAATTTCTTTATTAATAAGTAATAAAGTATACATAAGTAATGTGGCAGTGGTAGTGATGAATGCCTTGGAGGAGAATTATTTGAAGAATACAGTACTTTATAATATTAATGCTGAGTGTTACACTGAAAGCAAATGTGAGAAACACAGCTATGTCTCTCTAGGGATTTCCTATGGTATTTATTAATATAAGTGAGGAGAGGGAAGGAGAAAGGAAGGAAGGAATCATTTAAAGATAATTTCGGAGATAAACTAGAAGATAAACTTTGGAGAAAAGATTTGGTTTTTCTGAGAAATTAAGATCATATTTTTTGGTTATTTGAAGACTTTCTGCATTTCTTTTTTCATATATTTTAATGTAATTAATAGAAGGGTTACATTATATTCACCAGATAGAAGGTGCATTACTTCACAAACATTGATATCTTTTCTCATGTCTTGGTCCCCATTTTCCTCTCCCTACCCCAGCCTCTCATCTTGTTTTCCCCTTTCCTTATCCTATTTCAAATAACCAAATAAACGTATATACAATAATATCAGATAACAAGGTAAAATGCTGTAACCATATGAGATAACCAAGGGACAGCAAAAGATATGAGAGTACTGTCTAAGGCCATACCACCCTGAACGCACTCGATCTCCCTTTCTGAATTTCTATATGAAGTCCAGGATTTGTTTCCTTATCTCTGTGAAGAATGATCTTGGGATTTTGATAGATAGTGCATTGAGTTTACAAATTGCCTATGGCTATATCGCTGCTTTCATTGTACTAATTCTGCCACTCCACAAAATTCAGTTCTTCCACCTTCCATTCCTTCTTTAATTTATTTCTGCAAAGTTTTATATCATTCATTGTATATCATTTATCTTGACCTGCTTGGTAATGTTTATTCCTAGATTTCTGAGGCTATTTTAAAGGTGGTATGTATGTATGGCTAATTTCCATCTGGCTCTTTGTGAGTATACCGAAAAAAGTTTTATATCCCAGTACTTTGCTGAAGTTGTTGATAAACTTTAAAAGCTGAGGAGTAGAATCTTTAGGACCTCTTAGTCTATAAATACATCATTTGCAAACTGGTACAGTTTGACTTTTTCCTTGTCTTGTTGAGTATCTTTTGTCTACTTTCTGATTTCAGATTGTCAGTATAGTATAATGTTGGCTGTCAGATTATTACACATGTCCTCTATTATGTTAAAAGTGCATTCATCCTATAACTACTTTCTTCAAAACCTCTATCCTAAGAGAAAGATCAATTTGAAAGTAAAAATTTTTAAGATATTTAAATGAAAGTGAAAATACCTGTCATAGATTGACAACATTTCTTAAAAAAAGGCATAAATTTGGTTGTAATGGGCAATTCAATTGTACAAAACACTGTCTTGAAACACTAAGTTTAAATCTTGATAGGTAAACTAAAAATGAGATGAAGTGAAGTTATTCAGTTATGCAAGAATTTGGTGCATATAATACAGGAATGCTTGAGGTTCCTTTATGATGGAAACTGATAAAACACCAACTGGTAGTAAAAGTTAATAACTAAATTTAATGTTCTACTAGGAACTGGAAAATATAGAGTTCACTTGAAACTACAAAGAATACTATTGTGTCTGAAGTGTTATTTTCAACTGTTCGTGGAGCAGGCACAAAAATTCATATGTCTAACTTTACACTGAACGTTTTTTATCAAAATGTTAAATCGCTGGTGCTGTTCCAGCATTCCTGTAATCCTAGCATCTCAGGAGGGCTGAGATCTGAGTATCACAGTTAAAAGCCAGCATAGGCAGGAAAACACCAGACTGTGCCACAAAGTGGTAGAGCTCTAACACTGAGCAAAAATGGTAATTCCAGATATTATATAATTTATATTTTGATCAGTATTAGGATCCAGATCCAATAAAATATATTTACTTATCAATTAGAGTTGTATGAATGATCTAACAAAAATGAATTATTTACTGTATTTCTAGGAAACATTCAAATCAAATCAAACATTACAACAAACAAGGAAACTTTTTTAATATTTTTATTATAATTAATAAAAGGGTTACATGATATTTGCCAGATAGAAGGTGCATTAATTCACATACATTGATACCCTTTCACATGTCTTGGTCCCCATTACCATCCCCCAACCCCAACCCCCCATCTTGGTTTTCCCCCCTTCCCTATCCAATTTCAAATAACCAAATACAAATATATCCAATATATCAGATAACAAAGTGAGATACTGTAACAATATGATATAACCAAGGGACAGCAAAAGAGATAAGAGATAACATAATACATTAAGGACAACAATCATTCATTATATGGCTTTTGTTTCAGGATCCTGGAGGTCCTTTCAATTAGCTTCATACTATATGGCCTTATGTATCAAGGTTTTGCTCTATTGCAAATCTCTGCTAGTAGAGCCCAAGGGTTCTACTGATTATGACAAATGAGGGAAACCATTGAGCCTAAGTTCCTTTGAGTATGGCTTACTTCACTTAATATGATTTTTTCTAAGTCTTTCCATTTCCTAACAAATGGGGCGATGTCGTTTTTTTTTGACAGCAGCATAGAATTCCATTGTGTACAAATACCACATCTTGTTGATCCACTCATCAACTGAGGGACATCTAGGTTGGTTCCATATCTTTGCTACAGTGAATAATGTTGCAATGAACATTGTTGTGATAGTGGATTTAGTATGCCCTAGTTTCTGGATGATTGGGTAAATGCCAAGTAGTGGAATTGCTGGGTCATAGGGGAGCTCTATGTTTAGCCTTTTGAGGCACTGCCATACTTCTTTCCATAGTGGTTGAACGAATTTGCACTCCCACCAACAGTGCAGTAGTGATCCCTCCTGGCCACATCCCCTCCAGCATCTGTTGTTATTAGTTTTCCTGATCCTGTCCATTCTAACTGGAGTGAGGTGGAATCTTAGCATTGATAGCCTCTTCAACAAGTTGTGCTCGCAGAACTGGTTAAGCACCTGCAGAAAACTAAAGTTGGATTCTTCTTTGTCACCCTGCACTAGAATTAACTCCAAATGGATCAAAGACCTGGAGGTAAAAGCTGACACACTGAAAACTTTACAAGAAGGAATAGGAGATACACTAGGCCTCCTTGGCAGAGGTAGAAACTTTCTTAATAAGGACCAAGAATCACAACAAATCAGAGAAAGGCTGGATAAGTGGGACTGCATTAAACTGCAGAGCTTTTGTATGGCAAAAGACATAGCTAGTAAATTAATTAGGAAGCCTACAGAGTGGGAGAAGATCTTCACCAACCATACAGCGGACAAAGGCCTCATATCTAAAATATATCAACAGCTCAAAAAATTGAATCACTCCAAAACTAATCTCCAAAGTAACAACCATCCCTTTAAAAGATGGGCCAAAGACTTAAAGAGAGTCTTCTTTGAAGAAGAAACAAAAATGGCCTATAAACACATGAAGAAATGCTCAACATCTCTGGTCATAAAAGAAATGCAAATCAAAACAAGGAAACTTTTTTGCAGAAATATATATTTAAGATGAATTGTCCCAGTTAGAGTCAAGCAAAAAGCATACAAAATATTTTTTTTCACAAGAGGATTTCTTATGTGCTCATCCCTGCTACTAACTGAGCTTAATTACAGGTCTTATCCCGGCTCTTATATTTTTCTTTTTGTTCATCTTCTTGCTCTTTTTCTTCGGGTTTTTACTAGATTTTGTTGTATAGACCATAAGGCTTAAACTCAGACTCTCAGGCTCTAAAATTTATTACTAGAGTCACATTTGCTTATAACTTCTTGTTGATTAGTCATGCACAAAACGTAAGGGTTTGTTTTCCTAGGCTGGTTATTGTAGGTATTCTCAGAGTTCAGTTTAAAAAGTAGCTAGGATTATAGACCTAAACTCTCCTTGTCTCTATTTTTCTACATACAAAGCTTCACTCACCCTTTGGAAAATCTTCCCCCCCTCCACATGAAGTATTTTCTCTTACAATATCCTCCTCCTTAAACCTGAATGATAGTTGAGGAAGAAGAGTATTTTAATATGATTAGCAAGCCCTCCTGATCCAGAAATCTAAGTATAACATTCTCGATTTAATTAAAAAATGAAAAATGATTTACCCAGAGTTCTCTTTGTCTTTTTTTCAAACACCTAGGTCCTCACCTTCTTCCTGATGGAAACCATCCAGTCTTTCCTCTCCACTGTCAGTTATTTATGTATGTGCTGCCAAGATTGGAATTGTATTTTTCTCTCTCCTCTGTACATCCATATCTTATCAGGGAAATCATAATTTGAAGGATTTAAGCTCATATGAGATTAATTACAGTACTTTCTATTGTACTTTAGCAACAGATGAAGTGGTTCACTTCAAATACACGTGTTTTCCATTCTTTAGTCGTGGTCTCCAAAGGAGGCACTTTGGAGTGCACACAGCTGAAAAATAGATGAGTCCAACTTTGGCTACAAATGCTATTTTTTCTCATAATACTATATCAGCACTTAATGTGAATCTGCTTTCAATTAACTGAGAGATATTGGTAGCTTCCCTACTGGCCTTAACACAAGTCTTAATGGGACCTAAAGATATACATTGCCCCAAATTTTGAAATATCGCTGCAAATATTGTAGAAAATATAATAATTTCTTAATTTCTCTTCTGTCACCACACTGTTATTGAGAGTTTAATGCACCTACAGGACTGACTAGTTCTTTATTTTGTCATTAACTTATGTAATTAATCTGTTCTTTGAGCTACTGAGAAACTATTTTATAGACCACTCATTCTTTATAAATGAGTAATTTAGAATAAAATGTCTCCAAAGTGTTAAATTTATTTCTCTGTGTAATCTTGCAAATTGATTTATGCTTTTTATCTGTTTGGGATCTTATAACACACATTTAGGATGTGCAGTGATTAAGTCTTTGTTTTCATCATCAAACAGCCATCACAATCCTAGACAAATGGGACCTACATAGCCACAAAATATTCCCTCTCTTGCCTAGTAATTTAAAATCTCATTGACAGTAGACAGTTTGAATAGCTGAGAACAGCAGAAGTGCTATATTCATGGAGCTTTTAGCTTATTTCCTATGCTACCCCAAATGAGAATTTTGAATGTTTTCATGGTGTTCAGTGATTCCTAAACAAGTTTTTTAGGTAGACCAAAATACATAGAAATTCCCCAATATGATTTTTAAAATACAGGGTATCAATATACAAAAAGTCTGGGGTATAGTCCAAGAACCTATACTTTTTAAAACATTTATATGCAATTCTGAGGCTAAGCCAATTTTGAGAACCTCTACTATACTCTGTTTTTTCCCATTATATAATCAAGAAGATCATGATGAGTTAAACTGCTTCAATATTTAAACTATATGTGTGCCCATAAATTTCAAACTTTGTCACTCACTGTTAATATAATCCTGGTCAAATAATTTAGATTTTTAGTGCTCCAGTTTCTTCATGAAAATGTATTTTTGTAAAACAAAATCAGTTATAGATATCTAAGATGCTTAATTTAGAGTTATAACCAGATAACTTAGTTGCTTTTTATTCTTAGTTTGTTTTGTATTGCTAGCTTAATATCATTTTAAGACATGCAACATCAGTTATCATGTAAAGCATCTAAAATTTAAATGACATGTAATTGAAAACATACTGCGGTCTCTAAGAACATGTCAAACAAGAGAGATTTAATAATAAGCAATGCTAAGTATATGTCAGTGGCTCTCACCTATAAACCTTGCTACTTTGGATGTTGAGGAACCCTGCAGTCTTGCAGTTTTAGGCCAGCCTGGGAAGAAAAGCCTGTGAAAGTGCAACTCCAAAATGATCAGAAAAATTTCTAGACTAACTGTGACATCAATGATAGAGTGCCAGATCAGAAAGCATATCCACATAGCATGAGACCCTGAGTTCAAAACCTGAAAAGTAAAAATAAATGAATATTAATAAAATAAATTAAAATGTTAAATTAAAATATTGAAGACCTAAACATAAACTTTTAAATTTCTAAAACAGTCACGGGTTAAGACCAAGGAAATAGTGATTTTCCGAGCATGCAATATAAGGAGAATGGGAGATCTTGTGCATATGTGTGTATCTGTGTGTATATGCACACACACGGGTGCATACACATACATTAACATGTTATTGTCCTGGAGCCTTAGCTTAGGATCCAGGGCACTATTCTTGAGGTTTGTGGTCATGTCTGTTGCTCTACCACTTAAGCCACAGTTCCATTTCTGACTTTTTTTGGTTATTTGGAGAAAAGAATGTCATGGTCTTTCCTTCCCACCAGTGCCCCATAGATTTCCCATTTTTGAACTGACTTCTCTTTTCCTTGCAATATACTTGCCATACTTTGGCAAAATCACTTCTCTCAAGTCTTCTACAATTTTTGTCCATTCTTATTTTGCAAATTACCTTGTCCCTTTTTCCTGCTTAAGCCACTCAATTTGTTTTCCTCACTATCATTTTTACCTGTAGCAAATATAACTTATTGAATTTTTGAAATATTGTATGTTGCTTTATCTATAAATGCATACTGTACAGGCTTCAAGAAACCTGAATCTATATTCTCAAATCCACCTCCATGTGACCACAACAGGGGTTAATATATAACTGTTTTGAATAAAAAATGTTTACAGAAAATTTTAGTTATGATCTAGATATTTTATTTTTTCCTGAGAGAAAAAAAAAGAATAGTTTAAGAGATATCTGTGTAATAGCAAAAACCTGAGAAAGAGGACAGAAACTCTGAACTTTAGATGCGGCCAACTTTTAGCTCAAGACATGGAAGCATTGAAGAAATAATGGTGGTTTATATATCAGATAGAACTCAAGCCATACAAGAAGGGTGGTGATGTTCTATGTCCTATCTATGCTACATCTGGTGGTACAGTACATGATTATATGTCTGCGTGGATTTTGCACAGCAGAAGTAGTTCTATTCCTCATTTACATTTCAGAATGTTGGAGACAAATTTTATCACTCTAAAGATAAAACAGCAAAAAGAAACTTTACAAGAAACCAAAGACAACTTAGGAAATCTTACAGAAATAATTTTTAGTTTATATACATTGACTGTTTTTCTTCTAAGTTAACTTAAGGGAGAGCAACTTACTCAAAATGACAAGGAAAATCATGTTCTAATTATGCTATAAAGAAATAAATTAAGCTAGGCGTGGTGGCTCATGACTGCAATCCTAGCCACTCAGGAGGCTGAGATCTGAGGATCATGGTTCAAAGCCATCCCTGGCACTAAAGCCCATGAGACTCTTATCTCCAATTAACCACCAGAAAACTGAAAGTGGTGCTGTAACTCAATGGGTAGCCTTGAACTGAGGAGCTCAGGGACAGGACCCAAACCCAGAGTTGAAGTCCCACAAGCAACAATAAAAAAAATTAAATACGTCAAAACAGTTACTTTCACATATGTAGGGGCTAACCTTACCCCATTGCAAATCTGTGTTATTCAGTTATTTTGGTAAAATGTTTAAACTCACCAAGATAAGTAAAAAATATACCACTATCATTTCAGCTGGAATGGTGTTTTATTGCAAGAAGTGCCTAGAAACATCCCTCTTGGACTTCTTCCAAGACAGCTTATTCTCCATCTTAAAGACTATAAAATGAAATATAAACATAAAACAGTTTCTATTGCTCCCTAGACAGAATTAAAAACAAAGACTATACACAATCAAAAGATGAAAGATGGCAATTACCTTGTTTAACCTGTCTAACAATATCATTGCAGCTTCATTCATTAGATGAGGGGGAAAACCAAAATTATTATTTCTCTACAAATTAATTTTGTTTATTCATAAAACAGTAACAGTAAGGGGGTGGGTGGAAATGGGGACAAAAACATGAGAAGGAATGTTTGTTAGGTAATGAACCTTCTATCTGTCAAATATAATGTAACCCTTATATTAATTACAATAAAATATATTTAAAAATAAATGTAGCTTCACAGCTAAAAAAAAAAGTAGCAATGTGCTGATTTGAAGCATTATACAGGGAATAAGTGCAAGCAACCCTATCCCATTAGGTTAGCAGGTCATTAGTTGAAATCAAGAATACATGTAGTCTTTCAAAATCAGAATTAATTATCACATATACATCGTATTATTGGCTATTCTCCCAAGTAATGGCTAATACAGAGTGTTTTAAAGGAAAACAGTACTAAAAATCTTTGCCCATGATTATTTTTAATCTGTGTATCTTCATTGGTAGGATATCTCTACAGATGTTTGTTCATCTTTTTTAAATTAGATAAATATTTCCATTGACACATTTTAAGAACTCTGTATTTTGCATGAAGCTCCTTTCTCAAATATTATTTTGCAATTATTTTTTTACCAGTTTGTGGCATATCTTTATTTTTTAACAGTCTGTTTCAGGAAAATGAAGTTTTTAATTTGAATACACTCAACTATTCAACATCTTTCCAAATAATCCCTTTATTTTTGTATCAGAAAATCATGTTATTTTTATATCTGATCATACAAAGATCATTCCATATATTTCCCTGTAATTTTACAATGCTCACTTAATTTATGCTTCTGATCAATTTCAAAAAGAGACATTTTATTATCATTTTATTATTGCTTATTAATTGTTATTATTGTTTTTTTACTGTTATTTACTTTATTTCTTTATTTTCTATTTATTTTTATTATAAATTGGTTTGGGTTTGGGTTTGGGTTTTGTCAGTTGTCAGCTTGAACTCTAGGTCTTTTCTTTGTCCCTAAGCTTTTTTGCTCAAAGCTAGCACTCTACTACTTAAAAAAAAAAATTAGCTCTAGTTCCTGTTTGTAAGTGGTCTATTGGAGATAAGAGTCTCATGGATGTTCCTGACTGAGCTGGCTTTGAAATGCATTGCTCAGATTTCAGCCTCCTGCATAGCTAGGAATGCAGGCCTGATTACCAGCACTGGGCTACAGCAAACACTTTTCTTACTTTGAATATGCTTAACTTTATTGCTATTTTTCACACTATAACAATTTTAAATATGCAGAGCATATGTTCTGAACATCTAGTTTGCCTTGATATTTATCATGGATCACTAGTTCACACAGGAAATGAGAACAATTCATTAGTTGGATGCATTTAATTATTATACAACTGTTTTGTTCCAGAAACAGTTTATCTATCATATCTTCCTAAAATCATATTATTTTATATATATGAAAAAAATTTAGTTACAATGTGAACCAGCTTTTTATTGTGCATAGAAACTCTCTTGCTACATTTCTTTTTGACCAAATACATGAACTTAGACTATCTTCTGTCATCCACTGCTGCTATGTTGAAAGTAACAGCCACCTAGGAGAGCTGTGTCTACCTATGAAAGACCAGGTCTCCTTTTTTGCTTTGTTTGATTCGAAATTATTCTTTTAATTGATATATGACAAAGTTATGTGGTACCACATGAAATTCACACAATGCATACATCAATTAATGTTCAAGTCAAAGTAAGCATATTTATCTATGGAACATTATTATTTATGTGCAGTATAAGCATCCTATATCTTTTCCCTAGTTAGTCCAAATATATATTATCACTATTTATATTGTACTGTAAAATAAATAATAGAATATAAAATATATGCTGTAGTGCCTATCTCTAACTTTTCCCCACCCCTCTCTCTCCAGTCTTGATTAACCCATATCCAATTCACAGTGTCTACATGTGTTTAAGTTATCTGTATATGTACAATCATACTGGACTGTTTTTCTAAGTTTTTGTTTTTTTTTTTTTTTTTTTTGCCAGTCCTGGGCTTTTGGCTCAGGGCCTGAGCACTGTCCTTGGACTTTCTCAAGGCTAGAGCTCTACCACTTGAGCCTCAGCACCACTTCCGGCTGGCTTTTTTTTTTGTATGTATGTGGTACCAAGGAATCGAACCCGGGTCTTTGTGCATGCTAGGCAAGCACTTTAACCACTAGGCCAAACTCCCAGCCCTCTAAGTTTTTTTTTATTCTTTAAAATCTATTTTCTTAATGAAGAGGTATTACAGTAGTCATGTCAAACTTTCCAGGCATTTCAAGGTACTATTGTTGACTCTTTTGCTATTTCTTGCCAAATATACTGTTGAATTAATCAAATATATATGGCCATATTAAATGTGAATATGTGACTGAATGTGTTTATCTGTTTGGTAACTATAGTGACATGTATACATGTCACTTTACTTCCAAAAATGTAGTATCTATTTTATTTATTGAATTGTATATTTCTTTTTTGAATTGTTAGGTTTTTCTATTTACAGATCCTATCTTTCTGTTAAATTATTATTGCCAGCTGGGTACGATGGCTCACACCTGTAATCCTAGCTTCTCGGGAGTCTGAGATCTGAGGATCCTGTTTCAAAGCCAGCCCAAGCACTAAAGACACTAAAGACTATGAGACTCTATCTCCAATTAATCACTAAGAAACTGGAAGCGGCCTGTGGCTCAAGGGGTAGGGCGATAGATGAGCTGAAGCGCTCAGGGACAGAGCCCAGGTGCAGAGTCCAAGACCCAGGGTTGACAAAAAATAAATTTAAAATATATTAAAATTATTATTGCATTCTTATCCATCATCTTCTCGATAGTTTTCCTAATTTATTTTCCTAACAGTGAATACTAGATTTATCTTGCTTCAGCCTTTACATTTTTAAGGGTTTATTCCATTACATTGGAAAATTTTGTGTTATTTTACTGATATTTCAGAGGAACTATCTTGGCCTTAGGTTTTTAATTCTGCTGTCACTCTTGTGTGCTCAATTTTTTTTAAGGGTTTTTTTCCATACATGACTGCTTAAAGTGATGTTTTTCAAGTAGTATGCTTTCTCCCAGTTTGCATTCCATAGGTTTGGTCCAAAAAGTCATTGATGTATAATTCAGACTAATTAATCATGTTTCATCTTTTGCTTATAGTGATCATGATGTTGGTTGCTTTCTCCATTCTGTCACAGATGTCGATCTATCTTTTTCTGGTTATTATTGAATTCTTTTTAAGACCAAGTATTTACTTCAACTATATATGTGTTAGTATTTATTATTTTTATAGCTTTATTTCTTAAATCCAATTTGCTTCTGCCTAATATTCTCTCTCATATTGCTTAGTATTAAGAAATATACATGTCTTTTAGCTTTATTTTTCTTTGATATTTTTTTCTGAAAGCCACAGTGTGTTTCTGTATTCAGGATTCTGTATGAATATTCTTAGGTTTGATGATAGTCACCTCAAGCACTCATAGAAATCCAGTGGAAGGTCCCAACTTTCCAGCCCAAAGTGTTATTATGAAGTTCTGGTTTTCATGCTGTGAATGTTGACAGTAATGTAAATGTGCACAATTTAAAGACATGAAAGTGACTGTTCATGTTTTTTTTTCTACAGAGGTGGTCATTATTTATAAGCCTCATTAAAAAATAATGCTCAGGGCAAGTAAGGATTATAGAAACATTGCAAAGCTATAAATAAAGATACAGATATATGTGTATACCTACATAATATGTTTTCCAAGTGATAGAGTGATTTGCTTGAGTGAAAAGGTCAGTGACAGTACCCAGGCCGTAAGTTCAAGCCCCATTTCTGACAAATAAATAGAGAGAGTGCATGTGAGAGAGAAATTAATTATATATCTATATATATTTTCTAACAAGGACATACAGATGAAGTTATAATTTGATGAAATTGTTTACTAAAGTATAACTTTTTAAAATTACTTTGCTTCTATCGTCCATTTTCAACTTCTGATATTTAATGAGTATTGGACATTTAAAAACTCTGTATTTTTAGTTTCCTCTCATTGAAGTGAATGTGGAGATATGGAAATATAATTTAAATGTGAGTGCTAACAATATTATATAGGGATGGCTTACAAGTGCCGATTACAATGTAAGAGAGTATTGATCGTTTTATCTTAAAATTAAGGACCATTAAGTTTCAAAAAATAGAAAATGAAATTTATGTTTCTTTTTTAGTCCATTTTTCGCTTTCACATAAATTTTAACTAATATATTCCTTTTTATATTTTGAAAGAATGTTTCTATACAGGAAATGTCATTTTAAAAAATGCCTTTTAATATGTTCTCTTCCCCTGTTGCTTCAACTCAGAGTTTTAGAATTGTACATTGAACATTGCTTGAGAATATATAATTTTGTTTATTCAATATTTAATTGAATTTTCATTGGTTCAAAATTTCTAAAGTTGCGCTTTTAAGAGCCAAGGGAATAGTTGGAAAAAATCATATTAAGTGAGGTAAGCCAGGCCCAAAGTAGCATAGGCTCCATGGCTTCCCTCATTTGTAATAATTAGTACACATCTAGGGTTCTCATAGCAGAGGATCAAAATAGCTCAAAAGCTATGTACATATGATCATACAAGATGAGGCTAAATAAAATGAACTCTAGGATATGGACACAACAGGTTTATCTGTGTGATTGTTGTTCTCAATGCACTATGTGAAGTTATTTCTTTTCTCTTTTTTTGACCACTTATGGTTAATCTCATGTGGTTCAGGATCTGACTTTGTTACCTGGTATATTGCATATATGTTTATTTGTTCATTTGAAATACAAAAGGGAAGGGGGAAAACAAGATGATTGGGAGGTGGTGGAGGCAGGGAAAAGGGGACAAAAACGTGAAAAGAGAATCAAGATTCAAAAAGTAATGTACCCACTACCTGACGAATATAACTGTAACTCCACTATACATCATCCAGACAATAAAGTACAATTAAAAATAAATAAGTGAAAATAAAATAGAATAAAAAAGCCAGCTAAAGTTCTGTCTTCCTGGGTCAAAGGAAGTCAGAGGATTAGGGAAGAATCAAGGACCAACAGTACAGCATTTTGTGGGCAGTTGTAACAGTTTTAGTTTTTGACACTGAAGGAGATAAGAACATTTGGAAGGTTTCAGGCAGATGAACTGATCGGTGAAGAAGTTTAATACAATTATTCTGATTAAATAAATATGTTCACTGCTTTACTGAAAAAAAATATGTCACTAAACAAATTTCTCACTTTTGTACTTTTATGATTTGTCTGATTTGTATGTCTTGAATACATTGTTTATTACTCAATGAAACATTTTTACTAGATCATTCATTCAAATTCAGTTCATAAGTAGACATGTCATTTAAATTTATTTTTTTATCTCAATACCTATTAAAAATATAAACAATCTCAGAATTCATTATCATTTCATTTTCTGCAGAATTTTAATAATCTGTTAGATTTAAGCTATGAATCCGTAATAAAAGAGAAAAGACAAGACAATTATATGTTCTATATAAGAATAATGACAGGAGCAAAAGTATCATTGTGATGCAAATAATTAATTTTACATCCTAAATGATTAGGACAAACTAATGGTGCTAACATGAAAATTCAGGAATAATATACTTGGTGATTCTGGGATGACTTATTGTCTTTAGAAGAAAGAGTAACTTGAAATGAAAAAGGAAATTAAATATAGTAAAAGATGCTTGGAGGATAATTAAATGGATTATACACATAAAAGATTTATCGAAAATCATAGGCAAAAAGTAACCACTACTGGCAGCTTTCTGTACATGGTGATCTCAGATATAAAGACAGGACAACCCTATCCTGTCTTGTTAAACAAATCACAGAAAATGTGATCTTTAATTCCAGGCTCCTAGGTCAACAAGATCAGATATATGATATATATGACATATATCATAGTATATATATATATATATATATATATAGTTTGTTTAGGGATAGAATCTCATAATGTAGCACAAGGTGGCCTCATGCTTATGGGTTTTCTTACTCTACTTCCCAAACTTGTGCTATGATGTTTGAGGTTAAATCAATTTTGCTACAGATTAATCTACAGTTATGTTTCAAGATGTATATTTTTGGCCTAATGCTATATCAAAAGCATGAACAAAATCAGATTGTGATACTTCTGAAAATATTTTAGATATGCAATATTTTCATGAGTGACCCTAATAATCTCTATAAAAAGTTTTCTAAAGACATTTTCTGCTATGGACAAAAATTTTTATGAATCACACCACCTATTTGACATCGACATGTGGAGTTCTGGGTGTTAACACATGATTTACTTTTGATACTGCACTCATCTCCATGTTCTATCCCATCAGGATCAAAAAGATTCAAATCCCTGTAGGTATTTATTTTTTGGTTCTTGACATATGGGGCAAGTATGGCATTTTAGGAATTTCTGACATATTTCTCATTTAGATATCCAATAGTTTCTATCATAGAAATTTATTCTTAGTTGGCTGTCAGCTGTAAACTCACTCAAATACATCATCTTCTAGAAGACTTGTTTTCCACTTTGATTTCTCTTTTAGATTTTGAGACTATTGTCAACATTGGGTAGATATGTTTCTGTGTATTGTTGCTTCTTTAGCAATTAGAACATGAAGAGATACATTTAATTTTCATTGGTACATATACACACATTGATACATAGACACACTTACAACTCACCATCCCATGTCATTTTTAAACAATTTGCTAGAACAATGACACATTATATACTCTGCACTCCTATAGTACTTTGTAATTTTTTTTTCTAAATTCCAAATGGGTGCACAAGAGGGATAATACTTAACATGCCCATTAAATTTGCATTGTTTCTTTATCAGATCCACCCATTATTTCTTTATCAGATCACCCCTCCCATTATTCTCCTCCCTTACTCAAAACTCATTTCATGTTTCCCTGTGTCTTCTCTTTTTTCTTTCTTTTTTTTGGGGGGGTGGTCAGTAGTGGGGCTTGACCTCAGGATCTGGGCACTATCGCTAAGCTCTTCAGCTCAAGGCTAGCGCTCCACCCCTTGAGCCACTTTCAATTTCCTGGTGGTTAATTGGAGATAGTAGAACAAAGCCTGGGCTGGCTTTGTACCACGCTCCTAAGATCTCAATTTCCTGAGTAGTTGGAATTACAAGAGTGAGCCATCCCCGCCCCGTTCCCCATTTCTTATTCACATATTTCTTATTCACACTGAGTAGTTTGGCTGTATTTGGGCACTTATTGTGCATCTAATAAACAATCTGTGTGGCTAGATTCAGTAGCAATATACACGGTGGTTATTACAAACAGAAGCTAAACAATTGGCTCTGTGGGAAAATGTAAGGGTACATGAGAGTATTTGCAATTTTCTGTGGTGTAAGGTTCTTCAGTATGATAGGTTTCTAGCAATTGACTTGGAAGTCACTGGATGCGAAGTTTAAGAGCCTTTCAGAACTCTGTGAAGATGGTTAAAGATGTGGTTCCAAGTCACCTTTGGAAGAACGACAGCACTTAGGAGTGACAAATTCTTGACAGGAATAAAATCCCAGAATTCCACAAGGCAATGCCTAGAGAATCATAGGAGGGCCATCAAAACAATTTCAAGAAGAAATTCTTGAATTTTTATCAGACTTACCAAGTTTGAAGTAGTAAGAAGTACTTATTCTTTGCTCCCATTACCTTTTCTGACTTGTCCTGACTTAGGGTTTTCTTTGCATGGGGAAAATAATCTTTCACTTTAAAACTGCTTTTCCCCTTGAAGTAGCTTTTTGTATTTTTATTTTCATTTAACCATAGAGAGTTATAAATTGCCACTTTGCTGTTTGTCAATAAGAGCTCTATAAACCAGTCAACTACTTGGAAAGATATGAGATGGAGACCTGAGATCGATTTTAGTTAGTATTTAGTTAGAATGATCACAGAGAACATTTTTTTGACAAAAAGCCCATTTCTAACCTTAAAAAAAGGAAGCAAAAGACTTCAAGTCTTTTCTGTCTAAAAGTACGTGCCAGTTTTCAAAGAGCTTCAGCAATGTAGCATTGTGGTTTTCCTCTTTTCTGTGGCAGAAGAGGAGGAATCATAATATTTATCCTGTCTAACATGACCCAGTTTGATCTGTTTCTCTGCCTAAATCTCTTTCAGAAATTCTCTGTAGAATTTACTGTTACTATTCACATTGAATTATACATAAGAACACTTTCCACTGTATGTCGCCTCCATGTCAACACACACACACACACACACACACACACACACACACACACACACACACACTAAGAAACAAGTTTTAGCATTGTATATAAAGCTCACAGTTTGACCACTTTCATTTGACTTCTAAGTATTTTTACTGGTTATCCATGTGGTAAACTATTTGTACTTTTTTGTAGTTTTTTTTAATTACTGCAGTTTTATATAAATGTTTATTCCATTATTTAAGCCAGTGACTTGCATCTATAATCTTAGCTACTCTGTAGAACGCATTACCAAGTAACCAGGAAAATACTGGACTGGAAGCATGACTCAAATGTTAGAAGACCCATGTTCATGAAAGTCAAACAAAAGCAAGAACCATGAGTTCAACCTTTGGTACCAGTACAATAAATAAATAATATTTACAACTTCACAAAGCAGGAAGACAATGTTTTTCCTACAGTTTGGTCTATTCTGGGAATTCCCATTGTGGCTAAGTGATAAGGCTCTAATCAAGAAGTAAAGCTTTGGGTCACTGCCTGTACTCTTAAGTTCAAGCTTCAAAATCAGCACATATATATATATATTCTGGATTACAAAATTGTTGACATTTTTTAAATTTGGTATCTGTCACTATCCATTATCAGTGATGAAGGCATGTGCATGACCAAGTTTTTACATCCTATTTTGTATGCTGATAATTTGAGTTGTCTGCTTTATCATCCCTTTTACTTGTGTAGGCCACAAAAGATCAATAGGAACTTGAAATTAACTGCAGGTAGGTATTTAAAAAGAGTATTGCGCAGATGTAAGAATGCACATGTGATTATGAAGAAGAAAAGTCAATTTTGCAGAATTACATCATGCATACATCTTTTAGAATTGCTTTATCAATACATATGTGGCAGAAATAAGTAAAATAAACAAGAACCATTCTCCTTTTCTTTACTTTCTGCCATTCCATATTAGTTTTAATGAAAATATTTTGATTCAGATCATCCTGTGGAAAATAGGAAAAATATTTCCCTGAAGAATTTGTTGTTCAGTAGTTATTAAAGAGACACTGGATAGATGCATTTTTTCTAAGCCATTGATTTCACAATTATTATGCTCCAGTAAGTGAGATTTATAAAGCAGTGTTTCCATCAATACAATTCCAGGCAGGGTGCAGGGAGGGGAAACAAGATGAAAGATTTGAGCATTTATCAAAAAATACTAAAGGGATATTTTGTAGCTGTTAAGAAAGAACAGTGTGCTAATAAAAAAATAACATAGTGTTCATTTCTTAGAAGCCAATGAACATGGAAAGTATGTTATGTGGTATTATATCTTAACCTTTCATAAACATTTGGTAGATTCTATAAATTTCAATTAAAAATTGAGAATTGAAAATATGTCACTTGATTATATCTTACCTGTGATAAAAACATATAAAACCAAAGAGCTAATGTAAAAGCCTTATAAATTTAAAATTGTATTAAAATAAATAATACTAGGCTGGTACTGTTGGAGCATATTTGTAGTCCTGGCCTCTTATGAAGCTGAGATGTGAGAATCAGAGTTGAAGCCAACCCAAGCAGGAAAATTAATGAAACTCTCCAATTAACCAACAAAAAGTCAGAAGTAGAACTATAGTGCAAATGTTGGAGCCCTAGTCTTGACAGAACAGTGTCTAGGCACTGAATACAGTTCCAGTACTGAAATTTAAAAAATGACAAAGTGGAAATTGGTAGAAAATAAAATTTCAGTTGGCTGGAGTGCAAATAAAACATATTATTTGACTGGACTATACAAAAGAGCACAATGGGTTACATGTGCCACAAGGCCAAAATACTGAGAAACTCTATTTTTTTTTGCCAGTCCTGGGGCTTGAACTCAGGGCCTGGGCACTGACCTTGGACACATTTTGCTCAAAGCTAGCACTCTACCACTTGAGCCGCAGCACTACTTCCAGCATTTTCTATGTATGTGGTACGTAGGAATGGAATTAGGGCTTCATGCATTCTCAGCAAACACCCTACCACTAGCCTACTCTCCAAGCCCTGAAAACTATACTTTCAAATGTCTCTGCAATTCTACTCAATAGCTTATATACAACAAAACTAGATTAAGGGATTTAATTTTTGAAATATGAATGATGATTATTAAAAGTATGATTGTGTATTTTAATAGTCAAGTAAAAGAATGGGTGAATCAAGTCTAAAACTAGCAAAATTACAGAAATGTTCTATGTGCCGTCACATTATCTGACTTCCAAGTGTAAGTGCACTTAAATTATTTTTAATGCATGCAAATATAAACAAATAGAAAAATCATCTGAAATCCTTATGCTACTATTTCTTTGCACTTACAATTCTTGGTGTTTACTTAGAAAAATAATTGCAAGTCTCTAAGAATAGGATTTGAGACAATTTATACTTTCAACTTAGAAAGTGGCAAAGTTTTGTCCTCCTAACAATATTTCCAGAACTCAGGATAATATTAGTAGATAGCCAGATAAGAAAAAGTGATGCATTATTCCTTGTTTTTATAAACTTATTCAACAATTTACAGAAGTAGAAACAGTGACAGCATAGATTTTACACATCTTGGATCAGATAATCAATGTCTTCAAACTAACAAAAATCTGCTTTTCTTACTTCAGGCGTTAACATATATGTGTCACTAAAGATAACTTTGCTCATTAGGCTCCAGTTTCATTTACCCTAAAGAATTACAGGAACTAGATTTCAGAAATTATTTTCCAAAGCAAGGAGCAGTGAACTTCCTTATCATAACATCTTTAAAATTTTTGCACTGCAAGTAGATGCAGATTGGATTGCAGAAATCTGACACCTCATTAAGATGAAATAAGGACAAGTGTGAACAGTGAGTGGTAGAATAATGACCTAGCTGCTGTAATTCTTTTGACAACTTGTTAGCATCTCATCTCAAAGTCCAAAGCCTTGGTGCTGGTTAGAATCTGGGGCCTAGAGAGAATTGTGAATAATCTTACATATGAAATAGAATGTGTGAGTAGAATACATCTCAGACACTTGTGTTTCTTTTCAGGAAAAAAAAATGGCAGTATGTGATAATCGCATATGGTGAAAATCACATATGGTAGATGGTTAATGCATTGATTCTACCTCCTGTGAAAACATATGCAAATGACTGACAACAGAGCAAACACAAGGGGTAGCCAAAAGCAGAAATAGGGCTGTTCATATAGAAATAGAAATAGCCTCACACATTAGTAACTACAGAAACTGAATTTTTGCTCCCAGTCCAGACTACACGCATTCTTAACTTTCTAAATGCTACAGGTCATTAAAGATGTAAAGCAAACCAATCCATTTTGTTGCAGCAAGAGAGGCCAAAAAGAAACAGAAACTAATAATCAGAACTTAATTTTAACTAAAATTTATACTGATTAAAATTAATAATTTTGTAGATTCTCTTGTTTCAGTTTCTGCTACATGTAGAGACATAACTTTTCTTGTGTATAAAAATCACATAGAGGCCGGGAGTTTGGCCTAGTGGTTAAAGTGCTTGCCTAGCATGCATGAAGACCCGGGTTCGATTCCTCGGTACCACATACATAGCAAAAACCCGGAAGTGGTGCTGAGGCTCAAGTGGTAGAGCTCTAGCCTTGAGAAAGTCCAAGGACAGTGCTCAGGCCCTGAGCTCAAGCCCAGGACTGGCAAAAAAAAAAAATCACATAGACAAATAGCATATAAAATGAATTATTGATCTAAAATAGTCAAAGTTTAATGGCAATCAAATCTCAGTTGTCCTTATGCTTTGAGTCTTGAAATATATTGAAACTATTATTATTAGTTTATCTATTTATTTATTTTGTCAATCATGGCACTTGGCCTTGGCACTTTCTGAGCTTTTCAGCTCAAGTCTAGTGCTCTACCAATTTGAGCCACAACTTCAGTTCCATGTATATGTATTTTGTTTTTTTAATTTAGAGCCAGTCTTAAGGCTTTAACTCAGGGCCTGAGCCCTGTCCTTGAGTTCCTTTTTGTTCAAAGCTAGCATTGTGCCACTTGAGCCACAGCGCCACTTCTGGGTTTTGTTTATTTTGTTTTGATTTTCTTTTTTTCTATTGTGGTGCTGAAGAATTAAACTCAGGGTTTTGTACATGCTAGACAAGCACTCTACCATTAAGCCACATTCAAGTTCAAAACCTTGGGCAGTAAACATTTTGCTTTCCATGAGATTATGGATGTGCAAAATACTGCAGACTTCAAGAGAATTGAAGTAGCAGAGCCTGTCCCGTTTGTAGAGTTCAAAACAGAGGTATTCTTTAATAGCTGGAGGTGCAATTCAGTGACAGAGCTTTAAACTAGCATGACTAAGGCTAGTATCTAGTACCACAAAATAAAATGGAATGAAATAAGAGAATATATATGCATATATTTGCATGTGTATATGTATATATACATATATGTGTATATGGTACCCCTTATAATATCAGGCTTCCCTAATCTCAGTTTAGAAGACAAAGTTTACCATGTCATGAGATAGGGCATCAATGGTTGTGAAGTTATGCACCTTTTATCTGGTGAATATAATGTAACCCTTCTATTAATCACAATAAAAAACTATTTTAAAAAAGAAGACAAGTTTAAATGCTATTTTATAACTTGAATAATGTTTGTTGAAGAAAACTCAACAAAAATTGGATCCTTGCTTTTATAGATCTTGTGGATTTATATTTGTATTAGTCTCTTATTGCCAATTAGCAAAACAGGGAAGGAGGGAGGGAGAGAGAAAGAAGAAAGGAAGAAAGGAAGGAAGGAAGGAAGCAAGGAAGGAAGCAAGGAAGGAAGGGAGGGAAGGAAGGAAGGAAGAAAAAAATGAGAATTTGAATTAGAATAGTTTCTTACATATAAAACAAAATTTAAAAGATTTTTTTTTTTACCAGTCCTGGGCTTGAGCTCAGGGCCTGAGCTGTCCTTGGACTTTCTCAAGGCTAGAGCTCTACCACTTGAGCCTCAGCACCACTTCCGGTTTTTTCTATGTATGTGGTACCGAGGAATCGAACCCGGGTCTTCATGCATGCTAGGCAAGCACTTTAACCACTAGGCCAAACTCCCGGCCCCAATTTAAAAGATTTGTCTGTGCAGAGAGAACAAATTACATCATTGTAATATAAATTATACATAAATATATGTGTTCCAGGCTACCCTGAAAATGCTATAGTAAATAAAAATAAATAAACAAACAATACTGTGTAGGGATAGTTAGTATGCTTGGATTTAATCCAACTTAAAGCAATATAAAGTATATATGGCATTGTACTACGCTTATTTTTATTTTTGAAATAGAAAACATATTTTCCTGCTGAAATAGCAAAGCCTGGTTGTTTTGTCAATCCACCTCTGAAGTCTCATTCAACAAAGATAATAAATTCCTTCCTAAATTCTCTTCTAACTGCCTCAGCAGGGAAGAAGCAAGATGTCCTATAATGATGCTATTAACAAGATAGAATTTTTTTTAATGACGAAGAGAAGAGGTTGTCTTCATGTTCTGTTTCTATTAATACAATTCCATAGCCTAGGTAAATTATTTAAAGAAACAAACAGTCAAACTTGAGCCTGGTGGTTGACAGCTGTATAATACCTGCAGTTGGGAAATGGATGCAGCAAGACTATGACTTTGAACCCAGTCTAGATTATATAATACAATATTTTCTTAATTGGAAAACATTGATTTAGCCATACTATTCTAATAATAAGATTGGAAAAGCAAGATAATGTCTATTTTTAGTGATAATTTCCATAATATTTATTTCCATGGATAGTAAGTACTTTCATCTAAATCATTTTTCTTCTGCCTTTGTATCAGCTGAAAGTTACTTTTAGTGTAGGAGATAGGATGGACGTTTATCGCTCAGATTGAAACAGTAATTGTTCTGTCCTTATAACTGAAAAGCATGGCATTGAAGCATAACACTTTAAATGAATCTTCTGAAATAAAATTATGTCAGAGGTATGTAATCATGTGTCTCATCTTAATGAAAACTCCCAGTTCGCATTTTCTGCCCAACCTCTCTTGTGCATGAGACAGGATGGATTTCTTGAAACCCAGATGCATAGGGAGTTGTTGACAAGTGGTTAGGAAGTGACTATCTTGAGATAATTTGATTTCTCAGTTCCATATCAACAGCATACTGTACTTCTCACTTTCTTTACTCCCATGCTTTTTGTGACATGAGGAATGTCTGAAAAAAATGTTCCTCCTTAACCTTACAATAATGGTCTCTGGGATTTCATAAAATTGATTCTTGTCCTATCTTGTCCTCTTGGTACCTGTAATTCCTGCCAGAAATGTAATAGCACAGTACTGGTTCCCTCTCCCTGAATCTTACCAACAGGTCACATAATCATAAAAGCATAAAAGTATTAAGGAAGCAGGGTGTATGTAATAATATAAATTTGTACTTCACTTTAGTGGAGGCTGATTAATATTCATGTTTAATGGGTGTTCACTCAGTACCCTTACATTTGTGAGGGAAATATTTGTATAAATCCTGTCAGATCAGAGGTTGATAGATAAGCAAATCTTGAAGACAATGTAGTATCTGATTTTTTTTTTTTTGCCAGTCCTGGGCTTGAGCTCAGGGCCTGAGCACTGTCCTTGGACTTTCTCAAGGCTAGAGCTCTACCACTTGAGCCTCAGCACCACTTCCGGCTTTTTTCTATGTATGTGGTACCAAGGAATCGAACCCGGGTCTTCATGCATGCTAGGCAAGCACTTTAACCACTAGGCCAAACTCCCAGCTCAGTGTCTGATTTTTCTGAGTACTAAAAATAACTTAATTCTTTATTCTTCTATTAGAGATGGTTGACATGCTCTTAACATGATTTGTTTTCTTTAGCATTATTAATGCCATATGTGTTTTGTTCAAAGGCTGTCCATGATGAACTTTGTGGATAAAGTGTTTATAAAAACATTTGTAAAATCACATAAGGTTAATGTTGTAGCAAATATAACCATTCATAATCAGTATTTAGTTTTGAAATACTTGATTATACACTGAAATTATTTTTTTTAAAGTATCCCCCTGTCTCTAGTGGCTCATGACTATCTATAATCCTTGCTATTTAAGAGTCTTTTTTTGGCTGTTTCTCTGCAGTTTTCCTCAGCTTTGGGTGGTGGCTGCTGTGGGGCTTGGGCTTCCAGTCCACCGAGGCTTAGTCGGCGTGGACAGCGGCCCTGGCACCTCGTGCTTTGCCGCCTACAGCCGCGCGTCTACCCTCCTGCGGTTTCCATCTTCACCAGCGAGCGGCCCCGATGCAGGCCATCAAGTGTGTGGTGGTGGGAGACGGAGCTGTAGGTAAAACTTGCCTGCTGATCAGTTACACCACCAATGCATTTCCTGGAGAGTACATCCCTACTGTCTTTGGCAACTATTCTGCCAATGTTATGGTAGATGGAAAACCAGTGAATCTGGGCTTATGGGATACAGCTGGACAAGAAGATTATGACAGATTACGTCCCCTCTGGTATCCGCAAACAGATGTCTTCTTAATTTGCTTTTCCCTTGTGAGTCCTGCATCATTTGAAAATGTCCGTGCAAAGTGGTATCCAGAAGTGCGACATCACTGTCCCAACACCCCCATCATCCTAGTGGGAACAAAACTCGACCTTAGGGATGATAAAGACACGATTGAGAAGCTGAAGGAGAAGAAGCTAACGCCCATCACCTACCCACAGGGGTTAGCCATGGCGAAGGAGATTGGTGCTGTAAAATACCTGGAGTGCTCTGCTCTCACCCAGCGAGGCCTCAAGACTGTGTTCGATGAAGCCATCCGCGCTGTGCTCTGCCCGCCCCCCCCCCCCCCCCCCCCCCCCCCCCCCCCCCCCCGTCAAGAAGCAGAAGAGAAAATGCCTGCCTTTGTAAACCGCGCTCCTCCCCACTCCTGCCCCTGGGACCCTTTGTACGCTTTGCTCAAAACTGTGGGGCCTTCGCACTCAATGCCAAGTTTTTGTTACCGATTAATTTTCCATAAAACCGTTTTGAACCAATCAGTAATTTTAAAGTTTTCTTTTTAATGTAAGGGTTCAAACTCACATTCTATTAAAATTTTAGCCCTAAAATGACAAACCTTCTAAAAGCCTTATTTTTCAAGAGCCCCTATTCTTGCTCAGATTAAGAGTTGCCAAAATACCTTCCAAACTAAGTTGTGTTGTGCTGAGAACACTAAGCACTAAACTGTCAAAAGGCCCAGCCGGGTCCTGGAGGAGACTGGAGCTCCTGGTGGCTGAGGCGCCTGGCTCTCCTGAAGGCCACGGCCTGGCTAACCATGAGCCGCTGCGCCTCTTCCGCGCCAGGTTGCCATGAACACATCCCAACCTTGTACTGTACATCCTCGTGGAGGAGCGAGTGTGACACTCAGCTCTTTAGAGCAGTCTTTGATTTTGTAGTGAGCTGAAAAACAACAAAAATCAATTGCCTCACTTCCGTGGCCAACCGGAACAGGACTCGTGCCGTGTTTCCTCTAATGATGTGTTCTGTTCTAGTCGAGAGTGCGGGCAGTGGTGACACACGACGTGATGGCAGGATGAAGACAGTATTTGACAAAGTATGAAGTGGAGGTTCATTTACACTACACTGACTCGGAGTAATCCCACTGAAAAGAGCATGCCGGGAAAGGTTTTTCACGGTTCATTTCTGCCACGCAGCAGAGGAGCAGGATCAGCGTTGCCAGTGTCTTGTCTTGGTTCCTTTCCTCCTCCCTGCTGCCCCTCCCCAGACGGGCATTGCACTCACCTTTGAACTCGTCACTCCCTCCTTACTAACTTAGGAAGTGCTTTTCTTATAGATCCTCTTAATGAGCAATATGCCTCCTACTTGTACTATAAAATCTTTCAAATAATGCATTAGAAATTTTTTTCCTTCGTAGATTAGCAAAAGTGCATTCCTGTTTTCGCATTACTTTACTCAAAGCTATGAAGTGCTCTCCTTAGTTTTCTAGTAACTTAGGTGTAAAAATCATGTGTTGCAGCTTTACAGTTTTTAAAATATTTTAGATATTCTTAAAACTATGAACCTTAACATCACCCACTGTCTTGCCAGATTGCCAGCACTGTCATGTGACTAATCCCAACCCTCCCTCCCCAGGCGGGCCCTTCCCATCGCGCTCTGCCATGTCCCCCCGGGGTCCGAGTTGTGTAACCCGCTAGTGCTGACCCGGTTCTATACACCTTAACTCACTGGCAGGAGCACAGTGTTGGACCTTTCGACCACTAGAACAAAAGTTTTTTTAATTGACAGTTGAAGAATTGTGGAGTGTTTTTACATTGATCTTTTGCTAATGCAGTTAGTGGTATGTTTTGCATGTATGACTTAATAAATCATTGAATCATAAAAACAGACTTTAGTGCCTGGGCTGGCTTTGAACCACAATCCTTGGATCTCAGCCTCCCTAGTAGCTAGGATTACAGGCCTGAGCCACCATGCCCAGGTCTAATAGTAAGATTGCATGTCAGGGTCCTTCATTCCCAGTCCCTCTTGAGGAGGGATGGGAAAAGCACACCCCAACTAGTCCAAGCGGAGAGAGGAGAGGGCCCACTGTCCTCCAGCACTCAGCCTTGCTTCTCCGGAGCACGAACAGAAACGCCACGCAGCTTCCTCAAGGCAGGAATCTCTCTCTCTCTCCAAAACTCCCCTCCTTATATTGGGTGCGGGAGCCTATCAGCACAAAAGGTGGGCAGGATAAAGAGGTCCACTTGTTTACCCCTACTACAGGTCTCAGCAGAAAGTTATTAGAATGGCCTTACTCGGCCCCCAACAATTGCACTTTATTTTTTGGGGAGGAGGGTCATTCATGGGACTTGAACTCTGGGCTTGGGCACTGTTCCTGAGCTCTTTAGCTCAGGAGACTCTTATCTCCAATAAAATACCCAGAAAAAAATCGGAATTGGCACTGTGGCTCAGGTAGTAGAGCAGTAGTCGAGCACAAAAAGTCTCAGTGACAGAACCCAAGCCATGAGTTCAAACCTCAGGGGAAAAAAAAGAAACAAAGAAAAAACTAACAGGATTGGCCGGAATTGTGTTCACCAATGAAGCTTTATGGAATGTCGTGGTCTTTAATGTGTTATTTGATTAAAACCAAGATACTGGCTCCAGATTCAATCATGAGAAAAGCACAGTTGAATTAATTCCTTCTAATGTTTTGTCTTTGACAGAATAATAATATTTTATCCATATTATCCATTTAAGCCATTTTTAGCCAAAGGAAGACATTTTACTTTGGCCCTTCATATCAGTTAATTGTCACTGTATAATCAACTCTGTTTAAAATGTCATGGTTTGATGTGACAATTCCCATATTTTTAGTTCTGTGAATCAGCTATTTGGACCAGGTTCCCTTAAAATGGCTCAACTGTTTTGATGATTAGGAAGGGGTGGGGGGAAAGAAAGGGGGACAAAAACATGAGTATCAATGTGTAAGAAGTAATGCACCTACTGCCTGCCTAATGTAAATATAACCCCTCTATACATTACCCCAACAATAAAAAACAAAAGGTAAAAATAAATAAAACTTTAAGAAATGACGCAACTGCTCAATAAAGTGTTGGCTGAGTAATCTAACAGAAAGCACATATGATTTTTTTTTCTTAAATTACTTTTGGCTTGGTGGTACATCTTGTGATGTGGTGATACTAACAAGAATAGAATTTGGCGCTCATATGGCAATGTCAGCATTCTAGTCCAACTTGATGCCTTGCTACTTTTCTTCTATGTGGCAAGTAAAGGCCAGTAACCTCGCATCGATATTGTCCAGTCCTCTTGGGCCATATTTGTCGCTGTCTCATTTCCCAAAGCAAATTCCATGTCTGAAACAAGTCATAAAGTAGAGAAACAAACTGAGCCTCTCAATGGGAGTAGCTCCATGCCCCACTGCAGAAAGCTATTCATACAGAGAGATGAGAAACCAGTGACCATTTTGCAATTGATTACAAAAAACATTCTAAATATGTACAGTACTGTAATTACCAATAAGACTATATCTATTTAGACCCTTGAAGTATCACACATTATTAGTTGACCTTGTGGAAATTTCTCAACCTCTCTGTGCTGAAATTCCCCAATGCATTCAAGTATATACTTTCATAATATTGTCCCATAGAAATGTTTTAAAGATTTAAATAATTTTATTCATTGTTATAATTTGAAGAGTGCTTGCACACATAGTAAAAGACAAACAGTAAAAGCCACTTACTGATACCATAACAACAAAAGCCCCTCATCCATACTAGCTTTAAAGATCAAGGTGCATTCTTCTATTTACATAGTCTATTCTTTTCTACACGCCTGTATCATTGTGCTAACTGACATCCTTTGTTGTCACTTTCTTTTTTCTAAAAGTCTAATTTTCATATATTTTTTAATTCTACAGTCATTGTTGGTTGTTTTACCTAGAGTTTTAAAAGGAGCTTTTATAGTTAAGGCTCTTGTGATATCTTTTACTTTGGGAACACCAAGCCTGCTTCTCACTTAGAGCCTTCACATCTGTTCTTCATTGTCCCCTGATCTAATTCATTTGAAATTGCAGGTCTTCATGGAAAACACACACGATTATCACGCCTGAAATTTCCCTCTAGGGCCAACCCATCGTGTCACTACCATATGACTAATATAGAATGCTATGCATTCTACTCTCTAAAATGTTTTCTGTCATCATACATGTCAGAATGTACGCATCATTAGAGCGTGAATCACCATTGTGGGTTTCTTGACATCTAAAGTTTGCCTTCTATATAATAGGATTTTGGTTGGTATTTAATAAATTTTTGAAAGCATTCTTAATTTCTAGATCCCCTCTGATGCCTGACACCCTAACCATATACCCTACCTAAGTTCCCAGTGAACACAGTTTGTTCAATAAAGGAGATATAGTCTCTTAAACTTCTCTGTTGACTGTTATCTTCTAGAGGTCATTAGTGACTTTAGATGTTCTGGGTTTTTTGTATGTTTGCTTTAATTTCAGAGACAAGGAACTAAAATATCAATCTGAAAATGTTTGAAGATCCAAGAATACTGAATGAAACAAAACAAAAGTAACAGACATGCTTGAAAGCAGTAATACAGTTAGGTACCATTATCAATGTTAATGATGAGGAACAATGAAGCAGATGATCCATAACAACAGATAATGAAAAACTATTTGCATTGAGCTATGAGATGCATTATCCAGAGCCCCAGCTTGTAAACAGGTAACATTCCAAAGGTCATTTTAAATCAGGTTATTTCGGACTCAGAATCAATTATCTAGGAAATTATATAGCTGATTTACAGTGCTAATGATATTGAAAGATCACAAAACTGAAAAATTATTTTATCACTTGACTTGAAAAATAGCTTTCTAGTTTCCAAATATGCAAGTTTAGAAGCTTAATCAAAGGCTAAGCCATCCAACACAGAGGAAGTGAAAGAAGGAAAGAAAAAAGGAAGGAAGGAAGAGGAGACTATTGCAAAAAGAACAGGTACCAAACATGATTACGTATCAGTAGATGCTAGCTTAATATTCTTTACCACATCAAATCTCAGATTAATCTTCTCCCATGATATCAGATAAGAGAATATAGTGCCAATACCACCCAATCTGAGTGCTGGGATTGTGTGTGAAGAGAGGAGATAGATATAGAGAGATAGAGAGATATATAATTACAAGGAGACTGAAGCAGGAATAGCACTACTTAAAATAGGAAATGTATAAAATTTTCAACCTAGGACAGCTATGGAATATGAATCCAATCGGTCATGATTAAATAAACAGCAGGGCCAGCCAACAATATTTTTAAACTTATTATTTAGTGACCACACATTTCAAAGTTTTGTACACTGTCATGCTCACTGTATAAAGTTAAGTACAACTCAATTATCATCTTAAAATACATTGATGCAATAAAACTATTAAAAAGTAATAAAGGGAAAGATGAGTCTGGAAAGCAGATCGATGTTGTCCTGGGTACAAGAGAAGGAATAGAAAATCAAATGATGAGTGTTTTTCAACATCTTCATGTAATCCTTTACATTGCTGATTGAGAAACAATTTGAGATTGGAACTGGATGAGACTACACTATCCCACAATAGAATCCTTAAAACAACACTTTTTGTTTCTGATTTATTCATTTATATATGTTTTCTGTTCTCTATCCCTTTCTTGCACAGTCAATGAAATTTGAAAGCAGTTTCCGATAGGAATAGATTTCATGTATTGTGAGAGTTTGAGTAATACTGGAAGAGAATTAGGAATGAAGATATCTGAGTCTGGGGCATTGTAGGAAATGGGAATAGCTAACTAACTGCAAAGATCTCAAAATGGGCCTTCCTGATTTTTTTTTCGTTTTGACACAAAGCAAGGAAATCACTCTGTGAATGCAATTTGGAAAGACCAAGAAGTAAGTAGAATGATTAACTCAAATTTAAAAGGAACCAGAGCATCCGGGACCCTATTGCACATTATAGAACTTTCATATTTCACTCTGTGTATGTGTGTGTGTGTGTGTGTGTGTGTGCATGCGTGTGTGTGTGTGTGTGTGTAATGTGCATTGTATGTAAGAAATAAAAAGGAAGAGAGACACACAGGTGACAAACAGAATGTTCAGCCAAATAGTGAGTAGTATTATCTGACATAGATAGTGAAATACTCTGGATATCATGTTGAAAGAGCTCGTGTATGGGAGTGAGAGAAAATGTTAGAAGTCAAAGAATTAAGGTCCATTAAGAAAGACCTACCAAATGATGTGACTGAGAAACAGTGGTGTTGTAGAAAATGGAAGTAACTATGGAGGTGTTAGCAAATGGTCAGACTCTAGGGCATGAGAAGGAATGCTGGCTTCAGTAACTGAGAGGAACTGAGTTGTTTTCTGAAAAAGATAGTGGCAAAATTTGGAAGTTTTGCACATTAAATTTGAATTTCAGCAAACACTGAATTGACATTTAAAATTTGTCTATGTAGTGTGTGAGGTGAGGCTGGAGCTTCAGAGAATAAAACCTTGTATGTAGAAGTAAAATTATCAAGTTAGTAACATATATATATATGTGTGTGTGTGTGTGTGTGTGTGTGTGTGTGTCTGTATATATATATGTATGTATACACACACATTCATAGCCTTGGGCCCAGATGTGATCACCCTGTGTTATCATCCATCATTAAATTTATCATTGAGGATTGAAAGTAAATGTTTGTTTCATATTTGTTGGCAGTTGAATGAATTTTATTTTCAGTAACCCTCCATTACTTCCCCCATTATAAATACCTAATTCACATTTGTTTTTCATTTATTTGTTCCTATGTGTTATATCTATTTTCAAATCTATGTCTCCTTGTCTATGGCCACTTAAGTGTTATCAGTGACTCACCCTGGTAAATAAAACTTCTTGTTCTCTCTTGTGCTTAATTCAGATTCCTCCCTCACTAGAAAGTGGATTGCTTCCTCTCTATTTAGAGTTTTAATTTGTACTCTAGAAAGACATTAGGGTGTTGACCTCCCCAGTACGGAAAGTCAGTACAGCCAGTTGATGATCTTCTAGTTAGGTGACTGACTGATAATCTTAGGCTCAGAGGTCTGGCATGGAATTTTATGGAGGAAGTTGTGGTATATTAATCTGAAGTCTCACACATAATCCTCCAAATTTTAAGCACTGTGTAATCCCAAATATACATCTAAATACACAAAAGGAGGGATTTTTATATTCTATAAAACAGGAATTTATTTCAATACTAATGGTATTAAGTATTAAGAAAAATGGGAAACAGTTAAAGGAGACATGTTTGGGAAAGGAGGATTCTTGTTTTTCCATATCTCATCTTTAGCTCTCTTTAAGCATCGTGGTTCCAAGTCTGTATGCATAACACTCCCCTGTACATTACCCAATATAAACATATGGTAAATGATATTGTTTTAAATAACAGTTTGTTCCAATAATAAATTTAGAACTTCTGTGAGGTGAATTACCTCTTATGAATATTTTGTGTCAGATATGTCTCTTGGTTTGACAGTATAGTTCTTATGTTATAAATTGTCATTTAATATATGCCCAAATTCCTTTCACCAATAATGTTATCCTTTAAAACTCTTTTTCTCCTTGGGTGTTTAACTTTTAGATTTTGTCTTGTTTGTTTTGGTTTTGTTTTCATGACACTTTTCATATATTAGTTGGTAATATTATATATTTTATTTGGAAGTCAGATCCATTTCCTATGTTAGTCACAAACACTAGGCAATGCAGGAAGCCTTCATGAGGCTGTCTGCCTTATATAAGAAAGTCAGTAAAGAATTGCTAAGGAAATTCATGGAAAGAGAATATAAGCAGGTTGAATATATTTTTACTTTATTTCTGGAAAGCAGTAAGTGTTTTCTGTTAACTTTGAGATTTTTTTTCAGATTAGAAAACAAGATAGCAATAGAGTGAATTGTAAAATTTTCTGAAATAATTTTACTTACTAATGCCAAGTGTGCCAAGGAAATCTCATTTATTGGATCTATCATCTGTGTCCAGTTGAGCCTTCTCTACTAATCTCAGAATACTAATATATTATTTTTTAAGTGGCATGCAGTGTAGTTTAGTGAGAAGAGTATTGACTTTCAAGTAAATAGCTTGGGCTTATAGCCAGCTCTCCCACCTAAAAGTCTTTGACTTTGGATATCTTATTTTGCTGAACCTCAGTATTCTCTCTTATGAAAGAAAGAGAATAAAAAGTAATATATAAGGTTATCATGAGAATTAAATATTTAATTCTGATAGCTAATACTCCAATTCACATATAAGGGAACAAATCATGATGACTATAATATGTAAAACTTGGTGATATTGTCTTTAAATAATCAATAATAGAGAGACATTTCTAACCTGTTCATGCCAATTTTTATAAAAAATATTTCATTCATAAATTATCTACTGACAAGAAAACTGTGAGCAGTAAATTGGAATATGCCGTACCTCATCTAACTGATGTGAAATTCTCAAAGATCTGCATTCAATTATTTGCGTTTAAATGCACCAAAACCTTGACATCATAGTACAGAATCGGGCTAGAATTGCTGAGGAATTCTCTGACAGGGAACAGTTATCTTGGACCAAAAGTTTACAAACACAAGACAAAGAAATGAAAGGAACAAAAGCCATAGAATGAATGATTGTTGTCCTTAATGTACTACGTTATCTCTCATCTCTTTTGCTGTCCTTTGTTATCTCATATTGTTACAGTATTTCTCCTGGTTATCTGATATATTGCATATATGCTTATTTGGTTATTTGAAGTCAGATAGGGAAGGGAGGAAAACAAGATGAGGGGCTGGGGTTGGGGGAGGGAAATGGGGACCAAGACACGAGAAAGGGTATCAATATATGTGAAGTAATGCACCATATATCTGGCATATATAATGTAACCATTCTATTAATTACAATAAAAATATATGGAAAAAAAAGAAATGAAAGGAACCTGGAACTTGAATAGCTGTATTGGGTCACTGTATTAACCAACTCTGTATTCACTGTCTTTTTTAACTTCATATAGAAGTCACAAAGAAGCCATTTTGTGCTATGTCTAGAATCTCTCTGTATGCCATATCAGTCAAGTTGTAGTTCCAATAATTTCTGAGAAACAAATGATTAAATAATCATCTTAACAAAAGGTAATCATCTAATCTGTTATTTCTAATTTCTTTTGTACTGTATTTTTTGTCACCCTTTTTAGATTTTTCTTAGCCTTTATTCTAGGTTTCTATGTGGTGGTTGCAATAACTGTGACTGTCTATTGTTTTGTGATGTCTTAGTGTCTTCCCAACACAACATAAACTACGTGACAACAGAGAACACACTCGTTCATATTCCTCAAGTAGATATAAAACATCATACATACAATTGAAAGTACTGTATTCGTTAAATTTTAAATCAGAAATCATGTATGATATATAACTTTGAGTAAGTGGACTCATTCCCTTAGAATAAAATTACAATGGCTGCTATTTATTATCTGATTGGATTCAAGTTCCATATGTAATTTGAAGGCATGGAATACTGATTTCTATAGGATAGTTTGGATCATTAAAGAAATGTCATAGTTAAAATTTTTCAAACATGTCACTTCTTTGCTAAGAAAACTAGGGTCCCAACCTCTTGTGATTACTTTTAGGATGTGGAGACATAACAGTAAAGTATTTAGAGGTGCAATCCACATACAAGATTTTGAGCCATAATCGTTGCCATCTGTCACAAAATAGTCAGCTTTTGTTTAATTTACCAATGCTACAAGTGAGTAGTCTTATTTCTATTGTATAGTGAGGAATGTAAGATGCAAGAAAACAAGTAATGGTTCAAACACGCAAAAATGTGGTAAAGTGTGTGAAGATATGTGACACACTGTATATTTATAGTAGATTTATAACTCCAAAGCAGACTTTATTTCTAGTAAGCTGCCCCGTGAGTGGGTAAGGTATAGTCAATATGATACAAACAAAAGGAAATGTGTGAATTCATTTCAAATACTGTTCAAAACCAAATACAAAGGATACTTCACAAACATGAACAGAACAAAACAAATGTGTGTGTGTGTGTGTGTGTGTATTTCAAATCATTAAATCAGTTCAAGAAAGCTGAAAATACATTGGCAAAGTTGGAGCCACGTTTTGAAGACATATTTCCAATTATTAATTAACCAGGAGCTGTTGTAAGGAATGCATAACTTATGTATTAGTGCCTTTCCTTTAAATAGTGATACCTTTTTATACACAGAGATAAGATCTTCATTGCTAGCTGGAAGTTTGTGTCAGCAATCAGATCATTCAAATGTAAGATCTGCTGATGTGAGAAAATTCAAAGCTGGTTAATTATATCAAATTTTGAGGTGAACAGCATTCTTGATTTCCAGCCTCTCGTATCATAAGGAAGGGGCTGAGTGGAATGTAAGGGCTGCTTTTGCAGCTCCATGATGGCAAAACTGCTGACCTAGTTGTTCTTTCATGAACCCATGTTGAACCCAAAGTGAAAACAATAAAATAAAATACAAATTTTGCATCTTCATGAAAGCATCCAGATGACATATTCTGCAAGGAAGGCATTTTTGAAACATAAAATTTCATACAATCTTTCCCATTTTATTGTATACAAAAGCTTACTTCTAACATTATGCAGAAATGAAATTGAATGCTGTTCCGAACTGCAGAAAATTATTTTGGATGACCCAGTCCTGAAATTGCTATAATCTATAAAAATAAAATGAGGGTTTTTGTAAATGTCTTGTTTGATTTACCATAGAAATCCAAGTCTACAAATGAGTTTATTAATTATTGTGCTGTGTCTATATTTCTGTGCTTGCCATAAAATAAATAATTTCCTTTCTTTCAGAAATGAGTAAAATAAATCAATGTGTCTACTTAAAGTACAACCAACAGGCTTTTAAAAGTCAAAATATATACACCATGCAAGATTCAATTATATTTACTTTAAAGAAAAGTTAAATACTACCATCAAATGTAAACAACTCCTTCAAGTGCTCTTGTTTGTACCCTTGAACATAACATTTCTCTCAGTCTTAAAATTAGAACCATTAAACTGCCTTTCCCAGAAAGCAAAATATTCTTTCTTCCCTTAGTACCCACTCACTATATTCTTTCATATTCATGATTCTGAAATCAATCGTTATAAATTTACTGACATTTCTATTTTAATTTAATTTCATTGTCAGAGTCATATATAGAGAAGTTACTGTTACATACAATACATATAGTGAGTACATTTCTTCTTGAACATTGTTACCCCCACACACATTTTTCTCCCTCTGTCCTTCCCCATCCCCCCAAATTTTAAAGTTCATTTCCAGCATATTGTATTGTGATTATCACTGTTGTTTGATTCACCCTTTGTCCTTTGTCTCATCATCGTGTTGTTCTCCTTCTATTCCCTAATTCAAATACATGTATATACTGTACACCAACTAACAAAATCAGACACAATGACAACAGGGGATAAGTGCTCTCATTGGTTTTCCACTTAGTATTTCCAATATTTCTACATTGGATAGAATTTTTTTTCTTGAATTTCCTATATGCCTTAGATGAGATTTGGTTGTCTCTAATCTCTATTTTTCTTTCTTTTCTTTTTTCCTTCCTTCTTTCTTTCTTTCTTCCTTTATTCTTCTTCCTTCCTTTCTCTTTTTTCCTTCTTTCCTTCTTCCTGTCCTCCCTCCCTTGCTCCCTCTCTTTCTCTTCTTTCCTTCCTTTTCTTCTCTTCCTCCCTCCCTCTTTTCTTTGGGATTCCCTAATGTTACCAGGTGGTCATTCTCTAATTTGAGAAGAGCTCCTAGCTCTTCTTTTTTTTTTTTTTTGCCAGTCCTCGGCTTCGGCTCAGGGCTTGAGCACTGTCCTTGGACTTTCTCAAGGCTAGCACTCTACCATTTGAGCCTCAGCATCACTTCTGGCTTTTTGCTATGTATGTGGTACCGAGGAATCGAACCCGGGTCTTCATGCATGCTAGGCAAGCACTCTACCACTAGGCCAAACTCCCGGCCCCTCCTAGCTCTTCTTTTGCTTTCATTATTATTCAAGTATAATCTTCCACTTTTTGTTTGTTGATACTGGGTCTTGACCTCATGGCCTTTCAATCTTCCTTTGATTTTTTTTTTTTTTTACCAACAACTGGTGTTCTATGTTGACACAGGCCTCCATTTTCAATGTTTTTCTGTTTAATTACACATAAAACTTTGGTATCTTTACTTTGGGTCTGACTATAATCCTATCTTCTTAGATTGCAGTATTCTGAATAGCTAAAATTACTCTTCTAAACTACTAGCACCAGGCTGTTCTTGTTCTTTTGTCATGAGATGGCTCTTGCTCTCATTCCTCTATGCCTACTGCATATCCAGGATCATAGGCATACACCATCGTGCCCAGCTAATTAAGTAAGACAAGAGTTTTGCTGAGTTTTTGCTTGTAGTGGATCTCTGTTTACCCAATAGTTGAGATTACAGATACTAATCTCTTTACTCATTCAAAATGATTATTAACTGACAACTCAGATAATCACTGTAATAGAAACCAAAGAAACAGTGTGACAATTGCTGGGATCATTTCATAGTGCAGATGAAAATCTTCCAAACTACCTTCAATATAAATGCTATAAAGTCAGCATTTTTAAGAATAGAAGCAATGAAATCAGCCTCATTTCCTGTGTTGGAAAAATTTTGTCTTCATGATTTTCTTCACTTGCACAACTTCATAATTTGTATGATGAAATATGTTAACCTTTGTTTTCTACACAGAACAACCTTCTTCCCTAGAAGTTAGTGGAGGGATGGCTTGACTGGTAGAGTGTCAATTTTCAGTTAAAATGCTAAAGGAAAATGCCCGAGCCCTGAGTCATTGACTTAGCCTTGACTCATGTGAACACACACACACACACACACACACACACACACACACACACACAGGCTGAAACCAGACAAATATCAATAAATTCTTTTTAAATTGTACTTTTCAGGTTTATTAATTGAACAAAATAATTTGATAAAAACTATGTTTATAGAAATACACTGTATTTGTGGATTAGAATATTCAGTACTCTGTTACAGAGGATGTGTCAGCCCTCCCCAAATTAAGCTATAAATTAAATGAAGCCAGCATCAAATGCATAACTGGAAATACATCAGGTGAAGTAGACTGGTAGAAAGGAAGGGTCCATAATATTTCATGATCTATATTTTTTGTCATTTGTGAGATTTGAACTCTGAGCCTGGGCACTGTCCTTGAGCTCTTCACCTCAACACTACCACACTACACCTTAAGTCACAGGGCCACTTACAAGGGTCCAAAATGTTCATCAGATACCTGTTGGTGATGGCCCCAATAATTATTTCATCTCTAGAACTTTATAAAGCAAGATAATTCTTCCTAGTGTTGAAGGCAGGAGATTTTATTCAAGAATGCTCATCATCTATATAGCAAATGTTCGCCTTTTAGGTCCTTCCTATACCTCCTTAGAGATGTTAAGAAATACCTGAAAAGAGGTCAACATCAAAGGGAGCCATAACAAAGTACTCCTGGATAGATGGGTGTGGATAGAACTGGGCTGGCAGTAAACAACCACCCTTAATCCACTCACTCACTGTAAATAGTTATTTCATCAGTAAAGTCTCAATTAGGAGAACAATAGTTAATAGTCTGACAGTGAATTTGATTGAGAAGACCATAAGAATACATAGGGTTGATCTAATACATGAATAAGTCCAATCAGAGCTTAATAGCATGTTCAGGACCAATTAATTTTTTATGTTCACTGCATCTACATCTGGATTTGGATAGGGAAATCAACACACGTTTTATTTTGTAGATTCATCAGATCTTGTGAACTTTAAATGCAGTATATTTTAAAGGACAATGTATGGATTTTTTAAATATTCCGGAACCTAATGACAATCCGAAATGGTCTAATTATAAAGTCAATATACCCAAAAATTACCTAGCTGAATCACCCAGCATTTTATATGCTTCTATCATCATCTTTGAATCAATCACAAAAATTAAAACCTTACTGACATCCTCAGGTCCTTTTTCATTTCATTTGTTGATAAGCACGAGCATTAAACTAACAAGCAAACATATTTGTAGTTAGAATAGAAGACACAAAGATAAGCAGGCCAGCACTCGGTTTTAAGACTGGGGTATATTTACACTAAAGGAAATAATGAATCATTCCCAAAGAAGGACCACTGAAGTGTAGATACTTCTGTATCTACACTTTTCATAATTCTTAAATTTTGTCATACACAAAATAAATTGGACTTGTTGCACCATCTCCATAAAAAAACACCCAAACAAAAACATAGACACCATTTCATTGCCTGTAGTTTCAGAAAATTTATCCAGTTCAAGTTATTCTTCTGCAGCAACTCAGGCTATAGGGTTATTTTTTTAAACTTATTCCAGGCACTTATACAAATTATTTTACATACACATATATGCTTGGCCCTTTTCCATACTTTACCCACTTAAGCAGCACAAAAATTTTATATGCAAATGCTTTGGTACTTTTTCAGATTTAAAACATGAAGTAAAAAATATCTTGAAAAAGGTCAAGCAATAATTGTGCTATGATAGATAACATTTTGGTTATTCAAAATGAACTTTTTATTTTTAAACCAAAGTATCTCAATAGGTATATAACACTGAATTTTTCCTTTGGAGAATTAAATGCTCAGAACCTGATGATTTGCTAAAGATGTTTCAGTTTAGAAAATGAAGTATGGGGCATGTCAGCTGTTGTCCCACAAGACATAGTATGAATCTTTATGCCTTTACAAAATAATTTATTTTAACTCTACAGGAGTAGCGGTGAAAGAGCATGGGCTTACTTTGACATCAGATTCCATAGGCATGCCCTTACCACATATTGTTTATAAGGGTTTGAGGACAGTTGTTTATTTCTGTGTGCTTCAGTTTTTCCATTTGTTAATAAAATCCTAGCAATCCCTACATTAATGTTGATATAAAGTGAAAATGAACTAATAATTGAGCCTTAGAAAATACCAACACACACTATGAACTTAGCCTAATAATTGGTTGTTGCTAGAATTGTTTTTTAACTTGTCACTCAATTTTCATTTCATACATATACAAGTAATTTTGAAAATATATGCATACCTATCCACCAAGAAATATATTATACATTTAATTTTGAAAATGTATCTTTTACATATTATATAGTTCAGATAAAATATTTTATATATTACATATTACACATCATATATATAAACATATCTATTTTGATCATTATAATGTCACAACTTATTTGGTTATAGACAAAGAAAGAGAGAGAGAGACACTGATAGATTCTTTCGGAAAATGGGATTCTCATCAGCATGGAGCAAGTATCCAATATTTAGGAGATTAGAAAAATGGTACTACGTGAATTTCTTTTTTTCTTTTGTTTATTTCCCCCTTATGGTTTATACCATGTTGTCACTGTATCTGATTTTGGTTTCTGGTGTATTGTATATATGTTTATTTGAATTAGGGAAGGAAAGGAAACAAAATGATGAGACAAAGAATTCAGGGTGAACTATTGTAACAATGATTTACACCCAAGACTATATGTTTGAAATGAATTTTACAGCTTGAGGGGTTGGGGGGAAAGTAGGAGAAAAATGTGTGAGGAAGCAACAATAATTGAGAAGAAATGTACTCACTATGTATGTAACTATAATCCCTCTGTACATTACCCTGACAATAAAATTAAATTAAAAAAGAAAAAAAATAGTTACAAGAACTTATTAGAGAGGCCTGCAGTGTAGCCCAGTGGTAGAGGGCTTGCCTAGTATGCACAACGCCCTAGATTCGATTCCTCACTCAGGGGAGAAGGAAGAGGAGGAAGAGGAGGAGGAAGAGGAGGAAGAGGAGGAGGAGCAGGAGGAGGAGGAGAAGGAGGAGGAGGAGGAGGAGGAGGAAGAGGAGAAGGAGGAGGAGGAGGAGGAGGAGGAGGAGGAAGAGGAGAAGGAGGAGGAGAAGGAGGAGGAGGAGGAGGAGGAGGAGGAGGAGGAGGAGGAGGAGGAGGAGGAGGAAGAATTTGGAGACCAAGTCAGATGCTCCTATTTTCTCAAAACCTACCTACCCTTTAGCATCAGCATAAATTATATTTATTCTGAGTGTCACAATGGATTGCTTTGCCATCTGGTCTTTATTTTTATGCCTTCATGTCATTCTTTGTTTTCAAATGATTGATATTAGTTATTTTTAGAAATTTAAAAACATCTGAGGCACATTAGGAAAAGTTTGTTCGTTTAGAATTGGTATTTTCTCACTCCTTTATCTGTGTAGTTCTATTTACTCTAGATCAAATCCTGGATAAATATCTGTTCCACAGAAAGTACCTCAAAACTCATAGCAGGCATGGGGTCCATATGTTCCTTCTCATGGCATGCTGTGCTTATTACAATTGCCATTAAATAACAGTTTGTAAAAATAACTTGTGTAACTCACCCTTTTGCATTGCGGGTCTCATGAAAGATGGGAAGTAGTCTAATTCACTGTTTCCCGCATTTCTAAAGCAAAGAACTTATTTATAGAGCTTTTAATGTTCATTGACTATGTTCAATCTTGAGAGTCATGTCTTGTCTTTCTGGTTGCAGAGCACTTCGTACATAGTGCCATGTCATACATTACTAAATAATGTCTTGACAAATAAAAACTTTAAAATTATTTTTGTTTCTGATTTTATCATCAGAATCTTACATGTAGGAAAAGTATGCAATTTAATAACTTTGGAGAAATCATCTTATACGTGTTGTGAATTAAATCAATGGCCCTAAAAAAGAAAATGACACTGTAAAAAAATAATCTGGCTTCTCTCTTAGAAAAAGCCACATCACAAATTAGATCAGTGATTAAAAAATGATATTCTGAAATGTTAATATAATTGCTAAAATACTCAATATCTATTTTGTAATTTTTTGGGGGGGATGGTAGTGGTGGGGTTTGAATCTGTGCCTGGGCATTGTGCCTGAGTTCTTCAGCTCAAGGCTATCACCCTGTAGAGCTACTGTGCCACTTTCAGTTTTCTAGTAGTTAATTGGAGGTAAGAGTCTCATGGACTTTCGTGCCTCCTGAGTAGCTAGGATTACAGGCGTGAGCTACCATGCCTGGCTTTTTCCTAATTTTTTAATGTATAAATTCAATTTTTTAAAACTTAAGCATAGGATAACATAATGCATTTCATAAAGTCAGTAACAATGCTGTCATCCTTATTCAATAGTTATTTTTAAATTTAATATTTTATCAGGTAAAAAATAGACATATTAATTTCAACAATGCATAGACGACTACATGATTATCTGTTTCTCTGTCTATCCATCTCTCTTATTAAACTATATGTTAAAGAATATAAGGAGTAATTTTGGCAAAGTTTCATGACTATAGTTAAGATTTGTTTCAAAAAAAAGATTTGTTTCAATTTGTTTGATTTATTTATCACTTATAAGTGATCTACTATTAAAAATGATTCAACTACATTGCCACTTTGATTTAGCATTTAATAATAATTTCAACCACTGCATATCCATAGTTTTTAAAATCAAGTCTGATATGACTTAAAAAGGAAATCAATATAATATATTAGTACAATTTAACTAGAGGAAATGTTTCTCAGGAACACGTTAATGTCATAAATATATACAGTATACATAATCAGGTTTTATGGAGATAAATGAACAGATTAAATTTGTTTCTAGTAATGATCTTTTAAATGAATGTTCTTAAACTGAATATTATGTAACATTTTTATTTTGAGATCTATTTAACATTATTCAGAATAAAAACTCTCAGCTGTGTAAAATGACAATAAGGTAAGAATGTTGACTTTTTCCCTGTGATTGTCTTACTATAATTTTACCTGTCTCAATTAATTGATCTCAATTGAGAGTAATATAGTGTTTACCAGAGACTAGGTATGGTGCCAAGATATGGAGACAGAATGATCAATGACACAATGTGTACAGATAAAGGGAAAAATATCTATTCTATTTCAGAGTAAAATGAATGGAGTTAATAATTCATTGCGTAACACAAAATGGCTAGAAGGAATGATTTCTAAATATATTCACCTTACAGAAATGATAAAATTTTGAAGTGATTGGTTCAGAGTCCCGCAGTAGCTAGATATATGTTCTACTGCTGAGTTATGCTTCTAGCCTGTTTTATTGGTTGGTTTTGAAATAGAATCTGTATTCTACCCAGTTATACATCTATTTTAGATTTGCATTTGAAGAAAGGATGATAGCTGCCAGCCAATGTATCTACCTACTAGTCATAACAGGGTCTCAAACTTTTTGCTGATACAGGCCTTGTATCATGTTCCTTCCTATCTCAGACCCTGAAGAAGCTAGAAGTATAGGTGTGATCTCCTGGTATCTGACTTTAACTGCCAATTTAATTAATTAATTTATTCATTTATTTAATTTGTGTGTGTGTGTGTGTGTATACTGATATTATATTTTCATAGTTGAGCACTACCTCGAGTGCGGTATTTTGCTGGTCAATAGAATATAGGAACATGGAAGAACTTTCTATCTTGTCTTTGAACTTTGATCCTAATATTGGTTATATATATAACTACATATATATGGTTATATATAGATCATTAAATATTAAATATAAGTCAATAAATATTATATATCGCTTTTTATATCCATATAGACATTAGATAGATAATTGAGATAGATAGATAGATAGTGTTAGCTTCCTAAGTAAATATGATTACAAGTATCAGCCACTAGTGCCCAGTTTGAAAGTTACAGATTTAAAAGCATAGAGTGGACCAGTGATTTAGGCTTTTGTTGTTGTTGTTGTTGTTGTTGTTGTTGTTGTTGTTGTTGTTTTGGCTATCGTGGAGCTTGAACGTAAGTCCTAGACACTGTCCCTGGGTCTTTTTACTCAAGGCAAGAACTCTCCCACTTTGAGCCACATGTCCACTTCCAGTTTTCAGATGACTTGCAAACAAAAGACTCAATTTCAATAACATTCCTACCTGAGTGACTGTTATCATCATATTTCAGTCTCCTAAGCAAGGATTACAGGCACTAGTGCTTGGTAATTTGGAATTATCTTTAATGAACAGATTATAAGAATATATATGTATACATACACATACATATTATATATATACATATATATATGATGAAACAACTGAATCTGGAATAGGGATATTTTCAATAAAGTTTAAATAAAAATTGTGATATATCAGAGAACATTTGATCCAGGCATTCAGTGGCTATGAGGCTAATTCTCTTTTGCCATCTGAGTTAACTCAAATAAGTCAATTGTCCTGACTTTTTAATGTCTGGGAAAATAAGTTGGAAGATGGGGATGGTTGGTAAGATATAGGGGGAAAGGAAGCCAGTCTTAATGACAGCCATTGATTTACCCTTTTTTCCCCATGCTGTTGACTGACATCAAATACTGCTCAGGATTCATTTGAATATAGTTAATAACTTACATTTCATCTTAGCCAATTTTCAGTAATTGTCTTTTTGCTTTTACCTTTGTGCCTCAATATATCCAGATGTCCTACACTAACAGAATGAAAGAAGCATTCTGTGAATTTGATTTCATAAAGGATACAAGGAAATATCAATCCCTGGATTTTTTAGTTAAGATTTTCATTCTGGGATTAAAATGCATTTTAAAAACAAGAAATGCATGTACAGAACTAAATTAAAAGACATAACTAAATAAACCCAGAATTGTAATGGAGCTCGCTTTTAAAATTCACACTGACATTTCTGAACTTTTATATTTTTCTTTACTTGGCTATTTTCTCTTTCATCCTGTTACATTTGTGCTCAATTAACTATAATTACACATAATATTTTAAATTATTTAATTGAAATAAATCTCCTTCTCACATGTAATTGGCACAGGTTAAGTTTAGCAGGTGATGTGCCTTTTATCTTTGTGCTCACCAAAACTTTTGCTATGTATTTGCACTTTTGACTGAGGGTGATTTTTTTCTTAATGCTTAAATCCACAATTTGTTATCAAGAAGATAAGCTTTTTGTACTTTAAAAACAAGTGCATATGATCAAAGAACTAAAGAGCATTGGATGCTTATTTCTAGACTTATAGGTAAATTCTCAAATTTAAGAGTGTGGCAGACGAAGAATGTTAAGCTCACCCTGGGGCCATTTACATCAGATGTTTCAGAGGCCACTCATACTGATAGGCTGTAAAAGAAGTAAGCAATCAACTCATGTGGATGCCGAAAATTATTACATATTTAATAGTCAGGTTCTCCTGTTCCACATCTGGCTATTATTAACTATTTAATAATAACAATAAAAGGGGGTAAAAGAGTACAAGGCCCTGAGTTCAAGCTACAATAGCCACAAGTACACAAAAGCTTTGGAAAATAATGTCAACAAAGTACATTGTGAAATATAAGTGATATCACATCTAGGAAACGCTGGTCAAACTTAAGCACAGAAATAAACAGTGAAGGTGTAAGTGACTAATGATGCTTTTCAGTAGGAATTAGAGAGAAATGATGGTTGAGGAAATAAGTTTGAAAAAATTAAAATGCATAAAATCAAAAGACAACTGAGTAGCATGAAAAACCACTGGGCCAGAAAAAGATGACATGGCAGCCTAGAGTAAAGGATATGTAATGGGAAAAGGCAGATAACTTAGGTCAAGTGAAAAACAAAATTTGAGAAACAAGTGAAGAAAGAGGTAAATGGCATTCTCTTCTCGGCATTTCCTTCTTTGGAGGCTCTGGCTGTATAATAATATGGCAGATAGATTACATTCAAAGCATATTTTTCAAATAAACACAACCTATGATCAGAGCAATTTTTCCAAATATAGATTCAGATTGTAGTTCCAGGAAATAAGTAGGATAGTATTCAAATAGTCCTATAGTATGTGTCTAGAAAATAAATCTGCAGGTCAAAGCTGTAAAAATCATGTTGTAGTCCTTTGTTTCTATAGAAGCATGCATGACATCAAATTCAAGGGAAATATTTATTGATTTTTTACATATGCTTGGCAAGCACCAATAATTTCTCAGACATAGTGTAGGACTGGTAGTTACAAAACTGAGTATATATTATTGCTCTCTCAAGTTGACGTAAATCACAGTGTATCATACCATAGAAAGTGTTATATTATTGACCCAAAGAGGATACAATGAAATTATAATAAAGGCTCTAACTTATAGAAATCAGTACAGAATTCTCCAAGGATTTGATGCTTGCATTATATCTTGATTCTCTGAAGATGAATAAGTTAGGAAAAGCATTTCTACTCAAAGTTACAACACATAAATATGTCATAATCTATGAGATATCTGACATCCAGGAAATTAAAATGGTTGAACAGAGTTGAAACTTTTACTGTAAACACAAGAAAGGAAAAGCATAGAGTTGGTTCTTGGCTTGGTTCCAAAACATAGCAGGTCTGGTAAAACTGTGTGTGGAAATTATCAATGTATACAATAGATCATGAATCGGCATTGGTTTCTTTAACCTAGAAAAAAAATGTATTTCCATATCTGGAAAAGGAATAAAAAACTGTAAAAATGTATTAGGAAATGATTACAACAGGCTAGTTATTTTACCATTCCTGAGAGAAAGAAGTATGCTTCAGGAATGGTGCCTGGGGAGCAAATGTGTGAAATTTTCCCCAGAGGCTAAACCAAAATGCTACACAAACCAGCAAGCTGGACTGAAGAAAAGAAGCAGGTTTCAGTTAGTGATAATTTTTTTCCGTTGGCTTTTCCACTCAGAGAGACTCTTTATTATTCTTAGTCACTCTTACAAATGATAATGATGTTAAAAATTACCAAATTTGGCATTCTAATTATTCTCTCCTTTCCTCCCCTTTCTCTTTCTCTCTTCTTCCCTCTTTCTCTTTCCCTTCATGTAATTATACTAATAAGGGTACTAATGCTAATCTACACTTAACCAAATTGGATTAAATCCTACTTACTCCTGGAGTTCAGTAATGCTTTGTAAAGATACAGGGGGCGGAAGGAAGGAAGGAAGAAGAGAGGAGAGAGAGAAGGGGGGTGTGCTATATTTACATATAGTAAGGTCTGTACATTGCTGTCCTTCTACAAAATAGATTACAGAGAAAGAATGCCATCAGACTCCTTTTTCCTAAAACAGAAAATGTATTTTTTTTCTAAAATAGAAATAGTCTTCCTATTTACACTTGATAAGCTAAGGAGTTATTTGGGGAACCTGTATTGCTAAGAAAGTAGTAACCATTGCCCTGTTTGACATGTTACAATCTCCAAGTGCCTTTACTTTCTTCTACATACATGACATTCCAGGCTATACAACCAGGGTTGCATTCATAAGAATTGCTCTAAATAAATTGGAAAGGAAATCAACTGTCTACAGAATTTCGAATACCATCACAACACTCATTCCTAAAGTGGGCATTCATGAAGCAACTGTCAGAAACAGGCTCCTTTCAGAAAACAGCATCAGAGAGTTATTTAATTTGAAAGAAAATAATCGTCTATCTGCAATTGCTCTGTAGTGCACAAAGAAATGCTAGTTAAGATGGTAGCACGCTCTGAGCTACCCTGTTTCCATTTCAACATCTGAAAATTAAATTATGTGTCATGCTGGAACTTTATATTTACCAATTACTTCACTAATTCTAAACCTGTGTCCCGTTTCAAAATACACTGAGAGCACAGCAGAATCTCCACTGGGCAGTTTCATATGATGTTCTTGTGGCTGAAATTACAAAAGATAACTCAGAAAACCTACAATAGGTTCTCTTATCATTCAGAACACAGACTCCATTCAAGCAATTGAAATAGGTTTCAAATTCATTTCTTAGTATTTCCAGGTGTATTCTATTGTGGTATTATACCATTTTTTTTGTCTCATTTCTGCCATCCCCTCTCCCACATAGCTTTATTGATTCCGTGACAAATAAGTCACTCAGTTTGTAACTACCATGTTATTTGAAATTTCTATTCAAGGTTTTCTGGACCATTCTCCTTTACAAATAGAGTCACTTTCTTATTATTTATTCCAGTGAATATGACCAAAGTAGATACAGAGCAAGTGATATTAGCTTTCCTAGGGGAGGAATAAAACTGATTTATATTCTGCCTCTGGATCAGTTATGGAAGAAAAGTTCTGCAGATTGGAGATTTGTTTACCTTGCTTCCTTTTGCCATTTGGAATTCAAAATCCACTGTATATTATAACAGTGGGTGTGATGAAATCTTAAATTTGCTATTTTGAATATGAATGTAGTAGGTATCATTGGATGGCTCTCAGGGAAAATTGAAAAGAAACAACTTGGTCAAAAAGTAAATTAATATGTAATTTCCTACCTTTGCTAGCTAATTATAAAATGTTGATCTTTATTATTCACCATGTCCCCAAATCAATTTGCAAGCACTGGAAAAGTTTACTTGAAAAATAAAGGAAAAAATATATCTAAATAAATTATATCTAGATAAAGTAAGGAAAATATGAAAGGATAAAGCAGAGAAATAACAAGTAGAACAAAATATAGCAAAGGAGGGATAGGTGTTGAATGAGAAGTATCTTGTGCAACAGAAAGTTGCTAAAGTTAAGTGGCCATTTCTGACTTTAAGGAATTCCTGCAGGAGTGTTTGTTGTAGTACTCAGAGTTCAGGAAATCACCAATTCTAGTAGTAATAGGTTACATGAAATATAATTCCAGCTTCCTAGTTTTTTTTTTTTTTTAACAGTCCATGGATCCATTAGTACTTAGTAAGTGAACATAGGTTGCGACAGAGACATATCTGAGGATCATGGGAGAAAAGGAGAAATCTTAGCTGCAGAAATAGGTCAGGAGAATCAGAGAAAGTAATAAATAATATAACTTTGTTTTGTATTTTGCCAATCCTGGGATTTGAAATCATGAGCTGTGTGCTGTACTTGACCTTTCATGTTCAAGCACTCTACCACTTAAGCCCCACCTATAGCCATTTGGCAGTACATTGGAGATAAGAGTCACAGACTTTTCTGCTGGGGCTGACTTTGAACCATTGTCCTCAGAACTCAAGCCCTTAGGTAGCTAGTATTACAGGTATGAATCAGTGGGAACTGGCCATAGCAGAAGCCAGGAAATCAGAGGTCTTTATTCAGAAATTCAAAGATATTAACTGAATTAATGAATAACATGATTAGAAGCTATGAACGCTATTATTTTTGTTTTATGCTATGTCTTCCCTCATAAACTTCATGAATTAATTTTTTTTTCTTTTTTTTCTTTTTAAGTCCATCGTGGTGCTTGAACTCTGGACCTGGGTGCTGTCCCGGAGTTCTTCAGCTCAAGGCTACCACCCTACCCCTGGGCCTGGACTTTGTCCCTTAGCTCTTCATCTCAAGGCTACTGTCCTCCCTCTTGAGCCACATCACCACTTCTGGTTTTCTAGTGATTAATTAGAGATAAGAGTGTCTCAGACTTCAGTTCCTGGAATGGCTTTGAACCACAATTATCAGATATCAGCCTCCTAAGTTGCTAGGATTGTAGGTGTGAGCCATCACATCCAGCTGCTTTTTCTTTTAAGGAACTTCGCACCAGGGGCTCACACCAGTAATCCTAGCTAGATATTCAAGAGGTTGAGATCTGAGAATTGCAATTTGATGCCAGCCCCAGAAAGGAAAGTTTATGAGATTCACCTCCTATTACCCGCCAAAATACTGTAAGTAGAGTTGTGATTCAAGTAGTAGAATGTTAACTTTGAATTAAAAAGCTTAGGCCATGAGTTTAATCCCCGGCACAAAACAGAAAAAAGAAAGGAGAAAGGAGAGAGAGAGAGAGAGAGAGAGAGAGAGAGAGAGAGAGAGAGAGAGAGAGAGAGAGAGAGAGAGAGAGAGGGAGAGGGAGAGGGAGAGGGAGAGGGAGAGAAAAGGAAGAAAGGAAGGAAGGAAGGAAGAAAGGGCCTAACCCTAGTGGCCATGTTGGGGAGACAAGGAAAGCCAAGAACTGCATTTGATTGTATTTGTGTACAGATGATTCTAGTATCATACAGTCAGAACAGAATGACCACCTTGGTTTCCATCAACTCTATATCTCTGTTCTATTTAACAGCTGTAACTTTGCATCCTTTGACTTGGTTGCTGTCCCAAAGATTGATAACTCTGATCATCATTATGGCTGAAAGAGGTCAGTTCAATACATCAGTTTAATTCTATCATAAAATAAATTAAAACAAGGAGATGGCGATGGCCTCATATAAATGAGACAGACTATATATATTACACATACACTGAAAACAGAAAGCATCATTTAGAATTACATTATCTGACTCCCTTATTTCTACAAATTGTGAATTCATATTCATAATGATGAAATGATTTGTTTTCTGTGACAGAATCTTTGGAGCAAAACTATAAATTTACTCACACAGGAATTTAATTTTGCAAAAACCTAATCCATCCGTCAACCATATTGGTAACTGATTCAATCTTCTTCAAGACTCCTCCATACTTGTATACACATACACAAATCTAATTTTCCTCACAGAGAGAAAAATTTAAAGACAGACTCAGCCTGGTTGAAATGGTTTGGAGCACGTGTATCTTTCCCAAGTACTGAATTGGTTAGAACTAAAGATTTCTGTGATCCTTCACCCTCTTGCTCACCATCAGGCCATCTCTGCACTGCCTGAGACCAGCAAGGCTAGGATTTACACAGAACTCCCTAACTCCTTCCGGCCAGGCTTAAAGTTCACTTCACCATACTACAACTCTACTTACCTGGAGAAATGGCCTAATTCACACAACTTCTCCCAAGTTAGCTACCATCTAGTAGAGACTTAAAGGCTAAGCTAATCTCTCTGCAGCTCTGTAAGCCTTCTTTGGATCCATCTTTAGAGTCACCAAATAAACATGCCCCATGCACATAGGAGGAATCCCTAATTGCCCCCCTTCAAAGTCCTTCCTTAGAACAAATGGCTCTACCCATGCAGTACAGGAAGGAAGACTGAGGCAAATATGCTAAACCTCAGACCTCTTAGTAAGCTGTGATATTTGTGAGACACAGTGCCAGAGTGTTTCTGAGGAGGTCCATTCAAGCTACTACAGAGAATTTATTGGGGTGAATCCTCCCCAGTACCTCTGGAGTTTACTCTTGATATGCTTTAGAAAACTATCTTAAAAATTTCATGGCTGGCTAGCTATTTTTGGAATAGAATATTTTTTCTTCACTCTTCTTTTACAACAATTCTAATTCATCCGTATCCCTAAAAAGATAGATATATCAGGACCAGCCAGAAGAAAATTAAAAGTTATAGAAAATAAATGTTCAAAGCCTATGGTATACTAAGAAATTGAAAGAGTTAATATGTGAATTGATCTGAGATATTGTAGTCATACCTTGTACTAATTTAAAGTATTGCTAAAATATAACAAATCTGTTGTTTCATTTGGCCAGCATAATAAATTTTGTTTAAAATATTATGCTCTAGTAAAAAAAAACACCTTCCACTGTTCAGTAATTTCCTAACTGAGTTTCCTGAAAAGGCTGTTTGGTAGGAAGAACAAATAGTAATACAATTTATTTAAGAGAGCTGGAAAAAGGAGAAGGATGAAATAAAAAGAGAATGATTTTACCTTGCTATCTGATATATTGTATATATGTTTATTTGGTTATTTGAAATAGTATAAGGAAGGGGGGAAACAAAATTTGGGGCGCGGTGGGGAGGAGGGAAATGGGGAAAAAACATGAAAAAGGTTATTAATGTTTGTGAAGTAATGCACCTTCTATCTTGTGAATATAATACAATCCTTCTATTAATTACAATAAAATATATGGGAAAAAATGAGACCAAGAGAAAACTGGGGCAACTTTAACAAGTGAAATGGGTAGAAAAGCTTGAATGATTTTTAAAGGGTCTTGAGAAAATTGAACACTCCCACATAAAAAAATACAAAGGAATTAGAAAGACACCTGGGAACAAGAAGAAAACAGCTAGAAATTATTCTCGTATAAAAAATAACACAGTCCACATAGGAAGTTGGATTTGAGAAGCATTATTTTTACATGGCAAGTCTGTACACTTTTCTTCAGGGGAGTCAGTGGTAGTCCACTTAGGGAATTATGCAAATCTGTCAAAAAGCTAAGTCACTTTTATTACTGTGTGATTTGAAACAGAGCACATGTGGCTTATCTAACAAACTTAGGAAAACATATACTTTAGAGTATTATGTCATTGAAATGCAAATAGTATTTTTAATGCAGAAGAGAGTGGTTTGATCTTATTGTTTTATCCTTTGAGATACAATGTGTTCCTTGCACATTGTTTTTTACCTTGTTTGGAAACCAGTTAACACTACTTCTGACTACATACATTCTCTGTATCATTCATTTGTGGTATTGCTAAGATTTTAACATGGTTACTTCTTTTCTTTTTCTGCTTTACTAACTTTGATAAATATTTACTTGAAATCCACTGAAAGAGAATAGTATTACTAGCATGATTTCTAAATATACACCTCCATATGTTGTTTGGTGTTCATTCATTTACTCAGAAATATTCATGCAGCACTTTCTACTTGTCAGAGTATGTTCTAATTATGGTTTATATTAATTAGGATATAGCATACGGTACCTGCTATCAATAGTGTGTAGTTTATGTGAAGGTCAGCTGTCATTGAACTATTCAGTGCATTTGTGCCAATAGAGATACCTGTGTACAGCTTGTTAAATGCAGTGGAGTAGAACATTGCTATATACCTGAGCCCAAGTAGCCCCCTAGGTACTAAGGAGGCTGAGATCTGAGGATCTCAGTTTGAAGACAGCCAAGGCAGAAGACACTTTTCTAATTAACCACTCAAAATCTGGAAGTAGACTTGTGGTACAAAATGGTTGAGGGAAAAAAAAACTTCAGGGCAAAAAAAATAATAGTAAATTCTATCTAGGCATTTCAAATCTGCCTTATCTAACCAGGTGGAAGATATCAGTCAATTACCAATCTGTACATGCTATGGAGCACAGGTCATCAAAACATTTCCTTTCAAAGTTCAGCTCACCATTTCCATTAATTGAAAATCCTAAGCTGTGTCCCACAGGTTAGTCAAGAGTTTTATACAAGTCTAAATATCGAATATCAATGATACGCATTCATCTACATAATGAGATTATAACAATAAGGTGTTCCCTAGAAACCCACAAGTTGACAATATCAATTTGCAAATCGATTCTTAAAATTCCAGAAATAATTAAATTTAGTACAAACAGCACACATTTGCATTCGGAAAGCTACAACACACAGGCACAGTGACACACATCTGTGATCCCACATCCCCTGCCAAGGCCAAGAAGGGAGCAATGGCAATTTTAAGCAAGCTTAGGTGGAGGAAGGAGTGTGGGGTTGTGTTGTGAAAAACCTTTCTGATAAACAAATTGCTGCCACCAAGTGGAAATTAATTGATAGACCTTATGGTAGAATTTCTAGCCATATCTGTGTCCTCCTGTCTTCGACTATCTCTGTGATTATAGTTGAAATTGCAATGATCACCACTAAATGACAGTTCTATTAAATAGACATCCTCAAAAGTGAAGTTATCTCTTGAGATAGGTTGTGCTGTTTCTGAAATGGAGTCTGTTTTGTAATTCTGACTTTCCATATTAATCAAATTAGCTAAAACATAAATAAAACTTTCCACACACACCAGATCATTTCATTTTCATATGATGTAATGTTTCATGTGCACAAGGTGCTTCACAGGCTTCATTATAGGGCCCCCAATTCACCTCATATTTCACTCATTCATAGTACAATGGTATTTCCCCCCTCAGAATGTACCATGTACATACCAGTATAGACACTTTTACTAACAAGATGTATCAACTTCTACTTTCATTTTCCTCTAAATAACCTCATTGAAAACATGTCCATCATGTCTCTAACACATCACTTTCATATAGATTCTACCAAATAGCAGAACAACCCAATTTTCAAATTATTTTTATTATTACTTTTCTCTCTTTCTTTCTTTCTTTCTTCCTTTCTTCTTTCCTTCCTTCCTTCCTTCCTTCTTTCCTTCCTTACTTCTTTCTTTCCTTACTTCTTTCTTTCCTTCCTTCCTGCTTTCCTTCCTTCCTTCCTTCCTTCCTTCCTTCCTTCCTTTCATTCCTTCTTTCTTTTTGCTTTTTTAAATGGGGCAACAGTTACATTCTTGAGGTAGTGAGTATACTACCTCTTGCACATTGTTTCCCCTTCCCATGATTTTCTCCTACTTTCCATCCCAGTATGAATTTTCTTATTTTAATATATTTTACTGTAATTAATATAATGGTTTCATTATATTTGCCAGTAGAAGGTGCATTACTTCATAAACATTGCTACCCTTTCTCATGTTTTTGTCCGCATTTCCCTCCCCCCTCTCCCCTCCCCTTATCTTGTTTTTCCCCCTTCCCTATCCTATTTCAAATAAACATATATACAATACATAGATAACAAGGTAAGATACTGTAACAATATGAGATAACCAAGGGACAACAAAAGAGTTGAGAAATAACCTAGTACATTAAGAACAACAATCGCATATTATGTGGGTCTTGTTTCTATATCCTGGAGGACCTTTCGTTTAACATCATCTTATATGAACTTATGTATCTAGGTTTTGCCCCATTTTAAACCTCTTCTAGGAGAGTCTGAGGTTTATACTAATTATGAAAAATGAGGGAAATCAATTCCTGAGTTCTGAAGGTGGTTTGACCACCACCATCTATTATTAGATTTATCAAGCTTTAATTGCTTTACAAACTTGTATACTATTGAATGTCTGGGATAAGAGCAATGTGGAAATATAGGGATGTCAGATCACACTAAGTCAGAAAGTATGATTTCAAGTGCAGGTTGCAGATTTGAAGCAACATAAAGAGATTCTTGAATCCAAAAAAGGAGACTCTCCCTCATTTGTTTCTCATATTTTTTTCCTTTTCTTTTTCGTCTTAATAGAATTAGTAATAGGTTACACCTACAAGACCAAGCCTTATTACTAGCAGCATATCAATTTAACAACCTGGGGGGTAAAAAGAATTTCTTTCCATGAATATTCAAATTACAAACCTGCAGGAAAACTTGATTTAACCTGTTTTGGTCTCATGACTATAGCTTAAACCAATTATTTCTCTAGAGAGATACAATAATGAAATAGGTTAATGTTAGGTCACATGCTTACCTCTATGGAATGTATTAGAAAAAGTAAGGGAGAATTTACCAAAGTGATTGGACAAGTCAACCTATTCTTTCAATATCAAAGAGAATACCATATACTTCTTACTGTCTAAGTCATGGACCTTTGCCAACTATTTTTTCCAGTCTTGGGCCTTGAGCTCAAGACCTAAGCACTGTCCTTGGGCTTCCTCAAGGCTAAAATTCTACCACTTGAGCCACAGCACCACTTCTGGCTTTTTTCTATGTATGTGGTATCAAGGAATCAAACCACGGTCTTTGTGCATGCTAGGCAAGCATTCTACCACTAGGCCAAACTCCTGGCCTCTAGCCAATTCTCTTAATATATGACTCTTTTGTTGATGGTAGTGGTGGTTGCCAGGCTTGAACTCTAAACCTGCTTGCTGTCCCTGAATTCTTTTTGCTCCAAGCTAGTGCTCTGCCACTTTTAGCTACAGTGCCACTTCCAGTTTCCTGGTGGTTAACTAGAAATAAGAGTCTCATCTCTTCCAGGTCTGGGCTTTGAATCACAGTCCTCAGATCTCAGCCTCCCAAGTAGGTAGGATTACAGGTGTCAGACACCAGCACCTGGATTAGTAAAGAAATCTTTAACATAATTTTATAGTTATCTATGCAGTGTTGATATTTATACTATTTAACCATATCTTTCTTTCTCTTTCATGTTTTCCTTTAGTTCTTAATCCTAGATGCCTTGGCCACACACTTTTTACTTTGGTGACAGAAAGAGTAGTATTGGAATATTAACTATCTTTGTTAAATTAAGGTATTAGCATAATTATGATGTATACAACTGCTTCTCATTCTTATGGTCACCTGTGCTTTCTTTCTCATCTCAGGGAATAGGAATTTCCTTGAGGCTATTGTAAAAATTTACAATCAACCACTTATGGCCTTTTTAATTTCACACAGGGGTAATTTTTTAAGAAATTAAAATTGAAATGACAAAAGCAAAAGTTGAAGCAAACTTCAGTGCTATGGACTAGCTCTGCAACATAGTTATGCAAAATGACTACTCAATAATGCGTCTATTGGAAAATAATTAAGTGGCCAGTGAGTTCACATTCACTTGTTAAAATTAAATCATTAAGACATATTAAGAAACAGTATTGCCAAACTCCAATAATTCATCTCTGGTCCTAAATTCATCACTTTGTTTAGGTGGGTTGGCTGTTTCACATTTGGATTCTTCCCAAAGCTCTCTTGATACATAGACATTTCATTTGCATACAAAAAGGCACACCACATGGATGGATAAACCAACCATCTGGCCCAGGCAATTTATCTGGATTATTACTGAACTGTACAAAACTATGTAAATATATATTCCTAAAATTCCAATTGGTCCCTTATCCATCTGTTTTATTGCCTTTCCCTTCAGTAACCCTGAGTAGACAGGATCATTTGCTTTCTTATCCCCTGACACATAGTTTCATACACAGACACACACACACACCTTCCTGCTTTATTGACTCTTACGATTAAAAGTCAGAATATAAAGTCCATAGTTGGTGCAAAGCCAACTTCTGATATTCAGACTGAGTCAATTTTCATAGTTTATTAACATGCCTTTTGCTAGTCTCTAGTTGAATCTCCATTACATTGTCTCATTTTTTGTTCTAAATGCCTATTTCAAAATGTTTGCATTATTTTTCCTCCAGTCCTGGAATTCTTACATGTTGAAAGCAATTGCCTTATACTAATGGCATCTCTGTTTAATATTATAGATAAATTGCTATAGGAACTTATTATATAACATAGATTTCATGTTTTATAATTAAATCAGTGGGGTTCTACAGTACTGAAGTAAAGGATTGCTTCAGTTACAATGCAAGAAAAAATAAACTCAAAAAAGGTATCTTTAATTTACTACCCTATGTCCTTATTGGTAAATCCTCAAAATCAAAATCTGCACATATACAGAATGGAGGACTAGAAAATCGGAAGCCTGGCTAAGTTAAAATACTGACTCTTGTACTCATAATGGTATAATCTTGAGCAACTTAGTATTTCCCTGTATGTATTTACTTATTTTTTTCTTTTTTTGTAATTAATAAAAGGGTTACATGATATTTGCCAGATAGAAAGTGCATTAATTCACATATATTGATACCCTTTCACATGTCATAAAACAATCCATATCCCATAATAATTTAAAAAAAACTTAGGGAGCTGAGAGTTTGGCCTAATGGTAGAATATTTCTCTAGCATGCATGAAGAACAGGGTTCAATTCCTCAGTATCACATACATGGAAAAGCTAGAGGTGGTGGTGTGGCTCAAGTGGTACAGCACTAGACTTGAGAAAAAAGTCCAAGGACAGTGACCAGGCCCTGAGTTCAAGCTCCAGGACTAGCAAAAAAATTCAAATCATATTTGGTTTTTTTGTTGTTTTTTTTTGTTTTGTTTTGTTTTGTTTTTTTGCCAGTCCTGGGCTTGGGCTCAGGGCCTGAGCACTGTCCTTTGACTTTTTTCTCAAGGCTAGAGCTCTACCACTTGAGCTTCAGCACCACTTCCAGCTTTTTTCTTATGTATGTGGTACGGAGGAATCGAACCCGGATATTCGTGAATGCTATCACTAGGCCAAACTCCCGGCCCCCAAATCATATTTGTTACATAAAATAAACATCTAACTCATCTCTTACCAAAAATAAAGTAAAAGCAAAAATCCCAATGTCCATCTGTCTGGCCTATTTTCTGATACATGATTCTGTTTCACTTTTGCTCTTTTTCCACAAGTACAGAATTTGAATTTAATCCTCCTACCATTTCCTTACCCTGGTACTCATACAGGCAGGCATGTATTTGAAGAGTTCACAATATCATTTGGAGGAAACTGTATCATCTGTAAAACAGCTCCACAATGCGTGTATTAGAGAATAATGAAGTGTCAATGAATTCACATGCATCTATGAAAATTAATTCACTAAGTTACATGAAGAAACAATACTGTCAATCTTCAATATTTTCTCTTTGGACCCTAAATTTATCACCTGGCTCAAATGTCCCCTGCCAGTATATCCCAAGGTATTTTTCTTATTCTATGTCATATATTACTTGTATCATACTTCAAGTATCTTCTTTAATACTTTAGAGTTGTTTGTTGGTTTGTTTTTTATAGTGGTTGTTTTGGAAGAGTGCTAGGGATCAAATCCACAGACTTGCACTTGTCTGTCTTTGCTCTACCCCTTGAGCTATAGCTCCAGACCAGCCCTTAAGATATTTTTGATGCAGAAAGGACAGATTGTCTTTTTTTCCCCAAAGTATGTATTCTTTGAAAGGCACTTCATGATGTTTATTGAATGGCTGGATAAATGAGTCAATGAGGGAATAGATGCACAGGGGCAGCGAAATTCTCAAGAAGCTGACCCTTGAAATATACCCAGTAACCTCTTTCATAAAATTCTAAAACCTTATTCAGCCCAAAGACATGATTCTTTCACACAGAGATAATGAATCACTTGGAATTACAGCTCTTAAGACCTTACAGCAAATGCAAAATGCCCTGCAGGAAATTCATCTTTCATACTGCATTATATTTTAAGATGATAATTGTTGTCATAAATGTTCTTACCCACATTTCAGCTAGTTAAAAACTTTGCCTGCCTCAATAAAATGAGAGATGCCAGATTGTTTACAGATGAATTAATCATGACATTATCCCTGGAACTTTTAAATTACATCAATTACATTGCATTTAGCATCACAAATAACCTACATTTAAACAAATGGAATCTTTTCTCCTAGTAATAAAGATTAAATCATTAAGTACCAACACATGAATAGCAATGTATCTGCAGTGAATGGCTTCCTGGACTGATAAGAAATCTTGATTTGTCACAAAATACATGCCATCAAGTGGCATCTTCAGTCTTTGTGGAATTTGCGAACATTTGATTTCTTTAGAGTTTCTCCTATGGATTGATTAGAACATGGAGATGTGTTAAACTGAATAATGCTGAGAGTTCAGGAGAGCTATGTGAAGTAACTCCACATTAAAGGCCTTGTGCTTAGCCATCCTTGTGAAGCCTATATCAAGCCTGGCTAGTCTCTCTCCAATTTCATTTCTGATCCTTAAAATATTTTCATTTAGTTGATCAATATCTTTTAAGCAGTCACTTTGCAATGTGTGAATCAAGTCAGGCAAAGCTTTAAAGATGCTATTTACATTCTGTAAATGACATATGAATACAAGGTAAAGATTTAAATAAAGGCTCCAAGGGTGGCACTCAGTTTATTATTTTTGTTACTCTTAGATACAATAAAATATTAATTAAATAGTAAGTCCTCCAAAAATAAAATGTCTCCTATTTGTATCCTTTGGTATAAAGGAAATGAAAAATATAAAATGACATTTGCAATTCATCGACATATTCCTTAGAACATACTGAAGTTTTATCTTCTGCAAATCTGGTGGGCTTATTAGGAAAACAAACAAAAATAAAAGAAATCAAGAAAGGCACCACCACAGTACCATAGTTAACGTTCAGGTTAATGAGGTAATCAACACTAATTCCCCTTACATTGCAGCATACTGAGAAAGACCTGTCAGTATCACAGGGTGAATTTAGCAGTCTATGTGATCTTCTTTATTTATTGTGTCCTATACAATCAGGTTGAACTTTTTTGATCTTTTGAAGAAGCAAACCGTTATTAATTCAGGAAATAAAAGCAAAGTTGATGAAAGGAGACATGTCTGGAAATAGTTAGTGGAACTGAAGTTCTACCTTGCTTGAGGAGTATGTATACCTATACCTGCTTTTCCTAGTTTCATGATCAATAGGGGTCAAATGTATGGCCCAAATGAATAATGTTTGTTGCACATTCCAGCTATTTTGGTAGAGCAGCAAGAGCCATTGCAAAGTTGGTGGTAGCAGAGGGTGATGCCTCAATGTAGTAGCTGAAAACATCTCCTTTGTATGTTACCTAAAAGAAACCAGACAACCACAAAAACAGCACATTTGGGGTAAAAGCAGCTTAAGATCACCATTAGATCTCACTCAGGACACATGGGCCATGAATTGGAATGCAAAAGTTGGACAAATCTCCTGTCCACTGATGAGTGTTGACTTCAGAGATGACTTAGACACGATGGACAATGTAGTTGATATCAGAGAATGAAAAAAATGTTAAATATTCATCTATAAATTTTAGATTTTGAGCTAGATGAACTTAGTTCTTTTCAAAAATTACACTTGAATGATACTGAAAACAATATGGAGATAATCCAGGTGTTAGGAAGAGGGGAAAAAAATGAGAGCTGAAGAGTCAGGCCTATAACGCTGGATTCTGAGCAGGCTGAGTTCTGAGGATTCTGTTTAGAAGCCAGCCTGGAAAGGAGCAACTATGAGAGGCTTATCTCCAATTGTACACTAAAATTCCAGGAGTTGAGCTATAGTTCAAAAGCAGAAAGCCAGTTTTGAGGGACAGTGCCCAGGCACACAGTTCAAACTGCTAGAGAAAGAGAGACAGACAGACAGACAAGGTGAGATGTGGTATGGCATATTTTTATTACAAATATTTAATGAATAAGATTTAGTTTGTAAATAATAAATAATTAGATATGTAATTATATCAAAGGAACAAAATATTTATACATATAAATAAAAATCATTACAGCTATGTTAAGATGCATGCATTATTACACTGAAAAACAGTCATGTTCAGTAGTAAAGTTATATATGGATTTTTCCCCCAATTTTCTTCTCAGCATTTTTCTGATTTTCTACAATAATTTTGAGGTGAATGACCCAAGAGATTATTTATATTCTACCTTAATGATTGTGCTCCTCTTACACAAACCTAAAAAACAGCACATTTATTTTCAAGTTCTCCTTTCTTAAAATTGACGAAGAAATTTTAAAAATTAACTAAAGAACATTTCTTTTTCTATTTTCCACTTTTTTCCACACACATTCTTCAAAGCTATGCATGTCCTTATTTTATCATTGCTTGCATTCTCCTAGACTCCTATAAATATTTTACAACTTATAACTTGTTAATGATCAAAGAACATTATTTGTTTGTATTGAAATGTCATAACAAATTCTCTTACATCATACAATTAAGATGTAATAAAAAATAAAATCAGAGAAGGAAGACAAAAACAGTACAGAACAAGTACAACAAAACAACCCAAGACTAAGGACAATGAAAAATTATCTTTTACATGAAAAAAAATTTAAATCCTGGTTTTTTAAAAATTGTTATTTCTGAATCTAGATGCAGGGGTCGCTCACAGATGTGTGAGGGCAGCACAGACAGCAGCAGAGTCCAAAGGGGAAGCAAACGACCCTCTAACACCAGAGAGCAGATCACAGCCAAACCCTGATGAGTAAGTAGTCCAGCGGGTTCCCCAAAACCCACTAGGAAATCAGAGCTGCTGACAAGCTACAGAACTTAACCCAGACCACCCCCCACGGTGCACGGGAGGGGGGGGCAAGGAATTCAGAATCCTGTCCCTCCTCCCAACAGCCCCCTCCCCAGGCCATTGATTGGAGACTGACAGGCAGGCGGGCACTAAGACCCAGCACGCCACCAAAAGTGGCAGAGGTATGTCTGCTCCCACCTGCCCAACAGCCTCCTCTCCCAGGCCACTGAAACTGGAGACTGAGGGGTGCTGAGACCCTGCCTTCCAACAGCAGGAGGAGATGTGTATGAATCTGTGAGCCAGCACCTGACTAACCCAAATCTAAGTGAGTACCCTCCTACTGGGAGCCTCCAGCAAGACAGCACCAAGCCCCCCCACCAAGGAGTCATAGATAGACTCTTGGCCAAAGCAGCAGAAACACAGCAGGGAACTGAAGGGGAGAGCAGCAGGGGCCAAGCTGGCCCTCAGAGAGCCAGAAAGGCTCAGCTCCGCCCTAAGAGCCCCTGTCCTTAGCTGGGTCCTGCCCCTGGGAACAGGGCGGGAACCTTGCTGGTTTAGCTGAGAAATCACAGAAACTCCCAAACCCCAGGCCCTCAGCTGGGCCCTGCCCCTAGGAACAGGGTAGGAAAATTAGCCATCCACTGGGCTAGCTGAGACCAAAATGCACAACTCCATCCCATGGCCCACTGAAGGGTCACTGGTTGGGCTGAGAGCTAGCTGTGGAGCGGCACACAGCCTCTGGGAACGGGCCGACACACCTGTAAAAGCTGCAAACTCTGACCTAGTCAGAGGCTGAACTAATTGGCTGAGAACCACACATATACACAGATTCCCAGAATCTCTAGTCCCAAACCAAGTAAAGACCACCACCTACAGACAACAGAGCAAACATATGACAACAGTCCTCAATGCCTCTGAAAGTGCAATAATGAAATACGACATACATAGACAAACAAAGTCCCACACAAAACCCAAAAGAAAACATGAGTGAAGGGACAAGAGAGATGTCACCATCGCAAGAAATGACACCTGAAGAGACACAAAACATGACTCTATTCAAGGAGATGATTATGGACATGACTAAAGAGATTAAAGTAGAATTCTAAAAACAATTCCAGGAACACAGCAGGAAATAACCAAGGAGCTCCTCAAATTCAAAAGAGAAATGAAAGAAAAGATTAATCTCCTCTCAGAAGAAATGATCAGCTCAGTGTCCACAATTCAAGCAAAAATGGAAGCATTAAGCAACAGATTGGGATGAAGAATAGGAACGGAACATAAGACACAAGAGTGAGAACAGAGAATCATCAGTCTGGAGAAATCAGTCAGAATTCACCAAAGAGAACTCCAGGACCTGGCAGATGAAGCCAAAAAAATCTAATCTTTGTATAATAGGGATCAATGAAGCAGAGTATATCAATAAAAGGCATGCAATCCTTATTCACCAAAATGATAGCAGAGAACTTCCCCAACCTCAAAAGGGAAAATACCCACATTATTGAAGGCTTCAGAACTCCAAGCAGGCAAGATCCTAGAAGGAACTCATCTAGACACTAGACCCAAATACCAAGAAGCTGATCTTAAATGCAGCAAAAAACAAAGAGCTATATTACAAGGGGAAAAAATTAGAATAACTGAAAACCTCTCCACGCAAACCCTAAATGCAAGAAAAGCATGGAAAAATACCATTCATTCCCTGAAGACCAACAACTGCCAACCCAGACTGATATATCCAGCAAAACTAGCATTTACATTTGAGGAAGAAACAAGAATATTAAATTCCAAAGAGAAGCTCTAGGAATACATGCACACTAAACCAGCATTACAAAAATATTAAATAATCAATAACAAATTGCAAAACAGCAAGAACCCCCATCAAGAAGCAATCACCTATAAATCACAAAAGGGAAAAAAAGTGAGAGAAAGAAACTCAGAAGTAAAAATAAATATTGACAAAGGACACTGACCATGTCTTCATAATTTCCCTAAATGTGACCGGGCTGAACAATCCAATCAAAAGACACAGACCAGCAGACTGGATTAAGAAACAAGACCTATCCATATGTTTCCTCCAAGAGACCCACTGCCAAAGACAGAAACAAACTCCAAGTAGAAGGATGGAAAAGAATTTTCCACTCCAACCCACCGTGCAAAAAAACAGGAGTAGCAATCATAATCTCTGATGAAATTAACTTCTCAGTAAAGTCAGTACATATTAGTAAAGGGTACAATCCAAACCCACAATATTACAGTTATAAATATTTACTCCCCCAGCACAGGAACACCCAAATTCATCAAGAAAACTCTCTTAGAATTACAGAACAAGATAGGCTCACACACAATCATAGTAGGAGACTTCAATACACCACTCTCATCAAATGACAGGTCAATTCAACAAAAGATTAGCAAAGACACCATCAACTTAAACAACACCTTAGCCCAGCTGGGCTTAACAGATATACATAGAGTCTTCCATCCAATGGTGAAACTTTATACATTTTTCTCAGCAGCACATGGAACACACTTCAAATCAGATCATATAATAATTTATACAGAAAACAAGCAGATACAAGAGGACTGATATAATCCCACGCATTCTACCTGATCACAGAGTAGGAGTCAGACTAGTTCTGAACATTGTAGTAAACGTCAAAAAACATTCAAACACTTGGAAGCTGAGCAACACACTTTTGAATAACTCCTGGGTTACAGATCAGATCAGAGAAGAAATTCAAAACTTTCTTGAATGTAATGACAATCATGAGACATCACAAAGGAATTTATGGGAAACAGCAAAGGTATTTCTAAGGGGCAAATTTATCGCACTAGGAGTGCATATTAAAAAGACAAAAGAAGAGCATAAATAACCTAAAAAAGAAACTGAAACATCTAGAGGAGCAAGAAAATGTTAATTCTAAAAAACTAGGACAGAAATAACAAAAATGAAATCAGAAATATCAAAGATTGAAATAAGATCCACTATACACAAAATTAATAAATCAAAAAGTTGGTTCTTTGTAAGAGTCAACAAAATTGACAGACCCCTGGCAAGATTAATCAAAAAAAGGAGAGGGGAGCCTCAAATAAACAAGATTAGAGACCCCATAGGAACAATCACAACCAATATCCAAGAAATTCAGTCCATTATGAATAAGTACAACCAGGGCCTGTATTCAAAGAAACAGGAAAATCTAGTAGAAATGGATGACTTCTTAAATAAATACAGGCTACCTGCAATGAAAAATGACAAGGTAAACAAACCAATTTCATACAATGAAAATGCGGAAGCAATCAGGGAAATGCCAACCAAAATTAGCCCAGGTCCAGATGTTTTCACTGCAGAATTCTACAATACGTTTAAAGATGAAGTATCACCTATACTCTTGAAACTCTTCTGAGAAATAGAAGAAGGAGCAATACCAAACTCATTTTATAAAGCTAATATTACACTCATCCCAAACCAGGGAAAGAACCAACAAAAAAAGAAAACTACAGAACTGTCTCTTTAATGAACACAGACACAAAATTCCTCAATAAAATACTAGCCAACAGAATCTAGAAAAAAATTTAAAAAAAATTTATGCAGTACAATCAAGCAGGCTTCATCCCACAGATGCAAGGCTGGTTTAACATTCACAAACCAATCAATGTAATACATCATATCAATAGAGCTAAGGCTATGAATTGTATGATAATTTCTCTGGAAGCAGAGAAGGCATTTGGCAAACTACAACACCCATTCATGTTGAAAGCACTAGAAAAAATAGGAATAAGAGGTACATTCCTTAAAATAATTAAAGCCATATATGATAAACCTACAGCTAGTATTATACTAAATGGTGAAAGACTGGAACCATTTACCTTAAAATCAGGAACTAGACAGGGATGCCCAGTCTTTCCACTTCTCTTAAGTATTCTGCAGGAACCCTTAAACAGAGCAATAAGGGAAGAGAAGGACATCAAAGGGAGGGATCCACATAGGGAAAGAAGAAATGAAACTATCCCTATTCGAAGATGACATGATCCTCTACTTGTATGACCCAATAAGCTCCACTCCCAAACTCCTAGATTTAATAAACTACTTTAGCAAAGTGGCAGGATACAAAATTAAACATCAAAATCAGTAGCCTTCTTGTACACTAACAATACATAAACAGAAGGCCAAATCAAGAAAATGATCCCATTTGCAACAGCCCCCAAAAGAATAAAATACATAGGAATTAACTCAACCAAAGATGTAATTATTTAAAAAAAGTATAAAAGTCTAACAAAAGAAATTAAAGAGCACACTAGGAAATGGAAAGACATCCCATGCTCATGGGCAGGGAGAACCAGTATAGTGAAAATGGCCATATTGCCAAAATTGATATACAAATTCAATGCAATCCCCATCAAAATGCCAAAGACATTCTTTACTGAAGTAGAAGATGCAATGCAAAGGTTCATCTGGAACAAGAAAAGACCTAGAATAGCCAAACAATTCTAGGCAAAAAGAGCAAAACACGTGGTATTACAATACCAGACTACATATTCTACTAAAGGGCCATAATAACAAAAACCACATGGTATTGGCACAAAAATAGACCAGAATGTCAATGGAACAGAATAGAAGATCCAGAAATAGAACCACATACCTATAATCAACCTGTAATTGACAAAGGAGCCAAAGATATAAGGTGGAACAAACACAGTTTATTCAATTATTGGTGCTGGCAAAACTGGGCAGCCACATGAAGAAAACTAAAAATTGATCCTAGCCTTTCGTCATGCACAAACATTAACTCAAAATGGATCAGAGACCTCAATGTCAGACCAGAAACCCTGAAACTGTTACATGATAGATTAGAAGAGACATTGGAACTCATAGGCACAGGCAAAAGATTCCTGAACAGAATCCCAGGGTCACAACAGATTGGAGACTCAATAGATGGGACTCCCTAAAAATAAAAAGTTTCTGCCCAGATAACAGCATAGTCCCAAAGGTAGAGAGACAGCCAACCAACTGGGAAAAGATATTTACTAGTAATACATCAAACAAATGCTTAATATCCAGTATCTACAGGGAACTCAAGAAACTAATCGCCCCCCAAACCCAACAAACCATTCACTAAATGGGCAAGGGAACTAAAGAAAGACTTATCAGAAGAAGAGATTAAAACGGCAGAAAAGCATATCAGAAAATGTTCATCATCCATGGTAATAAAGAAAATGCAAATAAAAACAACCCTAAGATACCACCTTACCCCAACAAGAATGGCCAAGATTTTGAACTCAGACAATGACAGATGCTGGTGGGGTTGTGGAGAAAAAGCAACCCTACACTTCTGGTGGGATTGTAAACTAGTTCAGCCATTCTGGAAAGCAGTGTGGAGGTTTCTTAAAGAACTGAAAATTGACCTTCCCTTCTATCCCGCCATACCACTTCTGGACATCTACCCTGAACATCAAGATATGATAAGGACACCTGCTCAGCTATGTTCATCTCTGCACTATTCACAATAGCCAGGCAATGGAAACAATCCAGATGCCCTACTGCAGATGAATGGATACAGAAAATGTGATATATATATATATATATATATGTATATATGTATAATGGAATTCTTTATAGCCAACAGACAAGATAAAATAATGGCATTCGCTGGGAAGTGGATGAATCTAGCGCGAATCATGTTGAGTGAGACAAGTCACACCAAAGGAACAAAAGGCGCATGATATCCTTAATATGTGGCTATTAGATCCAAACAGTGCAAGAGCGAGGACTCAATATTTGCATACCCAATGCTATGGACATGGTACTGGATATATAAACACAACTACATACACATAAAACTTATGACTCTATAGACATAATGTTTTATTATGTAGATTAATATGCATCTATGACATACAAACCCTCAGCCTAATTTTGATTATATTCTAAAATCTAATTGCCAGTGATTGTATATAGAGATTCCCTTCTTGAATACTTGTTTGTTAAACATGCCATTTGAAATATGTTATAAAAATCAATATTAATAAATTATTTAATAAAAAATAAACAAGCCGGCTAAGAAGTAATAAAAAAATTGCTTTCTTTATAGTGGTGAAAAATCAAACCCAAGGCCTTGTTCAGTCTAGCCTTGAGCTAGACTCCATTTCTACATCTTCATTATAAAGTAAAATATCAGTTTTCTGATTTCATATTTTTAAAATGGAATAATATAGATGAATGTAAAGGAGAAAAGAATGACAAAGAACAGCAATGTGTAGATTAATTACCGTAAAAATTCACACACCAAAAATTCATCACTCCGTAAAGCATAGTTATTTTTATGAACAGTGTTAGAAAGAAACTGCAAGACACTTTCTGAAGGGTTTAGACCTCCCTTTGTTTGCAACGTCTAATCTATTCACTGAACTACCAAGGAGCTGCATGAGTAATCCCCAGCAGCAGCAAATATGATTACCCTGTTGCTTTCACTAGGGTCTTGGAATAAAATCCCAAACTCTAAACATGGCAAATTAGGTTCCATGCTATCTATACCTTTCTATTTCTCTGCAGTTTATAGGAACCTGAATTCTATTCTCCAGGACACTGGCATAGTTGATTTGCTGCTTCTTCAGAACACTTTGATCTCTGCTCTTACATCTGCTCCTCGAGTGTTCCATTCATCCAGTTCACAAAATCTTCCAGGCCCATAGTTCTCATCTTTTACAGCAATTTCCCCAGCAAACTCAAACCCATTTATTATACCAGATTATGTCCTCAAGTATGAGTTATGGGAATAAGCTGCTTTTCTTGATAAATTTTACCTGTCAACAACCTGCACTCTGTACACATGAGCTGTTTTATATGAAAAGTGTTAAGTTTTTCCAGGACAGGGATAACTACCTTTTTGTGTAAGACAAGTGTTCAGCATAGTGAATGCTCAATAAATGAACAATCTTAAAGATATCAAAGTAACTCTCCTCCATGTCAATAAATCTATAACAATATTTATTTAAAATCATGTTCTTTGTGTATATGTGCATGCATATGTGTATGTGTATGTGTATGAGACAGACAGGCAGACTTTTCCTCTATAATAATAATGCAGTGTTAGTGGACTCATTTGTTACCTCTGTAGTAACTTACTGTCTTAACTGTACCTTTTCATACACTTTCATTCATCCTTTGCTTTACTTCTGGGTCTTTATCAGATTAGAGTTGATTCATGTTTATAATTCTTCCTTCTTTACAAAAAGTAAATGAGCGGCAATCTTGACAATCTGTCTTTGATGATCAATGTTAATTTAGTTCATGTGACATCAGACTTTTTAAAAAAGGTTTTGTTTGATGATTTTTGTTTCTTTGTTATTTTAAGTAATATCTCACGCTCCAGTGAGTAGAGGGAAAAAAAACCCCACATGGTATCATGTTTACCATAATGGGTAAGTATTTGATGCAAAATGGCCTGTTGGACATGTATTCACGTTTTCTTGGTCCCCAAAGTTTCCAAGTGATGGCCTTGAATTGTAGAGCCCTGGATAACTCACTACACAGGGTCTCAAGTAAACAAAAAAGTTCATATGTTCTTGAGAAGGAAAAATATTTCTAATATCTGTGTATTTCATTCTGGAGTCAAGATAGCACACTAGTCTGGATATGGAACAGATATCTATGACACCTCCTGGAAACAGTACTGCTTCTAGTTCACCCTAGGTAAAAGGCATCCGAGCTCAAAGAATGAGCTCCTTATAGTACACAAAACACGGTTTGAAATGCGGAGTTGGTTGTAGCTCACTTGGTGGAGCATTTGTCACATAAGTAGAAGGTTCTGGGTTCAAAACTAGTACAGAACTGAAGAATTAAACAGAGGATATTACTCTATAGAATTCATCATCCATTTGATCCCATGAAAGAGCCATAAACTTCCAAGTTAATTAAGGGCAGCATATTGCCCCGAAAATGGAGAAGGAAGGCAATCAATTAGAAATTACCTCGGCATCCCAGTCTTTATTTTCCTACACAAAAGGGCAATATGAGACCCTGTTGCCCACATTCGTCTTCTCACAACACACTCACTTTTGTTTTCTTACAATGTCATTTACTGGCAATGTCGTTTCTGCTTCCAGTTCCACTGCTCCATCAAACTTCATTCTTCCATTGCAATAGCTGCTTCATTTTTCCCCAGCTTTATTATCATATGTCTTATACTTTCATGGGAAAATCTGCTAATCACCCAAGATCATACTGACAAAATTCTTTTTTTTATTTTATTGTAATTAGTAAAAGGGTTACATGATATTTGCCAGATAGAAGGTGCACTAATTCACATACATTGATACCCTTTCACATATCTTGGTACCCATTTCCCTCCCCCCCCCACACCCCCCCACCCATTTTGGATTTCCCCCCTTCCCTATCAAATTTCAAATATCCAAATACAAATAAATTCAATATATCAGATAACAAAGTGAGATACTATAACAATATGAGATAACCAAGGGACAGCAAAGGAGATGAGAGACAACATAGTACATTAAGGACAACAATCATTCATTATATGGCTTTTGTTTCAATATCCTGGAGGTCCTTTCAATTAGCTTCACATTATATGGCCTTATGTATCAAGATTTTGCTCTATTGCAGATCTCTGCTAGTAGAGCCCAAGGTTTCTACTGATTATGACGAATGAGGGAAACCATTGAGCCTAAGTTCCTTCGAGTCTGGCTTACTTCACTTAATATGATTTTTTCTAAGTCTTTCCATTTCCTAACAAATGGGGCGATGTCATTCTTTCTGACAGCAGCATAGAATTCCATTGTGTACAGATACCACGACTTGTTCATCCACTCATCAACTGAGGGACATCTACGTTGGTTCCATATCTTTGCTATGGTGAATAGTGCTGCAATGAACACTGTTGTGCTAGTGGATTTAGTATGTCCTTGTTTCTGGATGGTTGGGTAAATGCCAAGTAGTGGAATTGCTGGGTCATAGAGGAGCTCTATGTTTAGTCTTTTGAGGCACTGCCACACTGCTTTCCATAGTGGTTGAATGAGTTTGCACTCCCACCAACAGTGTAGTAGTGATCCCTCCTGGCCACATCCCCTCCAGCATCTGTTATTATTCGTTTTCCTGATCCTGGCCATTCTAATTGGAGTGAGGTGGAATCTTAGAGTTGTTTTGATTTGCATTTCTTTTATGACCAGAGATGTTGAGCATTTCTTCATGTGTCTATAGGCCATTTTTGTTTCTTCTTCAGAGAAGACTCTCTTTAAGTCTTTGGCCCATTTTTTTAATGGGATGGTTGTTACTTTGGAGGTTAGTTTTGGAGTGATTCAATTTTTTGAGCTGTTGATATATTTTAGATATGAGGCCTTTGTCCGTTGTTTGGTTGGTGAAGATTTTCTCCCACTTTGTAGGCTTCCTAATTAATTTACTAGCTATGTCCTTTGCCATACAAAAGCTTTGCAGTTTAATGCAGTCCCACTTATCCAGCCTTTCTCTGATTTGTTGTGATTATTGGTCCTTATTGATAAAGTTTGACCTGTGCCAAGGAGGCCTAGTGTATCTCCTATTCCTTCCTGTAAAGTTTTCAGTGTGTCAGCTTTTACCTCCAGGTCTTTGATCCATTTGGAGTTAATTCTAGTGCAGGGTGACAAAGAAGGATCCAACTTTAGTTTTCTGCAGGTGCTTAACCAGTTCTGCCAGCACAACTTGTTGAAGAGGCTGTCTTTCTTCCATTCTATTTTTTTGGCTCCCTTGTCAAAGATTAGGTGGTCATAGGTCTGTGGTTTAATATCTGGGTCCTCAGTTCTATTCCATTGGTCTTCAGGCCTGTTCCTGTGCCCATACTGACAAAATTCTATTTGTTTCTTAGCTTTATCATAAAGTACTAAAGAGGAATACCATAATTATGCATCTATATTATATATAATTATTGAATATACACTTATTATATTCATCAAATTCCTCAAGTAATCCAAACTCCAAATCTCAGAAAAAAACTTTGAAGCATTGATTGTTCAGTGTTATATAAGCACAAAATTACCCAATGAATCATCAGCATGAAGTGAAGTTTTACTGGAGTAACATTGGTTAAAATGTAGATTAGGTAAATAATGGAACAAACTGAGCCAGGCACTAGTGGCTCAGCCTCTAATCCTAGCTCAAGAGCTGAAATCTGAGGGCCAAAATTCAAAGCCAACCTGGGCAGGAAAATTGGGGAACTCTTCTCTATAGTTAATCATAGAAAAAGCTTCAAGTGGTACTGTGGCACAAGTGGTAAAGTGCTAGCCTTGAGCAAGCAAGTTCAGGAAAAGGGCCCAAGCCTTGATTTCAAGCCCCATAATCATAGGGTTGAAACAATATTCTACAAGTCTTAGAAAATTTTACTTTCCCTAGCTCTGCTTTCATACATTCTAAACAGCTAAGGTAAAGACAAAGGGTGGAGAAACCAGCTTACTGGCCAACTTGGAAAAAATTGGCTCCCCTTAGGGAAAACAATTCTGACATTTCCGTTTGTTGTGACGAATCATTTGCTCTGCTTGTACCAGTGCTCCTCACTAGATAATAACATAATTGTTATTATGATTATATTTTAATGTATCATGGGTAATAACATTTTACATTCTCAAATCCAAAATAAATATTTTAATGAATATATGATAACGCATTCACACATATAAATTTGGAAGTAACTGAAAATATGTTATTACCTATAATTTAGAATGTTATGTTTGATTATCAGTATAAAGCAATGACTTCAAAGCCACCATTGGATTCCTGTTAAATAAGAAAGCAGAGTTGAGAATCCAAAGCAAGCCAATATTTATATTGTTTTCATGAGTTATTAATTAAATGTACTAATGACTCATTTAAACTCTTCTCAGCAGCCTCTTTCATCAATCAACACATACTTATGAAACAATAGGTATAGGTATGCTCCTGCTCTGATGTAAAAAATGTAGGAAGAAAATACTATAGCACCAATTAGTCCCAGAAAAAAATACTAGCATAAAGTTTGAATCATTTGGATTAGATAGAGATGTGTTGTGTGACTTTAGAAAGAAAACATTTAAACATCAAATTATTTTATATTTCCTTTAGAATATTTCAGACATTGAAAAGGAAACAAAAAAGGTTGCTAATTAATACAATAGGAAGGTAATTGTTTTTTTATTTTTATTGTAATTAATGAAAGGGTTACATGATATTTGCCAGATAGAAGGTGCATTAATTCACATACATTGATACCCTTTCACATGTCTTGGTACCCATTACCCTCCCCCCCACTCCCCCCACCCCCCCTCTCTACCCCTAGTCTTGTTTTCCCCCCCTTCCCTATCAAAAAAAAAAAAAACAAAGTAGCTAGGATAACAGGCCTGTGTCACTGTGCCCAGTGGATGCATTTTTCTTAACGTCTATCTGAGAAGTCTCAAAAACCTAAGCAAGCTGGGCACTGGTCGCTCATGCCTGTAACCCTAGCTATCCGTGAGGCTGAGATTTAAGGATCATAGTTTAGAGCCAGCTTGGGTAGGAAAGTCCATTAGATTCTTATCTCCAATTAACCACCGAAAGACAGAAGTGGAGCTATGGCTCAAGTAGGAGAGTGCTAGCTTTCAGTGCAAAAGCTCAGGACCAGTTCCTAGGACCTGAGTTTAAACTGCAGGACCAGCAAAAACAAAACAAAACAAAACACCACCCCCAAAGCTCGCAAAACAACCAAAAAAAAATTCAGACATGCGTTGGGTCATAACATGAATATGAAAAGCATTTTATAAATAAAACAATTCAGAAAAATAAAAAAAGGAATGTAATTGGTAAAAAATATCTCACATTTTCCTTGAAACATTTAACTCTATCCATCTTTCTTGAGGGAGAGAGAGTGAGAGAGAAGAGAGGGACAAAGGAAGAGAGATAATGTCGCTATCATAGATAGACATTAATATATTTATATATAGATAGATTTGTCTACAGACACACAGATAGATAGATAGACAGACAGATAGATAGATAGATAGATAGATAGATAGATAGATAGATAGATAGATAGATAGATAGACAGATCATTCCCAGAGTCTAAGATCAGATGTCTTGATGGCAGGGCCTTTTTCTTAGCTTTCTCATTTATAGGTTGTGCAGTAGGACATATTGCATGACTTCAATCCAGCTTCTTGCTGGTTGTTTGGGAAGGGGAATGTTTTTCTGTTCCTGCTGTCTTCAGACTATAATCTCTGGGTTCTTAGCTTTCTAGGCAGCTAGGATTACAAATGTGAGTCAACAGAACCTGGTTTTGTTTTCTGGTTTTGCTTTGACTAAAGTGATGAGAATCTCTCTCTTTCTTCTGTTTATTCTGAAAGTAATTATGATAAATATATATTTTAGTATTATGTAAGACAATTAATCTTGCATTGCTGTATTTTTTTTTCTTGGTAGGTTGTAGGGCTTAAACTCTGTGCCTGAGTGCTATCTCTGAGCTTTTCAACTCAAGGTTAATACTCCGCCACTTTGAGCCACAGTGCCACTTCCCATTTTCTGGTGGTCAATTGCAGATCAGGAACTCATGGACTGTCATACTTAGGCTGGCTTTGAACTGCAATTCTCAGATCTCAGCAACCTTAGTTGCTAGGATTACAGCCATGAGCCACCAGCCCCTAGATTTGCTGTAATCTTTAATGCCACTGTTCTATATATTTATTTGTCATTTATACATGTTTCCTTTAAATATCTACACAAAATCTGAACTAATGTTTTAACTGGACTCTACCTTTTTGGAGATATTCTATATGAAAATAGTTTGTTAAAATGTGTTCAACCTGGAAAATGTACCAGTACTGGAGATTGAACTCAGGGCCATGGGTTTTCTAGGCAGGCATTTAACCATTTCAAGTCTCTGTTTTAGGACAACCAGCCTGCTTTTGATTTGAGATTTGTCTCTCCAGATTCCACAGTAATTGAATCACTTGCTTGGAATTAATTTTATAATATCTGTCTCCCACTGGTTTTGTTTTCCACCATCTGATAATGAGGTCAGAAAATTCAAAAACAGAAAAGAAAAGGAAATGCCCAAATCATTTTCATGGTCCTTGTCATTGATTGCAAACTTCTGACTTCTAAAATAATGTGATTACCTTGAAACTTTGAAACTGCTCAAGAAAAAACTACACTGAAGGAAGAATGAAAAAAAGGTTTATGTAATATAATATAATTTTCCAACTTTACCCTGAGAGAAAAAACAGAATATTTTATAAACTTTCTTTTGAATATTATGACTATAGATTTCTGGATTTTTACTCACTTATTTATAAGCTAAATTTACCTTTTCATTTTCTGGGGGACTTGGCAATGGGTAAAGCAATTTAGTTTGAGTTTGATCAATAAAATCGTGACGACCTAAACAACTTGATTTTTGCATGTATACATGTGCATCTATATTAATATGTGATTAGTGTGCAATTTGACAAATTTGCAAAATCAAGAAACGTTGCTAAGGTTAAGAATTGTGTATATGGTGATATGTTTCATCAAAAAGAATCCAAAAAACAAAGTATGGAAAGCAAACTGATTCATACATATAAAAATATTTGAAGTTTTATTGTAACTGTCCTGAATACCCTTTTCTCACGACTAATAATATGAAAATTCAAGATTAAAGATCAAACCTCATAAATCATAAACAAAATGATGGCTGAGTTTCTTCTTATAAATCATTTTTCTGAAACCACAAAGTATAACAGAACAGAGAATCAATCCATCATGCCTGAGGCTAAATACATTAGTTTCCAAAGATATGCAGAGTGTTAGCTCTTGAAAAAGCTCATTAATTTTTCTGCACAGATAGTCGAGAGTACAACTACCAATGAGGTAATATTTGAAAGAAATTTGGTAAAATAATTTGATTTTTATTTTGATGACAAGAAAAAGTAAAGCAGATAGACAATCCGTGACCTGAACCCCCCCAAAACCCAGCAGAACCAATTTAGAAATTTTGTTTTTAAAAAATAAAAGGTATAACAAAGCAACATTTCCCAAGGAAACTATTATAACTAGGATCTAAAGTCCCTGGCCTCTATTTAGCTGTGATATAATTAAAGGTTAGAATAAAATAATTTTACTTACAGTTGGTAAGCCTGGGAAATAAACATATCAATGTTTAAATAGGAGAACGGGGAAGAAGTTGCTAAAAGGGCAAAGAGAATAGATGAAGACTATGTGTGAGGATAAATATATTATCTTAAATTTTAGCTTTAAAAATATTTAAAACTTTCTCATGCATGCAGATGAATCACTTGTGTTAGCTAACACCTTCCAATACCGATAAAATTTCTCTCTCCTAAATCACTTTGATGACACCTGCTATCCAGTTGTAGTGGAATCCAAGCACTTTGGATTCCACTGAGTTAGGAAGAACATAAAGTTGAGGTCAATCTGAGCTACTTAGTGAATTCCTGTTTCCAAAACAAAAACCTGTAAGAGTCTTGAAATTAGTGGCTTTAAAGCAGTATTGTGTTGCAAGCTGGGTTCCAGTGACTGACACTTGTCTTCCTAGCTACAGGCCAAGATTGGAGTTGCAGTTTGCCAGTCTGAGCAGTAAAGTTTGCAAGACCCCTTCTATTTTTTTTTTCTTTTTGCAAGTCTTAAGGCTTGAACGCAGGGCCTGTGCACTGTCCTTGGGCTTTCTCAAGGCTATGGCTCAACCACTTGAGTCACACCACCACTTCCAGCTTTTTCTATTTATGTGGTACCAAGGAAATGAACAGGGTCTTTGTGCATGCTAAGCAAGCATTCTACCACTAGGCCAAACTCCCAGCCCAGCAAGAACCCCTTCTTAACAACTGAAAGAGCACAATACTACATCTGTCATCCTATCTATATAAAAAAATAATAAAAATATGCATTGAAAGTCCAGGTTTGCCCAGGCATAAAGAGCCCATTTCAAAGTACCAAAACAGGGGGTGGGAGTTAATGGTTATACAGCCCCTACCTAATAAGCACAGGAGCTAAAGAAGAAATAATAAGAATTTTAATTTAATTTTTAATTTTTTAAATTTTTTTTGTTGTTGGTCATGGGGCTTAAACTCAACAGTGCACATGTGCGGTTTCACTCAAGGGTAGTATCCTACTACTTTGAGCCACAGCATAACTTCCAGGATAGAATTAAGTGGAGAAAAATAACCAAAATGTCCAGTGATAGTTCATTTTTATTTATTGATTTTATTTATTCAGTTCATATTTAAATGTCTCCACTTTTCAAAGCCATTGTCATATATCCTTCTATGTATTGTCTTTTCTTCACATGGAACCTACAGACTCTCAGCTCATTTAGGCTTGGCATTTATTTTGCTTATTTGTTTCCACAGTGGCCTTGATGCTAATAAGGGCAGGGGCGCTTTCTGGTATGAGTAGATGAGAGGCTGCAGTTGGCACAGATGGGTCAAAGGCATCTCATCTGTTACCCTCCATTAATGTATGCCTCTGGTAAATCAACCAGGTCAGAAGACTTACATAAAAATTTAATTAACTGGTTAATCAGGAAGACAAAAGATCAAGCTGGTATTTACAACCTTGAGGGAAAAGCAAATTAATTACTTTAGGATACTTCCTATAAAGTAACTACTAATTCCTATAAAGAAATTGAGTTCATTGGACCCCAATATTTTTGTCACACAGAAGAAATAAGACCCTACTTTCTGTGAGTTAAGTGTTTAGAGAATTTTCTAGGACAAAAACTGTACCTATTAATTAATGATGACTTTATAGTATTTATTAATCAAATATATCTATAGTTACTAATCAGAATTTATGATAGGCTATTTGCAATCAGATGCTTCACAGCCAAAATTGCAAGAAATTACATCAGTCTCTTATGCAGGTTCTTCTTATAAGAAAACAATTGCACTGATTGCAATAGTCTAATATTAGAGATGTATTTATTTTAAAAAATTCAAATGATACTCAAGATTTTGAAATTACTTGAAGAGGCATAAGGTCTTACTTAAAAATAATTTGCTATTCTGAGTATTAAATTCATAAATCATCGTTGAATCCTTTTAGTTGAGTAGAGAAAGAAAATTAGATATGAAATCACATTTTTTCTAAGCTTTCTAATTACATTTTTTAAAGTTGTTCAGTAGATCCAAGTGTGATACAGAAAAAATGAAAAATAAAAAATAAAACAGTTCCTCATCAGTTGCCTGATTGGAAGAACTAATTTAGAATGAGTAGGAATGTGGCCTCCGAAAAGAAAGAATGACCTTGGAACATGAGATGTTCCCATGCAATATTTCTTTGAAGAAATTCTAAGTAATCTTAACCATCATATGTTCAAGTTTTATGCAAAAATGCTGTTGTTATTGTTTCCAGTCATGATCATTCATAGAACATTTATTATTAGGGATGACTGAATTTATACAAGCTTTCAAAATACAACTGTGTAAGTATCTTTAGGCATTAGCATGTATTTTTCCTATAGACAAGTTTGATTATGTATTAGCTGTCAAAAATTGTAGACATGGGGCCCGTGGTAGACATTTGTCCTAGTGGTAGAGTGCTTGCCTATCGAAGACCCAGGTTCAATTCCTCAGTACCACATACACAGAAAAAAGCCAGAAGTGGTGCTGTGGCTCAAGTAGTAGAGCTGTGGCCTTGAGAAAGGCCACGGACAGTGCTCAGGCCCATGCCCCTCCATATATGGCTGGATCAAGAAGATGTGGTATTTATACACAACGGAATTCTATGTTACCATCAGAAAGAAATACATCGCCCCATTTGTAAGGAAATGGAAAGACTTGGGAAAAGTCATATTAAGTGGACTGGGAATTTGGCCTAGTGGTTGATGCTTGCCTAGTATGCACGAAGACCTGAGTTTGATTCCTTGGTACCACATCCTTAGAAAATGCCGGAAGTGGTGCTGAGGCTCAAGTGGTAGAGCTCTACCTTTGAGAAAAATCCAAGGACAGTGCTCTGAGCTTAAGCCCAGGATTGGCAACAAAAAAAAAAAAAAAAAAAAAAAAAAAAAAAAAACATATTAAGTGAAGAAAGCCAGACCCAAATGAACATAGGCTCCATGTTTTCCCTCATTTGTAATAATTAGTACACATCTAGGATTCTCCTACCAGATGATTACAGTAGCTCAAATCATAGATACATGAGGCCATATAGGATGAGACTAAATTAAATGAACCCTAGGATATGGAAACACGAGTTTATCTTGTGGGATTTTGTTCTTAATGTATTGTTATTTCTCTTCTCTTTCTTTGTCATTATGGTTAATCTCATATTGTTACTGTATCTGACTTTGTTACCTGTTATATTGTATATATGTTTATTTGAAATAGGAAATGGAAAGGGGACAGACAAGATGATTGGGAGGGGGTAGGAAGAGGGAAATGGGAGAAAAACATAAAAAGGGGTATCAATGTGTGAGAAGTAATGCACCTATTACCTGACAAATGTAACCATGACTCCTCTAAACTGAAGATACGTTGTTGCCTTGAAAGACTGTCTTGTCTATGGGGGATTGAGCTCCAAAAGTAATTTAATTGTTAAAAATGGCCATGAAAAATAAAGTTGCATGTTTAAGATACAACCCAACAGTAATGATCTTAGTTTCCACAATTAAATGATCTAATCATCATTAGGGAGTTATTTCCTATTCTGAAAAGGGGGATTAAAAAACAGATTTCACCAAGCAATTACTCAGGAAGATGCTGAAATGAAACTTAGCACTATTAAAACTAACAGTGAATATTCTTTCACTTAGGGTTATAATGTTTTTCCATATTACTAGTTGGACATAATCATTCAGTCATGGCTTAAAATTAAGTTTTCATAAATCTGAATTCAATTAATCATCATGACAGAGATCAAGAATTGCTCCATTGCTCTTTTGCAGGACTCCAGAGACTTGGAGTGAGTAGTCATTTAGTTCGCTACCTCTTTCCAGAATTGTTTATATAAAATCAAGTCAGCTTTTTCTGAGTGTTTTTCTTTTCCATTTCAATATTTGTACTTACAAATGCAATTCTTTAATCCCACCCAGGTCTATTGTATGCAATATTTTTTTAAATTTTTTTTAAAGTTTTTTTTTTATTTTTTATTGTAATTAGTAAAAGGGTTACATTATATTTGCCAGATAGAAGGTGCATTAATTCACATACATTGATACCCTTTCACATGTCTTGGTACCCATTACCCTCCCCCCACCCCCCACCCGTCTTGGTTTTCCCCCCTTTCCTATCAAATTTCAAATAACCAAATACAAATAAATTCAATATATCAAATAACAAAGTGAGATACTGTAACAATATGAGATAACCAAGAGACAGCAAAGGAGATGAGAGACAACATAGTACATTAAGGACAACAATCATTCGTTATATGTGTATGCAATATTTTAATGTATAAGGCTTTAAAAAACTAATTAAAGATCTGGGTTAAATTGACTATGGTCTAAATTTCTACTCACTTCACATTCCCTCTACTTCAGAAAGACTGGATTCATCTACTTGATCCAGGAATTCGGTGCTGCCCTCAGAAAGAATGACATCACCCATTTGTAAGGGAAGGGAAAGACTTGGAAAAAATCATATTAAATGAAGTAAGCCAGACACAAAGGAACACAGGCTCAACGTTTTCCCATATTTGTAATAATTAGTACACACCTAGGACTCTCCTAGAAGAGGATTATGGTAGCTCAAAACCTAGACACATAGGCTATATAGGATGAGGCTAAATGAAATGATCTCTAGGATATGGAAACAGGAGCTTTATCTTGTGATTGTTGTTTTTAATATACTATGCTATTTCTCTTCTTTTTGCCCTTCGGTTAATCTAATATTGTTACAGTACTGACTTTGTTACTAGGCATATTGTTTATTTGTTTATTTGAAATAGGAAAGGGAATGGGGGGAAAAAGAAGATGATTGGGAGGGGTGGGGGGAGGAAAATGGGGACAAAGAAAAAGAGAAGGGGTATTATATGAGAAGTAATGCACCTACCATCTGGCAAATATAACTGTAACCCCTCTATACATTACAATTAAAAATTACAATTAAAAAAACAGAAAGACTGGATTCATCTGTTGTCAAAGCAAGAGATCTAGGTTCTATTGTGTCGGTATGGGTGTGTGTGTATGGGTATGTGCATATGCACTCTCACTAGTCTTGGGGCTTGAACTCAGGGCCTGTACTCTCATTTGCTTTTTTCCACCTAAAGCTGGTACTTTAACACTTGAGCTACATCTCCAGTTCTGGAATTTATCTAGTTAATTGGGGGTAAGAGTTCATTGGAATTTATTGCTGACTTTGCATATCAATCTTCAGATCTCAGCCTCTTGAGTAACTAGGATTAACACATCAGATCCCAAGCATCTCAATGTTCCATACTTGTAACATCTTTCCCCTCTTCTTTCTTCTCCTCTTTTCTTTCCTTATTTCCCTGTGCTGGAGTAAATTTCACTTAGCCTTTTCCTATTTGGCCATATGAACATAGCTTTTGAGTGATTGTGCTTCTCTGCTAGGAAAATCCTAAACACATACTAAGGATCACAAATGAGGGAAACCATGGAACATTTGCTCCTTTGGGTCTGGCTTACTTCATTTAATATGACCTTTTTTTCTAAGTCTTTCCATTTCCTTACAAAAGGGGAAATGTCGTTCTTTCTGATGGCAGCATAGAATTCCATCATATATATATAGGGTCTATGTTTTTTTTCGCTTTATTACTTTTTATATATTATCTGACATTTATGCTGGGGCCAGCCTTGTCTCATGCTTCCAATTACATTTCTCACATCACTGAATGACAGGAACATACCGAGTTTAGTTCTTTACTGGTGGAGATGTGGCCTCAGAAACTTTTGGCTGGCATCGAATCACAATCTTCTCTCCTTTCTCCTTCTAAGTAGCTAGAATTGTAAGCATGTGCTACTGGACCCTGCATGATTGTAATTAACACACATTCATATTTTACCGTGTAACATTTTCCAAAGTATGTGCAATAAACACCAATTCTGTTAGACATTTAAAGGTGCTAAAGAGAAATAAAGGAAGAAAATAAGAGACTACGGAGAGGATGAGGGAAAGAAGTGGAAAAGGAAAGATAAGAGCGTGGAAGAGGAAAAGAGGAGGGAAGAGTAGAGGAGAAAAATAGACATACATAAAACATAATCTATGATCAGATAATATTGGTAACCATTGTCATGAGAAAGATTTATTAGAATATTTTCACTGCATCTTCTTAAATACTTTTGATTGGCTACCAATTATCATTATTTTTATACAGCTCATACTAGACGCTTCTCATGTGACCCAGAGTACCAGCATCTAATTGAGGTAGAGAAAATGTGACAGAAAAGATGAAACACTTTTACATTCAGGCATATTTAGACACTGCCACTTTGAGAATAATATCTGAAATGTTAGTTACTATAGACTGTAACTAACTCAGAGTAAGGAGTCACAGGAAGCAGAGCATTCCAGAAAATAGACTGGTACATAGAAAGGAAGAAGAGGATAATTCAGGATGATGACCCTGTGTCATTAATGTATATTCAGAAAGAGAAGAGGTGTTTTTTGTCTCTTTCCCCATTTGTTCAGTCATTTGCCTCAATTGAGAACCTACAGATGTTTTTCCTGACAGACAAAATAAAGGATATTGCATTATTTTCCACAAGAAGAAATGAAATTATTACAAATAATTATTAAAATTATTACAAATTATTAAATATAATTTTAAAAATCTTCCTGACAAAATTAACTTTTAGACTGAATGTGTAGTAAACATATTTGACAGCATCTAAAATGAATCTGAACATGATTAGAAATGTTATTATTGAAAGCATAGGTCTAAAAGACTGATAATCATTAGTTTGAAATTTCAGAAACACTATTACAGATACATTGAAGAACAATCTATTATATCCTTTTACCACCTCTTTGAACATGCACAAACACACCCCACAAGCACACATACAAGCACAGTCACATTCACATATATACTCAACTATATTTAACACATGAACACATTAAGTAATTAATGCTTGTCAGTTACTTTGAGTGAATGCCGTTTTAGTCAAACTCTATATTTGTGTGCAGTAATAATAATAATTAAGATAATGGGCTGTCCAATTATGAAGGTTATTTACCAGTAGTTTTAAAGCACACCATATGTTTTCCCAGTACATTTTTTCTTAAGTAAGGAAGATAAGCATTCATCAGTTTAAAGGAAAACATTTTATTTTTAATGTGAGATACACTGATGTATAAGACGATTCTAAAATTATCTAATACCTATGGCACAGTCAATCACACTACTGTCACACTACTGGTGAAGAGGAAGGAGTGTATAAAAAAGCCAATTTATTTACCTACTTTAATCAGTGATGTCAGGATTGGAAATGTTTCCATTTCCCTTTTGCTTGGGAAAGCCTTTTCCTTTTTGTTTCATTTCTTGATAATCTGGATCACCACATTTTCCAGACCTTTGATAACTGCAGGAAATTTCATAAATGTACATAAAACTAACTTTTCACTGTTTCGTTCTGAAATATTGCAGAGAGAAAGGCTATAAGGCAGTGAACCAACATCCCAACATCCCATTGGCTCTCCTGGGGAAGATGGGAATGACACTGGTAAGAGAAAGAAACAGGGAACAAAGTTGCTTTCCTTTCAAATGGGCTTTCTTATCACTGATATTCCACTGCTTGAGCCACAGCTCTACTTGTAGCTATTTTGCTGGCTAATTGGAGATAGGAGACTTAGCGATTTTCTTGCCTAGGAAAGTCCTAGCTTTGGACCATAGTCCTCAGATCTCCTGATTATCCTAAACCATAAATACCCAGCTCACATGAAGAAACTAATGAACAGGATTTACTAGGAGAAATTATCTTCATCTTTAAAATACTAATGAACAGGATTTACTAGGAGAAATTATCTTCATCTTTAAAATACAACTTCACAAACTATCTGAAGGTAGTAATTTAGCTAATAATTTATTAGCTCACACCTGTGGCTCACACCTGTAATTCCAGCTACTCAGGACACTGAGATCTGAGGATCACAGGGTTCAATGCCAGCCTGTGCATGAAAGTCCATGAGACCCTTATTTCCAATTAACTATCAGAAAACCAGAATTGGTGCTGTGGCTCAAGTGGTAGAGCTCTAGCCTTGAGTTGAATAACTCAGGGACAGTACTCAGGCCCAGAGTTCAAGTCTTACAGTCAAAGGGAGTGGGGAACCTTGGTTAAGGTTGGTTAAGGATCTAATACTCCTCAGAGAAATTTACCTAGGAATGTCCCTATGTAACTCTGACCTATAAAATAATACTGTTTCAAGACTCCCCATGCAGTTGACTCTCCTCTGCCCAGAGGTGAAATGCATGTCCCCACATGGGTGGGTAGAACCTGGCAAGCTGACATCCCAGACCTCTCTTTCTACTTTGTGTCACTTGTGGATAGCTTGTACTTTGGGGACCATTTTTAAAAACGGGGGTTAATGCACAATAATGCCACAAACCTAACAAATCAAGTGAAACTGTTGGCTTTTCCTTTGAATTTTTCTGTTACACAAACATAGATCACCAATGCTTGCACAATGAATGCTTCTCCTAATTTTATAAGTATATGTAACTTTCTGATTATCAAACATGCTTCTTCCCTATCAATTTTATAAATGCTCATTTATAGAATATTCATTTACGTGAGATACATAATTTGAAATCAACATATCCTTTTCTAAAATAAACTCTGCAAGACCCTTCTGCTCTAGGAAAGAATAGAGAAATAAACTACAGAGGACTAACACTCCTGGGTAAGGTGGATGGTAAGTAAACATCACTAAAACCATCTGGGCTCTGCAACACTGTCACCAGAACCCCAAGTCGTATCCTCATTCATGGACTGTAGTTTTTCCTGTCTTCATTTTATATTCCCCACTCTGTGAAACATAACTGTGATTAGGTGGCTCTTTGTTATCAAATGTTTACTTCCTGATCATTGCCTACAATACAATGCTTAAACATCTGATGATAGCCATAGATCTTTCACAGTGATCTTAATTACATGCAAAAGTGCATGCTATATGGTTTTCTATATAACTCTAGTTAAAATTCTAGTAACGTATTTAGCATTCTCACTATTCCATGTTAAGAATGATTAAGACAATAAACAATAAAATTATGTAAAACCAATAACTTCCTGTTCATGTGGTACCACATGAATATCAAGAATGGTATAGAAAAGTATGATTATGAAGGTTATACAATGTATGCAGACACATATTCTTCATAAACATCATAGTAAATATCTTACTCTAGTAGTCATCAAAATAGCCCATCTCGCTTCAGAAAAATTGATATACTTGATCAGGAGTAGTCAAGACACCATATGAAAGGAGCTGAGAGCAGATAAAAATTAAAACACAGTGAATGTTTTTTGCTGTTCCAGCCTTTAACTATGCAGCAGTCACATTATTTTTTCTACAGCTAATAAAATTTCAAGAATTCCAATCCCATTATTATTCAAGTGAAACATTCATAAGCAGTATCACTGGTATCCTGTCCACAGAGTAATTAGCTAAATCTTACTTTGTTGTTCCTGAGGTGTCAGAATGGGACTGCAGTGTTTTGTTGTTGTTGTTTGTTGTTGTTGTTTTAGTTGTTGTTTTTATTAAGTGTAGATAAGGCATCAAAGTGCAACAATTCATGATTAAAGAAATATATTTGACTCAACAAACTGAGTATACATTAATGAATGTAAAGCAGAAAGCCAGAGCTCTAAGTTGCAAAGGTCAAGAAATAAGAACCAGGTATAAGGCTACCACAACATCTTCCTGATCATGGTTTCAAGAACTTCCTCCATGGAACTGGATGGGTTTTGTGAATCAATAAGTTTCAAAGCCACTGATCCCATGCTTTGAACTTTGCCCTTCTACAAACCTCATTTACATGTGGGAAGGAAAAAGGAAAACTATCATAATTTAGCAGCTTAATAGTTGTTTGCAAACTTCTGGAGGAAAAAAGTACAGGAGTCTTTTTTTCACATAACTTGAACGTGTTCTGCTGACCAAGTATCCTACAAAATCATATTAGGAGACTGACAAACATATGTCATCTCAATGCTCCAGTGAAGTAACCAAAGCTATGTATTAAACCCAATTCTTTCCCAATGGGCACTTAAGAGAAAAAAAACAAGTGACCTTGAAAACCTGCTTGTCACAAAGTTATTTTGTCTGGAAACTGATTGAGGAGTGGCATTTAGTAAATATTACCAGGCTAATTGACATCTTGCCTATGCACAGGGGATGATGTAATCCCAGAACTTGTGGGTACCTTCTCACAGCAAGTGAACCAGATAATACATATCAGATCCTAACTGCCTACTCATAATTCAGGAATCACACAAAAAAGCATAGTTTATTTACTAATATTTATTTTTTCTATAATTTGTTAATTCTCCTCTCTATAGGTCCTGAGTACTGGGGAATCATGAGATGAGAGGAAGTAATTTTTTCCCAAGTCCTCTTGCTGATTATTAAGCTGGATTGTAAAGGGAGACAGGAGTCTTCAGATCTTGTCTTACTGCTCTGTTTTAGTTAGGTTAGAGGAGATCAATGTGAATACTACACTCCTTTCTTTAGAGACAGGATTTGGTATTCCACCCATAATCTTGCCTTTTAAATTAATACCTTTCTAGAACTCTACCTCTAAATTAGAAGGTTGAGATAATGCGCTAAGTGTCCTGCCTGTGGCCACAAAACTAAATCCTCAAGAGTAAGAAAAGACTGGTAATAAATTCAGCAGGAATGTTAATGTGGTTTAGAAAGTTTGAACACTAAAACAAAGGATGCAGTTCTCCATTCACGACCATATCCTGAATATTATCTCTAGTTTTCATCTTGTTAGCAGCAAAGGCTCAAGCTAATAATCAATGTTCCAACCTACTAAGCCTTATTAGCTAAGTCTCAATCCATAGATCATAAACTGGACCTTCCTGTTCCTTGACTTCTGCTACTTTAGGCAGTTGAACTCAAAGCTTAGACCTTTTTTCATCTATGTTTTTTCAATAGAAACCTTGGGCTCTCCTAGCAGAGATATACAATAGATCAAAAGCTAAAGTCCATATAGTATGATGCTAAATGAAAGGACCTTCAGGATATAGAAACAAAAGCCATATAATGAGTGATTGTTGTCCTTAATGTACTATTATCTCTCATCTCTTTTGCTGTCCCTTGGTTATCTCATATTGTTACAGTATTTCACCTTGTTATCTAATATTTTATACATATGCATATTTGGTTATTTGAAATCAGATAGGGAAGAGGGGAAAACAAGATGAGGGGTGGGGGTGGGGGGAGGGAAATGGGGACCAAGACATGAGAAGGATATCAATGTTTGTGAAGTAATGCACCTTCTATCTGGTGAACATAATGTAACCCTTCTATGAATTACAATAAAAATACATGGAAAAAAGTATATACAGCCAGAGCTGTATGTACAGCACCTGCTGGTGGCTCATGCCTATAATCCTAGCTATTCAGGAGACAGAGATCTGAGGATTGCAGTTCAAAGCCAGGCCAGGCATGGAAGTCCATGAGACTCTTATCTCCAATTAAACACTGGAAAATGGGAAGTGGTGCTATGGCTGAAGGGGATAGCCTTAAGCTGAATAGCTCAGGGACACAGGCCAGGCCCAGAGTTCAAGCCCCACAACTGTCCAAAAAAGAAAGGAAAGAAAAGAAAACACAGCTGGTTTCCTATTATTCAGCCAAGGATCTATTTTCAGATATCAGGTATTTGTCTAATTCTTTAATCTTTATTTTTAATATAAATTTTTTTCTCTTTTAGAAAATTATCAAAACTGTTTGAGGGAGGGAAAGTTTTCCTTGACTCAACTGATCACAATTTTTCATCTTTCTTTCCTTTCCTTTCCTTTCCTTTCTTTCTTTTCATTTTGAATAGTTGAGTTTGATCTTATTGGGGCCAACTTGATTAGCAGGTGCTCTATCACTTGAGTCCCTAGAGAGTTTAAGTCTTTCAGTTGTACCAATTCATTCTTACTGTGCACTTTTCTACTTTTCAACATCCTGTTTTAAAATGTTGGAAAACCAATTCAAACTAGTTTTATCGAATAGAATGAATGCATAAATCCCAGTAACTGGAAAGATGAAAGCAGGAGTCTGGCTTGAGGCCCAGCTGATCTGCATGACCAGGCATGTACTGATTTCCTGCTGGCAAGGCTCTTCCTCCTTTCATTCTCTCCCCAGAACTTAGCTCTCCTTTCCTCTGAGCTGGCCACATATTCACAGTCTCTTGTTGAAGACTAATGAAGACCATGCATTGAATTTGAGTTTATAGATTGCCAGAAGCATGTTTTTAACAAACCATTGCAGCAGGGAGAGATGGTTGCTACTGATTATCAGCCTTGTTTACAGGGCTAGAAAGTAAGAGTTCCTGGTGAGGCAGGAAGAAGAAAAGATAAATAATCTGTGGATCCTGGCACATCTTAAGTGGAAAACTTCATTATGAATTGTCAATAACTTTCAGATTATTATTTTATAGCAGGTTTCAAACATGAAAAGATAGTAGAACAAAATGGCCAGGATGTGATATCAGAAAACAAAAGGAAAGCCTTTGAGGCAAATCTGAATGTGTCTTTCATTACATTTTTCAGGACATTAACAAGAACAAGCAGGGCAAAAAAGAATGGAATAAGGAAAAGTGAGATTATTCCAAACAATATCATATCTCAAACACTGATAGATCCAAATAGAAAGATCCAAATTAAGCACTTAAAACTTCTCTTCAGAAGGTGTAGAATAAATTCATGTGATTTGCCTTTAGTCAGATTTGAGATGGAGAGACTGACATTACAAACAAGATACTAAACCATTTTCTATGATAGAGGAGCAAAAATACAAGCGAACACTTTTAAAACATTAAAATATCTCCCAGGCATCATTCACTCATTCCTGTAGTTTTAAATACTCAGGAGGCTGAAGCCTGGAAGATCACAGTTTGAAACCCGTTCAGGAAGTAAATTTTGTGAGATTTCATTTGTAATTAATCAGCATAATGTCAGCTTGCAGATGTGGGTAAAGTGGTAGGGCTCCATGTATGGAACCAAAGGGGATTTTGACATGACATGAGTGCAAGACCTGGTACTATCATGCATACACACACACACACACACACACGCACAGAGACACATAAGCATAAGAATAACTTTTTTTTTGCCAGTCCTGGGCTTGAGCTCAGGGCTTGAGCACTGTCCTTGGACTTTCTCACGCCTAGAACTCTACCACTTGAGCCTCAGCACCACTTCTGGCTTTTTTCTATGTATGTGTTACCAAGGAATCAAACCCTAGTCTTCATGCATGCTAGGGAAGCACTCTACCACTAGGCCAAACTCCTGTCCAGAATAACTTTTAAATACTTGGGCATCCGAAATATGGAACATGTTTTCCTTAGCTGTTTTCCCAGATTGACATAGGAAGATGAGTCATATAAATATTGCACAACACTGAAGAAATCATTCAAAATAATGTGCACATTTATAACACAGTTTGCAATTCAAAACGTAACCCATAGAGTACCAATTATATCAAAATAGTATGTTGATGGATGGAGAAGAAAATTGATTAAAAATACACCACACCTATAATATAGGTCTTCCATGAAAGTATCATGATAATCTCAAAGAAAAAGTATAATCTCAAAAAATATTTCCTGAGTAACTGCAGCTACCCATGGTTGATAGAGAAAAGAACTTCTAGATAGGAGGAGAGAAGCCCATTCTCCTAATTTTCTACTTTTCTGCTTTTGTAACTTTTTGATTTACCAGGCCAGCTATTAGTCACAATGTAAAGTTTTAACATATTCTACTTGTATTTGCTTCTGATTTTTTTTAGATTTGTTCACTGAATCTTAGATTGGACCAATATCTCTTATTGGACTTGTACTCCAAAGGCTTTAGCTAGGTTCTGGGATCACAGCTCCACTTACCTGGTGCCCTTTGTAATGGGATTTCTGTTTTCTTCTTCTATAACCTGGATCCTCAGCCTGATTGTTTTCTCACAGTTGGGGAACTAATAGTCCACCAAGATACTATTGTTGCTTGGCAAGCATTCATATTGCTAGATTCCCATAGCAGCCCTTCTGAATATTCTACTCTTCTCCTGAGACCTGAAATCATACTCAGCACAGGCCTGAGTATGATCCACATCTGTATCTGTGGGCTGAAAAAAATCAACCAAGCTGTTCTGCAACAACTATTATTACTGTTCTAGTAATAATCTAATTTTGATGGACCCTACACTGGCTCAGAGTTCCATGTATACCTGTAGGTCCTCCTCCTCCTCCTTCTGAAAGGCAGTTCCTAAAAGGAGTAGCAAGATATGGAGTGAGTTCTCCTTAGAAGCACTGTTGATAAAATGAAGATTAACTCTTTACACTGCTTTAATGCCCACAAAGGCACTGAAATTGAGGTACCTGCTAAAGGAGGGGACACATGTGTTCACCAAACTTTACAACCAACTACCTTTCTTCCCTGCTTCCTTTGCGTCTCCCTGTTCATCCCATGGTCTCACTCACTCTTGCCTCACAATGCACACAAAACCATATGTGTACAAAATAGAACAAAATGTCAGTGTCAAACTATGAACCCCCTGAAAGCATAGACGATAACCCTGGTGGCTTTGCATTAGGAAAGTGTCCTTAGGATTCAAATAAAAATCATAATCCCTTGAGGAAATGGAAGTGGTTATAAAAACTATATTTCTTGACTAGGATGTCATTGACAAAATATAAGCAAACAAAATATATAGAAACAAGATGCATTTTTCAGAATAAGATTCTGATTAAAATCTTGCATGAAGAATGCATCATGACTTCTTGAAGTTTAATTTAAGCAGGACAACCAATAAAATAGAAAATAGGTAAAACCAACAAAATGGACACTTACAAAATATACAAAAATGTGCACATGGAAAGACTGTACTGTTGCTAGTTATTGTAAAAATGTCAGCTTACACCCAGAACTGCTAAATACAATGTAATTTTAATTGGAAGGTGAATAGGAATGGATTTGACCCTTTGATTTTTTGAGTGACAAGAGGCTAAAACATATGAACAACTTAGTAGCCTTATCTCTATCATTGTGTTTATTTTCATTAGCATATGTTAGTTGTGAAGTTTCCTACTCTATACCCAAGTCAAATCTACATCTTTAATCACTGCCATCTTTCCCACTTAAGACCATTTTGGCACATTTCATCGTTCTTTGAAATCAGTTATTGAATCTTTTAGATTTGGAAATAAGCCAGTTTGTAGTTATTATACCCACTTTAACCATCCTTGAATAAAATCTGTGTGTGCACTAGTGATGAGAGAAAAACCAACAAAGAAACTATGGCATTTACTGGAGGAGTGAACCCATGACAAAACCAATAGGCATTTTACAGGGTAGATTATTGAAAAGAAACTGAGTGCAGCAATCTTTTATTGTTGTTGCTTTGTTCTCTGGTTGGGAACTGTGTGTTAGCAGAGGAGGTACTCCAATTTGAGAGTGTATTATCAGATTGTAACCTTGAATTGAAGAGGAGAAAATGGAGTTCTAATGTTGTGCTTACAAACTAATGCCATGTTTTTGGAAGTGTTTATCTTAGTTGGAAAGTATCAGCAAGATGTAAGCAGAAAAAAATAATAAAATAATTCAAATACTGTTAAGAAATACTAGCTTTTTATTTTGCTTTGCTTACTTCTGTAATTCAGGTTGACTCAAATTATTTCAGATTATACTCTACCAAATGAATCACAAAATCAAGCATAAAATGCTGTATTGTTTCTCTGAGTGTGAAACACACACACACACATACACATGTATATCTACAATATATGAGTCCTCTATAGACAATGGTTTGATAAATGTCTTTGAGCTAGGATACAGAGAAAAAAAGACTTGGGCATTATTTTGCAATCTGACATGTTTTCCTTATATGACAGAAAAAATAAAAGCATAAAAGCAAGACATTATGTAAAGGGAGAAATTTCACTGTTTGTGGTATACTTAATAATTTTGCAAAATCCAAATGTCTGTGTGAGCAGCTTCTTATGTCATATTCCTGAATTTGCAGGCACACTACTGCCAACCTGTATCTATTAATAGAGATTGTACTTTTGCCTTTTGGGTATTTAGGGGAGGAGTGGTGCTGGGATTGAATTCAGTGTTTTGCACATGACAGGCAGGTATTCTGCCAGTTGAGCCACACTTCTAGCCCTTTGTGCTTTAATAATTTTTGAGATAGGGTCTTACTTTTAGCCAAGACTGGCATGTCCTGATTTGTCCATTTTATGCTTCCCACCACAACTGGGATGACAAATGAGTGCCCAGCCTTTGAAAACTGAGACTCCCATGAAATCTTTAAAATGAATTTTATTGTTAGGATGGTGTATAAAGGGTTTACAGTTCATTACTTCTTCAACATTGATAACCCTCCCCAAGTTTTTCTCCCACACCCCCTACCAATCATCTTGTTTTCCCCCTTTCTATCCCTATTTCAAATAAACAAACAACTTTTGTCTCAGGCTTTGACTAGTGATCCCATAATGTTCCAATATGTTTATCCAACTTCCTTATGGATCTTCCTTCCCCCAAAAAATTTTTCAACGTTGTCAGTATTCAAAGATTATTATCAACATAACTACAGAGGCAATCACTGGCTGTGACTAATCAACAGGTAGTTTTCCAAAATGCTACATCTGAGACAAACATGTCTGCTGGTGCCTGTGATTATCTGGCTATGAGAGAAAACACTCTTCTCAGATGGCAGCATGAGCACCAGAGAGAAAAAGATGGGAAATCTACAAATTCAAGGTCTCCAGTCACTACATCCTGAAAAGCCAATGCTTACTTTATTGATTACAAAAAGGTAAGAACATTACATTAACAGTGTATTACAGAGAGAAAGAAGGGCCAGAAATAACTGAGAATTAGGAGCTTGCCTTAACACAAGTCTTTGAAAGAGTGGGCTTGTTTAGCATTAGATAAAAATCAAGATATGATCATTCTTTTGGGCATCATAATCTCAAGCTATAATGCCATTATCTTAGAGGACTGGTTGCAGAAAGATTATGGTCTGGGGATAATGATCAAAAAAATATGAGACATTATTTCAGAAATAACCAGCAGAATTAGACTTGGTGATATAGCTCAAGTGGCAGTGTTGCTGCCAAGCAAGCATGAAATCCTGAGTTCAAACCCCAGTACTGTAAATGAAAAAAAAAATACCACCTAATCAACCCTGAGACAATAATCTCCCATACCCCCTGGACCCCAGGAACTGAAATACTTGGAGGGCTTTATAACTCTGGCTTCCTGGATCCCAATTCTTTTTATTATTTAATGCTAAAACAAAATCTTTTTGAGGAAACAACATACAGAAGATTAACATACTTCATTTCCTCTTCTCATGACTGCCTATGACATGTAATTAGTCCCCTTTCTCATTCCTTCACTGTGCCTGTCTTTTTAGATGGTATATTTGTGGTAGAGTAGCAATTATCTGACGTATAGGACACAGAAGTTAAGGCAAGTGACCTCAAATGTTCTCCTGTTAACCGAAAGTTTAAATGAAATCATTTTTTTCACTTTGCGGAAAAATAGAAAGAAGAATTTTATTTTATTTTTTTTAGAAAAATGACCTTGTAGTGGGACATCAGTAACTCATGGTTGTAATCCTCCCTAATCTGGAAGCTAAGGTCTGAGGATCAGAGGTCAAAATCCTAACCCCTCAATACATGACCCCAACAATAAAATGCAATAAGGAAAGAAAGAAAGTCTGTGAGACTCTGCAATAAACAACTCAAAAAATGCTGGAAGTGCAACTGTTGCTCGTGGTAAAGCATTAGTCTTGAGCATAGAGAGGCCCAAAGGCAGAGGCCCTGTGTTAAACATCAAGAATTAGCACACACACACACACACACACACACACACACACACACACACACACACACCACGAGTGACTTTTTGTTGTTTATTGTCTGTTAATACATGCATTGATAAATACATTCGTTTTTTTAAATTGTTTATTATCATAAGAAGTTCTACAAAGGTATTGCAATTCAACATAACAGTTGATGAGTACAGTGCATTTTAGTCAGTGTTACAATTTCCAGCCTTCTCCCCTGCTTCTCCCAGCCTTACCCATCCCCACCAACTTACCTGCTTCCGTCTTAACTTATTCATATTTGAATTTTATGTCTATATTTTCCACCCTTTCTTTTTTCCATTTGTCTTCTGAGAATGTCCTGTGGTGATCATACTAATTGTCTTGGTAAGAGATTTCCTAAAAAAAATTAAAGTGATGCTCATGAGGACAGTGAAACATCAGACGACATGTTATCACTGAGAGAATTCCATGGTTCTTTTTACCAAGGTGGTAGTCAAGGGTGGAGGCAGATAATCTTAGCTCTCCAATTACCACACTTTTTTTTTTTCCTGGACAATATGTCCCAGTTCACACTATGTCATTTGACTCTTGTTTTGCAGGTTTCCATGAGTGCTTTCTTACTTCAGAACCAATGCAGAGTAACAGTCTTGACAGAACTTCCTTGGGACAAACTCTGAGTCCTGCAAGCATGCAGGCAAAATAAAAGAGCCAATTGAGAAACGTATATGCAGAAAGTTTGTGTCCAGGAGCATGTGTTGCATTCAGACTTGGATATAAACTGTTTTAGATGACAAATATTTCTGAAGCTTCCTCACTGCTACTTTTGTGACTTTAAAAGAATCATTACACATCTCTAAATTTCAGTTTTCATTCTGATAACTGAAAGGACACACACAAACACACACACATGCACACATATGGCAACTACATAGTAAAGCTCATCTGTTATTAATATAGAGAACATGAGAACATGACCTCATACACAATTTCATAGAGAAGTTCATTCTGTACAAATTATGTAACACTGAATTTTACTGAGTAATCAATAAAAACATTCCTTTTAAAGTAAACCTAATTGTCTGACCACTGGAAAAAAAATAGACAACATAGTTAATGAAATTAACAACACGATAAAACTAGAAATCAGAATACTCTGAATTTCAATTTGTCATTAGAATAAGTTATTTTGGATTATATGACTTTCAAAAATGTTACATTTTCATTTCAGATAATCAATCTCTTATTGTGTACATATAATAAAGATAATCTTAATGACATTTAATTTTATTTGTTTAAAATGAATAAAACAATCTCTTGTTAGTTTAATCCCAATATATTTAGTACTTGTAAATTAACTTGTCTTTTACATTTGTGCACTACATAATAAAAGTAATTTTGTAGAAAATTGACCCTTTTTCCCTCTTAGTCTTCAATAAGATTTCCCCATCAAAATGAGTTAATATTTTTGAATCTCTTTTCAGGTTAAAAAATATATTTTATAATCACAAAAATTCATAGCACTTCACTTGAGTCTTTTAATTTTTTTGGCCAGTCCTGGGGCTTGAACTCAGATCTGAGCACTGTCCTTAGGCTTTCTCAATGCTAGAGCTCTACCACTTGAGCCACAGCACCAGATCAGGCTTTTGCTATGTATGTGGTACATAGGAATCAAACCTTGGCCTGGGTGCATGCTGTGCAAACACTCTACCACTAGGCCAAATTCCCAGTCCTTCTTTCAAAATTTAATTGAAGTATTTTGTTTTTTCTATTATAATGCGAAATGAATCACTTAAATGTTAGTGTTTTTTCTAAGAAAGATTTTAAATAACCTTTATTAATATTCTACACAAATTCTATTATTTTTGATGTTATTGGTGTATGACCTACTTTGGTTGTATAGCTCAACTATCCTTACTTCAATATTTAGAATTATTATATGCTGTTGAAAGTAGTTTGGAGATTGCTTAAAGAAAATATACATGAAACTACTCTATGATCAATCAGTATCACTCTTGGGTACTTATTTCAAAAGATTACATATCAGAATACAGTAAAGCCACCTTTGCAACTATGTTCATTCTTGCACTATTCATCATAGCCAATACATGGAAACAACCCGAATGACCCCCCTTCTAGTGGACAAATGAATCAAGAAAATATGGTATGTACACACATTGAAATTTTATACATTGTTTGAAAAAAATAGATAAACCTGGAAAATATTATGTTAAGTGAAATCACGCCCAGAGAGAGAAAGGATGTGTTTTCTCTCATATATAAAAAAGAAACTTCCACATGAAAGTGAGACCTAATTCATGAATACAAGTAAAATCATTTTAGGTCATATGCAAATGCACATCAACATAATAACCAAAGTATGACAAATGCAGTGGAAGATTCAAATGGATTAACTCCTTAGAAAATAACTCACAGTTCAACAAAATGAATAGCCAGATCTTGGCACTTGAAAAGCACAGGGTAAAGTTAAAGCAGAAGAAAAGAACAGTGAGGAGAAAAGGGGAGAATCCAATCATAATATGAAATGTGTATCTATGAAACCAGGGAAATAGGTTGGGATGAACAGAGGAGAATAATAAAAGGGTTGACATAAATCAAGATGCATTTTATTTATAAACTAGTTTGTTAAATATTAAGTTATTTGTACAACTACTTTAAGATAATAGAAATGTAATTTAAAAATGATTGGAACTAAGGAGGAATCATTTCTTTTTCTATTTGCCATCTTTATTTCTGCGAAGTCTATTTAACTCTTTTGCCAATTATTATTGGTTAATGAGCAGCCCTAGATAACATTAAGTGAAGTTAGATATATACAATATGCCAGGTAACATATGAGATTAACCAAAGGGCAACAAAAGAGAAGAGAAATAGCATAGTTGTATATGAGATTCGCACTATTCTTGTTTCAATTTCTCAGTTCCCAGTCTTAACCTCATTGGCTTCAGGAGGTTGCTTAACAATAATAGGTCTAATAACAATCTGTGTGTGTGTGTGTGTGTGTGTGTGTGTGTGTGTGTGTGTGTGTGTGTGTGCTGATACTAGGGATTGAACTCGGGCTCCTACTCCTTCCTGGTTTTTCAATTCAACATGTCAGGTTGAATACACTGTCAGGTTGAGTTCAGTATATAGTTAAATATCAGCATTAATTTTCATTTTTGTCCAACCCCAATCATCCTTTCCAACATTCCTAGTTACATTCCCACATATATTGTATGGATTCCCCTCTTCATTTATCTGCCCCTGTCCCCAGCAAGTTTGCTTACTAAGCTGCATGTTCTTCTAGGAAAGTAAACTTTATCTTGTCACTTTGCTTTCAAGTGACAAAAATTCATTAATAACCTGCTGGAAATGTGTTAAAATGAATACTATGGTCTTCATTCTTATAGATATAGCTCCAATAGCTATTAGAACTTTCACTACATTAGGGGAAAACAGTTGTTGAATGAGGTTTACTCTTTACCATGTCAAACAATGGGATCCACGGTTACCATTCTGTAAAATTAAAAACAAATATTATATAAAATTATTAGAAAAGTGTCCAATAGAGAAGACTGTTTCAGTTAAGAAGATTGTATAGGTATACTCATAAATATTTGCTTTTAGTAGCTATAAGTGTTGTATTTTGTTTTGGAAACAAATGTATGTGATTTGGATGCTTTCTCAATTTAAATTCACCACATAAAACTAGGGAGAATTTAATGGAAACTCCTTATTTCTGGAATTTTTTCAGGGTACTATCACGCGCTATCCCTGTCCCGCAAGGAAGACATGCGACACAATGCTAGCTTAAGCAGGATCCTTTACTCTTCTCCTCCTCTCTGAGGCCTCTCCTCCCCTTTCCTCCTCTCCTGAGGCTATATACAGGCAGTGGGCCAATTAACTCATGCCAGCTCACCCAGGCCCTCCAATCACGGCTTCACAAGCTCCAGTCATGCACCCTTCATGCATCCGGCCACGCAGAGACCAGGCTTCCGCTAACAATGGCAGCACTCCCCAAAATGGATGCCGGCCGTCATCGGGTCATGCGGCGGATATCCCTGAGTCATACAGCCACCAGCACCACAGGCGGCCCCACAGTGAAAGGGGGACACGCGCCTCCAGATCCCGCTACCGCGCGGGAGGGGCCGGGCTCCCCACAGGGTACTTCATACTAAAGGGTTTCCAACCAAGTCAATTTTGAGTTAAGACTAAATAAGGATCCGATAACTCTTAAAGGCTATAAGTAGACACATTATTTACCAAGGTAGGATTTTGACACATAAAATATCCTCAACCTTAATACATAGACCAAAAATAAATCTGTATCTGTACAGTATTCATTACTAAAATGGGGAAAATATTTTTCACCAAGTTTCTGCTTACTTACTAAGTCAACCTTGAGAAAAAAAGCCTTTCTTAAGAAACAATAATGTTTGTCTCATTTTTCTAAGGGAAAACTTTTGTGTATTTCATTTTCCTCTAATTCTTCAACCATGTGATTATTTCTCTCATTCTTCATGGAGTGTGGTTTCCTCAGACTTTGCATTCTTCCATTACATGATGTGTTTCATCTTCCCATGACTTCCTCACAGCTTTCCTCTACCATGGAACTTGGTACTTTAGAATCACCCGTAGCTACAGATTTCTCCCTCAGTTCAAGCTCCAGGACTGGACAAACACACACACACACACACACACACACACACAGAGAAACATTCACATTAAAATTAATGCAGTGCACTGGGTGTGGTGGCTCATGCCTGTACTCCTAGCTATTCAGGAGGCTGAGATCTGAGGATCAAAGTTCAAAGCCAATCCTGACACAAAAGGACCTGAGACTTTTTTTTTTTTTTTTAGGACCAAAGACTCTTATCTCCAATTAGCCTCTAGAAAAATAGAAAATGGGGCTTGGCTCAAGGGTAGAGCAGTGGCCTTGAGCTGAATAGCTCAGCCACAGCGCCATGGTCAAGTTCAAGCCCCATGACCCACAAATACATACATACATACATACATACATACATACATACATACATACATACATACATACATAAATGCAATGACAAGACATGTGATAAAATTCTAATTATTATCCTGAATCTAGCAGATAGAATAGACTTGTTTTAATCAGGTCAGATATATTAATGGATTATGATGTATATATGATATATTTATTAATTATTATTATTTCTATCCCAGCACTTTTATGAATCACAGTAGATTAGCAGAAAGGCTATGACTGACTTAAAATAATGAATGAAATTACTTACACTAAGTATCTGCTTCTGAGATTATGGGTAATGAAGTTGGTGCTGAGCTATGTGACACCTACATTACTAAACACAACAGAATAGATGATGTATGTCATCCATCAGAGTGAGCAGACTGATCACTGATAAATTCCTAATTCACTGTCCAAATCCTCAATCTGAGAAAAATGCCTTACATAGAAAATGGGCTACATATGTGTTTCATGAGAAATCTCTACTTGCCTAAAAATAACCAAAGAATCAAACGTGGTTTCCCACAAAGCTGTTGTTGCCTTTTTTAAATGTAGTATTTTATTGTAACCATGAAGCCACTTTGTGTAGACTCATTGATATGGTCTGGTCATGTGAAAGAAAATGTATTTTCTACAAAATAAAATTTATACTCTGAAATAATCTCTTGAAGTTTTCAATCTAGTCATGTGAAATTCTGTGCAATGAGATCTGGGCATATCATATATATTAATCTCCAATTTACAATCTGGAACATTGTTTTTACAATAATATAAACAATGACCATTCTCCAAATGGATTAAATTTTCTGGAATTTTGGAACTTTATTTTCCATTAATAGTACTGTTCCATTTCTGTGTGTTTGGGCTGTGAATGAAGAAATGCTAGTGAAGAAATCGGATCCTCCTTTCCCAAAAATATTTTCTCTTCTGCCATGTTCCTGAGTGTTCTCAGCCCACAAGTGTTGCAGGATAGACACAAAGGAAGCATCTTGTTTGACAGTTATTTGTAGCAGAATGACCTGTGCTAGACCTCTCACAGATATTTTCTTCATGTTACAATGGCATTGAACTATGATTCTTAACTGACCCTCTGAATGAGAACATCTAATGTAACATGACTGATATATAAACAATATTTCCTTGATTTTATTACCAAGGAAATATTGGTTACATAACCAAGGCTTCAAAATAAAGAGTTGTACCTGAGACTGATAGTCAATGCAACCAGTTTTAGGGCACGCATGGTGATTTGTATGGAGCAGATGCATTAGAAGTCTACTTTGTTAGGAACTGTGTGGGTCTGGAATAGGTAAGGAAAGTAGCCTCCTGCTAAACCTAGGACTTTTAGAATTATCTGAGGGTATTAAAAGGAGATGGTTATGATGTGGTACATGCCCGTTATGCAATTTATAGCAGAAATTATAATAAGTAGGGTGTCAATTTTTTCCATGGCTGATCCAGACTACTATTACAAAAAATGTTTGGAAGTATGGCTCATGTAGTAGAGTGTATGAGGCTGTAGGTACAAAGCCCAGAAGACAATGATAGTATTCACCTCTCCTTCCAAATTGTAGGGAGCCGAGTGCAGGGTCAGGCTGGCCCATGAATCTGCATCACTGAGTAAGATAACCACCCAAAGAAATGAGCTGTCATGTTTGAACGCCATGCCAACTTTGAGCTATATCGTCAGTATTATGAATCACTTTCTGCTGAGACTTAATTACCATTGGGTACAAACGTGTTATTGCTTTATCACTCTCTGCTGGGACCTATAGTGAGAGTAAACACCTCTCCTGCCCTGCCCACCTTTGTGCTGATAGGCTCCTGCACCCTATATTAGCTGAATGTACTTCTTCAAATTGAAAGGAGTTCCTGCCTTGACTGGTCGGGTCTCTCTGATGCATCTGATTTCCCTCCGGTGTGGGAGGGCTGGGTGCGGGCAGTCAGTCGGCCCTCTCCTTTCTCAGCTCATCCTGCTCAGGATGTATTCTCCCTATCTCTCTTGCGGGTCAGGAGGAACCAAGAACTAAAAACTCCGACACAAATTTTGGTGCTGCTGGTGAATTCTTGTATATAATTGGTGTGACACTGTAGTCAAAGAACATTTTAAAGATCAGTGATGATGCTAGGTGTGATGGCTTTCACTTGTAACCTCAACTATTCGTGAAATGGAGAATAAGAGGTTGAATTTGAAGTAAACGGGAGCAGATTTAGGAAGACCTCAACATAAACATCTAGGTGTGGTGGGACTTTTCTCCCATCCTGGATATATCATATGCATAGAATCTCATATCTCACACCTCCATCAGTTCTAAATGGTAATTCTTTATCCTATGTGAAAAAATAAAGCAAAAAAGGCTAGAGGGCTGGCTCAAGTGGTAAATCACCTGCCTAGCATTCACAAGCTTCTGGGTTCAAACAAAATGTTCAGCAAATTCACAAAAGTCTATAAAACTAACCATTCTTTCTGCAACTATACTAATAATTAGGCCAAATGCAGAATAGAAATAATACTTTGGAGATTACAGAGAAAATTCCTGTTTCAGTGACAACTAAAGTCTGATATGCTTTCAGAGTCCTGGTTGTATAAATTGCATTTGAGGTATTTTTTAACTGCCTGTAAATAGAATGATCTTGTTACCTACTTGAAAAATTGCATCCAATTCACCCATCTTTCACAAATAGTTGACCCTTACCAAATTTATGAAATTTCACCATCCACAATTACATTGCTGGTTTATCTCCCACCTTTAGGCGTAGCAACACTAACTCCAAACTTGTGTGAGATCCTTACAGGGAACCTAGGTTATTTCATAGCCAACCTTTCCTACTATAGTTCCAAGAAGTCCAGTGAGTCTGGAAGTTTTGTTATAGCAGATCATTTATGTGCATACAGACTTTGTGCCTAAACCCCCTGCTGTGTGTCCAATAGAACTGCTTCATCTATCCTGGGACCATCTCTCCAACTGTGTTTGTTATCCTTGCCATTAAGATAGCAACTAGGGAAACCTATTCTTGGACAGAGAAACAAGGAATTTTGGTTTATTAAAGTTATCTCATTTTACACTTGCTTCTTAGCAATTACATCATTTTAATCATAAGCTTGTTGTTCTTGCTTTTCAAGTTAAAAATCTGAGGTGAACAGAAGCTGGATAGACAGAAGAAAAGCTCAGTCCTAATGAAATATGTTATCCAATATGAAACTAGTTACAGATGGGAGATCACAAAGTCAAATGAAAATTTTCATGTTTCTTTTCTAGTCTATAAATGCATCTCAGCCAGCTAGAAAAGGCATGCTTTCTTCAAATGGTTTTAGATTTTTTCCATTAAAAAATTTCCACTAGATAGAGTCCAACTGACTCCTCCTCTTCAAAACATCCAGAGCTGTATGCAGTGCATCCCAATTTCTGGAGAATCAATGGGTACTTTATGTTTCTTAGAAAGATTTTTAATCTGGAATTGTGTGACTTTCTAAAACTTGAAACAAAATGTTATAAGAGGGAATTATAGAAAAAGTCAAAATGTTAATGCTAGAGAATTGCATGAAAAATAAAGATGTTAAAGGATTATTTTAAATATGACAATATTTTAAGAGACATATTTTTCTAGTATTAAAGATTCCTTTCATATTTCATAGTAAAATTCCAAACCAATGGCTTAAGTTGTGTTATCTGAATATGATCAGAAGATTCTTCCTTTTTTACCAGAGCGAAAAGTAAATTTGGTAATGGCCAGAAATTAAAAAAAACAACCAAAAACAGGTTAGAAATATGTAGTTTCTTGTTTAATAACCTTTAATTGTAGGACTCTCTTTTCTTGTTATCCTGTCTTCATGTTAGAGTGGCTAACTGACTGAGTAGATAAACCATTGATTCCAGGTTCATTTGATTTTATATTTTGTGTGATCATTAATGTTATGTGTCAAATCAATATGCATTTTATATCTGCCTTTCTCAACAATATAAAGTGTTTTATATAGCCAATAATAACTTTTATTTAGCTAATTGAAACTAACAGGGGATGGGATACATTTCCAATTTTTTGTGTGTAAGGAAGTATCATTTTCAACCTTTTAAAATATCAGAGTTGCAACTCCTTTGTACAACTTCAGCCTGTTAATTTATGCTACAACACATCTCAATTTCAACCTTTCTCTCCCATGGTGCAATTTTCTATTTTCCTACCATTTTTCTATATTAGTGATGGTGATTTTGCATATTGTTTTCAAAGTTGTTATTTTTCCACTTGAGTTATAATTCTTTCCCCTTGGCTTTTTGCTGGTTACATAGAGATGAGTCTCTTGAATTTGTCCTGCCTGAGCTGGCTTTAAATCTGAATCTTCAGATCTCAGTCTCCTAAGTAGCTAGGATTATAAGCTTGAGATACTGGCACTTATTTTTCCCTACTCTCTCATTCAAGCTTCTTACCAGATTTAAAGAATCCCCATGAATCCAGTAGTATGTCAAAAGCTCTTCTGTTGTAATTCTTGTTGCTGCAGAACACATATTATAAAACAATGCTTGAAGTTATAGACAGGATTTAGTCAAGCAGGACATGTGGTCAACATCGACTAATGCTGGGAAAGTATTATACCTTCACATTGTACTCCCGTGATATCCAGAGAGTATGTCCTTTATTCACTTTGACTATAAATATTGTGATTATTATTTCCCGAATCACTGCCTTTTGGCTAGTTACGTCAAATTTAATCTGATTTATGTATTTTAAACAATACTTTCATAGTGTTTGGATTTTTTACATTAAGCTTCACCTCTGAGAGAATGTTCAGCATCTTTGAAAGATGGCTTCAAAGAAGTGGAACATGACTTTCATGCTGTGATAACCTCAGCAATCTGTCTTATTGGAGAAGACTGTTGACCTGTGTTCTTGTCCTGCTGAGTAGCCATTGCCCCAGTCTGGATCTTGGCACTCCTGTTGAGTCAGTGCCTGATAGGCATTTCTCTGTAGACAACAATCTCTACTCCCATAAGGGCCCCAGACACTTTGAAGTGTGGCTTCTGACCTGTCCTACTCAAGCAATTTAGTTTGTAATCTTTTCTAGACCTCTGCCCAAGATGGCTGCCAGCTGCTGAGGATCACATTCAGGATCTCCTCTGCTTCTGTGCCCTGAGCCTCCAATTCTGCATCTACAGTTCTGCATCTACCAGCCTTCTTTGTTCTATTTAAATTAAATCAGGAACTTTTTCTTTCTTTCTTTCTTTTTTTGCTCTTTGTGATTTGATTTCATTTCCCATGGCTCTGACCACTTCTGTCCTTTGGGCCCTGGCTCCCTGCCTCATCATCACAATCAAATGGATGACATCCTCCCACTGCCTCTACTTAGTGTAATACCTCATGCTGTTTTTGAAATACCAAAGCACATTTTATTTATTGAAAGATTTTATTAATACAGATATTTACATCATGTTTCAAATGGCATGTTTAACAAACAAGTATTCAGGAAGGGAAGCTCTATATGCAATCACTGACACATAAATTTTCGAACACAATTAAAATTAAGCCGAGATTTTGTATGTCATAGATACATATTGATCTATATAACATTATGTCCATAGAGTATATATTTTATCATAGATTTTTATCTCTGTGTAGTTATATTTATATTTCCAAGACCATGTCAATAACTTTGGGTTCCCAAATATTGGAATATTAACTCATCACTCTTCTACTGTTTCAATATTAATGCACATATTAAGGATACCATGCACCTTTTGTTCCTTTGGTCTTGGCTTATATCTCTCAACATGATTTGTTTAGTTCTAGTTTCATTCACTTTTCAGCAAATGTCATTATTTTATCTTTTCTGTTGGCTATATAAAATTCCATTGTATATATGTACCACATTTTTTGTATCCATTCATCTGTACTGGGATATCTGGGTTATTTCCATTGCAAAAGCATACTTTGTATTTTTTTAAAAATTCATGATGAATCAGCTTATTTTCAAAATTCCATTTTTGCATTTTTGCAAGGTAACATCCCCTATTTTCAGTTTTGATTTACTTTCTAGCAAATACTAACAACTATTTAGATAGGTGGGTGTTCTATCTGACATGTGGCCATGTTCTCAAAGAAGGACATAAACATGCTTGAAGGGTTTTTTTTGTTGTTTTTTTTGTTTTTTTATTGGAGGGGTGTGGGAGGGTTGACTGGTCCTGGGGCTTGAACTTAGACTGACCCAGTGCCACATAGCTCATACTGACATTTTTTAACTTTTTCCTTCCAACTGTAACCTTGATGTTCAGTGTGTGATCTTTTGAAGTACTTTGGGTAGAAGTATTTCAACTTTAGCAGTTAAGCAATCTAGCAAGCAGTAGACTAGTGGGTTTTGTTGTGGTTGTTTTGATGCAGTCTAACTTTAATCACAGAATCCAGAAGGCTGTGACTTGGCTAGGTTGAACAATGCAGCCATACTGCAGGCTAGGTTTTAGAAAGGATATTTCATTGGGGAATGGAGGTTTGGCTCAGGAGATAGGGCACCACCCTTAAGCAAAATTGCTAAGGAATGTGCCCAGGTCCTGAGTTCAATCCCCAATATTGATTGGGCAGCAGAAAGGTGCTGGTAGGAGAAAAAAAAAGAGTAATATTTCCATGGTGACCCAAGAATAAGGAAGTATTTATGTGGGAACTAGATTGTGCCAAGCAAAGAGGCTCTTTAAAATGCAACTTACTGTGTCGACTAGTAGTTTACAACCCTCAAAGTGTCTCCTACACTTGTAAGCTATGATAAAATCTCTGACTTTATTACAAACCTCTACAGTACACTCCAGTAAAAGTTCACATTTTTAGTATGACATTTAGAAAGCAATATTATTGTCCCTGTGATTTAGTACATTAGAACATTCAATATGCATATACTGAGGTAATGACAAACTGTTTGCATAGGTTTATATATATGATGACTCTGTATTTCTTCATTTGGGTTTTACTGAGTTTATGCTATTTAAAGCTTGCCCTTGATGAATTGGTTACTGCATTGCTCAGTTTATGTGGCAACTCATATTTTAAAAATTTTATAAACAATAATAAAGATTTTTCTAAAGTTCAGCCTTCCCCAGCTACTTATTATCTCATTCTATGTTTTTGTCATTGTTTTTCTGTTTGTGGATTTTATTTTGTTTGAGAAAGCATCTTGCTTTCTGGACTAGCCTGAAATGCTTCCATCCCCTCCTCTGTCACTGCAGTATGTGGGATTACAGAAATGAGATACTATTCCCAACTTCCTATTCTATTTATCAACAAACAGTACTTATGTATATTATATTATACGTGCATGTTTAGGAGGTGCAAAATAACATTTGTTTGTGAAAAGATCTACAACTCATCTAGTAATTAGGGGCATGGAATATAGAGCCAGACTTAAGTCTTATCTCTGCAGTTTACAGGCAATTCATAATTAGGGGCATGGAATATAGAGCCAGACTTAAGGCTTATCTCTGCAGTTTACAGGCAATTCATCTTGAAGTTAAACACACTTTCTGCATTTTGTTGGCTCAACAATGATTGTGATATCAGAGTTAAATCATTTAATCAAAGTAGAACAGTATATGACAAGTACTTATGTGACATCTACAAAATTTGTATGGGCTGTTCTTTTTTTTTTTGCCAGTCCTGGGCTTGAGCTCAGGGCCTGAGCACTGTCCTTGGACTTTCTCAAGGCTAGAGCTCTACCACTTGAGCCTCAGCACCACTTCCGGCTTTTTTCTATGTATGTGGTACCGAGGAATCGAACCCGGGTCTTCCTGCATGCTAGGCAAGCACTTTAACCACTAGGCCAAACTCCCGGTCCCTATGGGCTGTTCTTAAGGATAACGATGAACCTGGCATAGGTATATCTCAGGCAAATAGTTCCTTCCAGAAAAAAAGAGGGTAGATTTTTCTTTAGAACTGACTTCTTTTGATAAAATGTCGAGGGGAGGGACAAGATATTTGGAAGAGGGAAATGAATGGTCACAAATAGCTCAGTGTGCATCAAGAAGGACTTGCTCTCTGAGAATACACACCTGATGAGAGTTGGAGCTCCAGTCATTTGTCTGCAAAATTGCTCAGTTTGGAGGCAATAATCAAATCTCCCTTACCTTGATGAGATGGTTAATGATGACAATCAAGACTCGAGTTCTATGTCCTGAAGTACCTGGAACTACCATGCTATTTTCATAGGCATTAAAAAAATAAACTCTCAGGTAGGTCTAGAAGCTTGAAGACAGTCTCTGGCTCCTGCAAGCTTCTATTTATGCAGCAAAGAATTTGAGAAAGACGACCCTTTGGGAAGTTTAGGGGATAGCTGCCTCCTATTCTTTGTAAACATGGAAAAATCATTTACCTTGGCATGGGTCTTCACATTTAGGTAAGATGATGGACTTCATTAGGTTACTCCACGAGTACTGGTACCCTGACAAGGAGGAGGATCTCATTTAGTACTGTGAAATATTTAGTAATAAATGTGGTCCAGAATGAGAATTTATATATGCTTTCAGGGTAAAATGAATAAATGCAATTATTTAAGGCCCAACTGTATTCATATACATTTTTTCAAGTAAGGAGCTAGGTTCATGTAATTTAAATTTAAAGTAAATTTAGATTTGTTTTTGCAGTGTTGGAATCAAAGACACTTAGCTACTTTTCCTATCTCAAGTTAATTTAGGTTTTATTTTCTCTAAAATGTGATAAGTATGAATTTTAATTATAGTGGTTAAAACTCAGACTCCAGGAATTACACTTGAACTGACTTGTTCCTTGATACTTTAGTGTCCTTATCTGTAATATAGAAATGAATCTTTAAAAGTCCTTGCTAGATTAAATCAGACACTTCCAGGATTGTAAGTGATCAGGTCCTCAAGTCTTCAAATGGTAGGTCCCCTGGGCTTCATGCTTTACTTTGACCTTAAGAAAGGGTCCTGACAGAGAGCAATCTAGCTAAATGGTTCATGAACACCTGTCTTTACAAGATAATCCCAATCATCTACAAAATGTAATGGATACTAGATATCATTGCTTTAAACTGATAAACTTGGGGATAACTTGTTCGATAACAATGAATAATTAATACAATTGCTGAATGCTCAATAATTTTCATAACCCTTGCCTGACCACAGCAACAATGCTTACAGGATAGAAATAAAGTACCTAGCAGGGTGTGTACATAGAGAACTATTTACATTGCAAAATTGAAACTCATTATAGTATGTACAATGAGTTTCAATTTTGAAATACATTCTAGCTCCAGTCAACCAATTTTCATAACATGGCCATTCATCATATCTTTGGAGAAAAGATATAATTCACCCTCCATAAGCCAAAAAGAGTGAGTCAAAACAGTCTCACGGGGCTGTCACTCAAAGAATGCCCCGATCCTCAAGATGATAAAACAATGTTTTGAGAGGAATAGACTCGAACTGCCTAAAATATAACATGTGGAAATTCATTTTAGTGAATAGCTATAATATGCTTTTAAGTCTGTCTTTTTTTAGGACAGGATCTTCTGAAACTTCCAGTCTACATAGTATTTGTTGACATTCTTTTTTTAAAATTTTTTCTTCTAAACTAACACCACAGTGAAATATTATATTATAAATTGTATCAGTGTTAAACTTGGTTAGTCTGATTTATCACAGTGATATCATATTTTTATTACTAATGTAAAAGCTAATGTAAAAGGTTTTTTTTACTGCAAAGTCTAATTTAAAAAATACAAATTTAATAGTTTGGCATATGACCTCATGTACTACCATCTTTGCAAAATTAGTTTTCATTAACTTTATTCTTTCAGTGCTAATAGATATTCTTATTAAGACATATTTTGGTCTATTGGGTTCAAGTAAAGATTATTATTGAAAAGATCAAATAACAAAGTGTTTGTGAGGCTTTATGGAATAGGAACCCTGTCCACCATTGGTTACACAATAAATTAGTTCAATTTTGATAAAAAGCATAGAGGTTATTGGGAAAAAAGATAAAATATAAGCAGCAATGCAATCCCCTAATCTCATTGCTGAGTAGTGCTGTAATCCACATGGACTGCAGATTTCATTTTCTTTGAATACTCAGCAATGAGATTAGGGCATCTTTACAGTCATGAACTACCACCATTGAGCTCCAAGATTTTCATGAAGATTTTTCATATCAGGTGTTTCTTTATTAGATATGAAGAATAATCCTTCTGTTAATTTTGAAATAAAAAAAATAATATGAGAGGCCAGGAGCATGGCCTAGTGCTAGAATGCTGACCTAGCATGTGCGAATCTCTGGGTTCCATTCCTTGGTACCACATACACAGAAAAAGCCTGAATTGGTGCTTTGGCTCAAGTGGTAGAGTGATACCCTTGGGAAAATTCAAGGACAGTGCCCAGGCCCTGAGTTCAAGCCCCAGGACTGGCCAAAAAATAAAAATATCATGAATTTATGATGGCTATTTTTAAAATAACGTTGTGTATTTTAATAAACGTAACTGTGTGAATACTGTTCATATTCTTATGTTTTTATTTTTTGAATTCAAATAATAAATGTTTGCATGTGTTATATATTTCACATAAAGCAAAGATAATCCTGATTTTAAGAAATAAAAATGTGAATACACTGAATTAAAAGTAAGTCAAATTCATTTCTACAATTTGGTATAATCCATCTCTTATTGAAAAAAGATTATACAAAGAAAATAATTTGTGGCTGAGAGTTTGGCCTAGTGGTATAGTGTTTGCCTAGCATACACAAAGACCGGGGTTCGATTCCTCAGTACCACATATGTAGAAAAAGCCAGAAGTGGTGCTGTGGCTCAAGTGGCAGAGCTTTAGCCTTGAAAAAGTCCAAGGACTTGTATATATTTCCCCTGGTGTTCAGTTTTATTTTCTGGTTAATGGAACATTTTAAAATTATATTTTATTACTATTAAGTCATTGTAAAAGGGTTGCCATTCAACAAAGCATCTTATGACAATGGTACATCTTAAAGAATGTCACCCTTTTCATCATTTCCTGTCATGCCTCCCAACTCCCCCTCCCTTGTGTATTCTACAAAAAATAAGGAAATTCACTGAATTTTACGACTGCATTCTCCTCTCATCAACAGACTTTAATGAATACAATCCTCCCTAAAGCTTCCTCTACTGCCAGAAGTCTCATGGAACTTAAAGCATTATTCCTATCTTGACACTACTCTAAATGTAAACAGCTACATTTACTTGGAAAGATAGCTTAATCTTGCTTTGTTCTCTAACACATATCTGCAGCACTGGCAATGCAATTCATTACTCTGGAAAGCGTCTTAATTTCTATTTACAAGCTACACATCAAGATACAGTTTGTACTTGGACTGTCTCTCATTTCGCAAATTCAAAATATGTGTAAGCAACTCAATGTAGAAACAAAAAAAATAAAAAAGAGACAGATTTCCCAATTCTGTTTGATGCTATTGCCATCGAAAATATCTTTACTGAAATACATTAGAAAAGGAACGAAAGCAAAATGTTTACTATAACATGATTGGTAATGATTGGAGTTTTTAATGGCTAGGTGATGTTATTATAGTGACACCCGTAACTCACAGGAAAGTTTGTAAAATACTTAATTGTATAAAGCTTTTGGGGAGATTGTATATGTAATATAAATTTTGTAATAACTTGTGTATTAATAAAATACATAAGGTATTGGGAAGAAGGCTAGTACATATAACTATTACATAAATATTGAATTATATATGTGTGTGAGTTGTGTGTCTATGTGTGTTAATCTGTGCTTGGTTTTCAAAGAGATAATGAAGAGACAAGTTAAAGAATGAGAGGACATATAACTTGAGTGAAAGAGCACTTGCCCATAAGAAGAGACTTGCTTGTAAACGACCCCCCCAAAAAAAAACCCTAAATTGAAATAATGGTTGATAACTGGGAAGCATAATTAGATAATGATCATATTTTTATCTACAGTGTCTGTGTAGATAGCAGTTAATAAAATAGTAGTTAATAGTAGTTAGCAGCTAATAAATTTGTAGGAAGAATAAAATAATTATGCACACTTATGTTGGTACTTATGCATAGTTTTCTGTCTCAGGAATTTCATAATTATAATAGAAATTCCTTTTTTACTTGCAATAGACTCTATGATCAAACCTCTTAAACAAAAAAATTTTACTTAAACATGAAAATTTCTAACATCTTTTAGACAATACTAAATAATTAACATATTTTCATATTTTACACACTATCACAGTAATTCCAATGTATTTCCTTAGTCAATCCACACAACTTTGACTCAATTTGATGCTAAAATACGAATATTAAATTAAATCAAAACATTTACATAAAATACAAAATTATATTGAACAAGTGAGTAGATTGTATCACAACTCTCCTTGTCTACAAATTATACTTTCCCTGAAATACACCATTTATATTTTTGGGTTTTGGGTGATTTGTTTTATATATATATATATAAGGTGGTGAGCAGAACCACAACAAAAGGTTTGCAATGATGCCTATAGTATGGATATGTATAGTATCATAAAAATACTACAGAAAACATTTGTTTTAGGTTCTTGAAAGATTTTGTACAAATGTTTATAGAGTAAAATATTAGTTCTAGAATGCTATCCACATTCAATTTACAAAAAATTAGATCAACCTAGGGAATAACTTTTCACAGGGACTTTGGGTTTACTTAATGAGCTTTTAAATGTTTGTTTACAAATCATTACCCACTTAGTAAAGGGGCTGATGGATTGTAAGACAACACTTACCATTAGGGAAAAATCAGAAATGAGCATCTAATGCTCTCTTAAACTCTCTGTGAAAATTCATGAAAAATAAAGTTTTGAGCACACAACTTGTTGGTATAGATTTTTTAATTTTTTTTTGTCAGTTGTGGGGCTTGAACTCTGCGCCTGGACACTGTCCCTGAGCTCTTCAGCTCAAGGCTACTGCCCTACACTTTGAGCCACAGCACCACTTCTGTTTTTCTAGTGGTTAACTAGAGATAAGAGTCTCATGGGCTTTAGTGCCTGGGCTGGCTTTGAACTGAGATCCTCAGATCTCAGCCTTCTGAGTAGTTAGGATTACAGGTGTGAGCCACTGCACCCAGCTATATAAAATTTTTTGAGAAGTAAATACAAAATCAACTCAAATACTATTAGAACAATATTCCATTTGAATGTTTTCATTATATAACTCTTGACTCATTTGTAAATAACACGTGTAAATACTTTAAATGCTTTTATTTAATCTACTAATATACTAACCTAGTTGTTAACTGTTCATACTGTTTGAATTTGTGTGGCCCTATAACAACATGCCCAAGTGGTTGGCTTACAATTCATTCAAACTTCTTTCCTGCTATATTGAGGACTAGAAAGACAGGATCATGAGCCCAACAAAATGGCCGAATGTCTACGGAGGGGCCACCACTCACAGACAGTAAGTAAAGGAGCTCATTTACTTCTACCATCACCTTGGGAGGAATGAGGTTAGTATATAATAAGGTTCAGTGTGTTTGTACAAATCAGTTGCACTACATTTTTGCTGGAATATATGATATAATTTGATAACACTTCTCTATTATTCTGTTTTCCCAATTATCTCCTTCCTCTTTCCCAACGGTTATCCTTCTATTTTCATCTTTTTCTTAAATGTAGCTTATGCATATGAGATAAAAAATATGAAATTATTGTTCACAAGGGAAGAGAAGAAACTGGAGATTAAAAATGAAATAAACCACATTCAGAAAGGCAATTGTTTTCCATTGTTTATAACGAACGGAACTCCAATGGGTATGCACAAAATAGGTGCCACATTTTCTATAACCATCTATTACGTTATAGAAAATCAACCATCTAGATTGATTTCATAACTTGGCTACTGTGCATGAAGCCACTGTGAACATGTCATGTAGGTGTATCTGCTATAATAGACATTCCTTCCATTTATTAGGCATTTGCTCCTATTTTTCTGCTCCACATTTCTTCTAATAAACGGAATAGGAAGTTCCAGTCAACTTGCCAAAGTCTCATACATAAAGAATTTCAGTACTAATCAATGACACAATACTTCAGATAGTACATTTCAATGGAGTCATGCTTCTATTTTTTTTCCTTTTCAAAATTGGGTTAGTGATAGAATAAGAAACTAGCTATACAAATTTATGAAATTATAAATCTTTCACATATATGTGCATGTCTCATTCCTATTTCAGTAAAAAGACTATACATTTGGAAAAGAAGAAAGAAGAATTGAGTATGAAGGGATTCGAGGAGAAAACGAAGGGGAGGAAGTAAATACATTCAATATGCTTATATGAAAATGATCCAAGTAACTTAAAGAGATGAGTAGGATTAGCATATGATTTGGGAGAGAATGAGGAGAGAGTTACACTGATGAATATGTATTACATTTATAAAACCCTTTTGGACAACTAAAAAATAATAAATGGAATCAATTAATTAAAATAAAATATATATTAAATAAATTTAAATGAATTAAGTTAAAAGCACTAGAGAAAACAATTTTACCAAGAAATCTATTAACACTGAGCCAAAAGAAAATCTTGTTAGTGTGTTAAATATATTGATTGGTCTCAGTGAAATAAAAGCTCAATTCACTTTTGTAAGTGTGTGTGTGTGTGTGTGTGTGTGTGTGTGTGTGTGTGTGTGTTCACACATACATGTGCATGCTGGTCCTGGGTTATGAACTCGAGGCTTAAACATTGTCACTGAGTTTCTTTTGCTCAATGATAGTGCTCTCTTACTTCAGCATTTTCTCTAATTGGAAATAAATGTCTCACAGACTTTCATTTCCAATGTAGTTTTTGAACCTTGACCCTCAGAACTCAAAATCCTGATTAACTAGGATTACAGTCATGAGCTACCTACACCCAGCTGAATTTTTTAATATTTGGACATTAGAAAGCACATTTAATAACAAGACACTTGCGGGCCAGGAGTTTGGCCTAGTGGTAGAGTGCTTGCCTAGCATGCACGAAGATCTGGGTTCAATTCCTCCGTACCACATACATAGAAAAAAGCCAGAAATGGTGCTGAGGCTCAAGTGGTAAAGCTCTAGCCTTGAGAAAGTCCAAGGACAGTGCTCAGGCCTTGAGCTCAAGCCCAGGATTGGCAAAAAAAACAAAAAACAAAAAACAAGACACTTGGAACCAACAGTAATTCTATTCTCAACCTCCTTTCTTCCATCTTCCCATACTTTTCTCCCTAGGTCATCTCAGGATTAAGAATCTTTTTCTTAGCTGGGTGCTCATGCCTGTAATCTTAGCTACTTAGGAAACTAAAATCGGAGGATTGAGATTTGAAGCCAGCCTGGGCAGAAAAATCCTAGTGAGACTATGATCTCCAATTAGCCACTCGAAAACCAAAAATGACACTGTGACTCAAGTGGTAGAGCTTTAGCCTTGAGCAGCACAAAGAGGTTCAGAGCAGCACAAAGAGGCTCAGGTCAGCACCTAGGCCCTGAGGTCAATTCTCACAACTGACCCCCCCCCCCAAATCCTTTTCTTTCAATGGGCATAATTTCAATCGCCTTTTTTTTTTTTAAATTTCAATGGAACTGAGCCAGTCTTCTTCACTGCTGCAGTAGTCTTCACTAGAATTTCCTTACCTTTAGTTGACATGATGAGGGGTTTTTTTGACAATGGACATGCTAAAATCCCAAAATATAACCAGAAAGCAACGATTCCTTTTCATTTTCTCTGCTAGCATACTGATCTGTGCCACCAGCATGATGCTTGATTTGATATTCCTCCAAGTCTTATTTCTTCCCTTCAGTCTATTTTCAACATCTGCCAGACAGATCCCATTAAAATAAAAGTTGTGGGATTTCTATGCTCAAATCTGTGCAATAGATTCCAGCATGGTCCACAGTAATTCTCAAATACTGTGACAGTAACCTTGAGAATACAACTTTATACTTAGGTAGCTAGAAGTAGATAAGATGTTCCAGTTCTTGAGATGTAGACAATGTGATGAAAGTGGATAAAACACCAGCAGAACTTCAACTTTCATTGTGCATTTAAACTTGCGGATGTGTTCTTCTAGCACTGCTAAGAGAAATACTAGGGTGTAGTCTGTGGTCAAAAAAGAATAAGAGACATAGAACAGACCGAGTCCCAATCTTTTTCTTGGAACAAAGCTCTTCTAGACTCAGCTTAATTTGGCTGACCACAGTAACCCAGACATACTTGCATTTGAACACACATTTTTAATTTTAAGCAATGTTTACTGGAAGACTTCCTCTTCCACTGAGACAGAGCATTATGAACTTTTTAACCAAACTGATCTGGAACTACTATTCACTTGATCTCTGCCTTTTGATTGCCTAGGATTACAGGATGAGCTGCTTCCTATGGCATCATGAATTTCCTTCTTTCCGTTCTAGCAACTGATTCTACCTCCAGGATTTGCATATGTTTTGTGCTTCATTTTTTTTGTACAGGTATCTGTGCAACCCTGTCATTCAAATTCTTGACATTTTTACTCTAATATTGCTAAGGATTGCATATGCTCTGAACAGACTGGTTAAGGGTCCGTATTTCTGTGACATAGGTATATTCATTATTGTATTATCATTTATCACCATTGAATGAAACTGCTACCTTGATTCTCAAACTCCCTTCCCACCATAAACAATTATACTCCTTGAATCATAGTATGTATGCAGAAAATATCAGCATAGGATCAGGATGAGTCCCTCTGATTGAGGAATTCTTAGAGACAGGCTGGGCTTGGTGGTGTGTGACTTCCACTACAGCAACTGTGGCAGTCTGGGTGCAAATATGAGCAAAGATGGAACTCTATTTTAGAATTATCAGCACAAAATGAGATGGCAAGCGTAGTTCAGTGGTAGAGCGTCTTCCAAACAAACATGAGTTCAAATTGTATTACCACCAGAAAAGGGAAAAGAATCAGTATGTATTTAGTAAACCAAGCAGAATAGACACACATAGGCCTGAAGATTACAGAGGGGGTAGGACAGGATTTATAGAACTTCAGGCTTCATCATAGTTTGAACAATTGGAAGGGGACTGGGGAACTTATCAGTGTTCCAGTCAAAATTGCTTAATGCAAGTGTGTCTGGGTTATTGGTTGTCAGTTGATTTGAGCCAAGTCTAGAAGAGCTTTTTTTTTTCCAAGTAAAAGATTGGAGCTGGGTCTGTTCGATATGTCTTTTAGAGATGCCAGAAGCTCTCTCTCCTCATATTTGGTCTCAATCTGGATTAATTTAGGTCAGGTCTACATATTAAATATGAGAGGAAATTTAAGTATAGAGCTTTAATTTAACAGTGGCAACTCAACACTGTCTTACTTGGTTGTACTCTTAAATACTCCTCAATATTTTTTTATTAATCTCTTGAATAAACCATTCTCAAATAATGGTCCCTGATAAGAAAGTATTTGTGAAAGGTACTATTCTTATATCCTCCTCTGGCCTATATATATATCCTCCGCTTTGCCTCCACCCATTAATGTAATATAATGTGTGTGTTCCTTTAAAAGAACAAAAAGAAACAACAACAACAAATAAAACAAAAAAGAGCTGCCACAGAATCTACTCTGATGCCCCTGTTTGCAGAAGTTGATTCCACAGTTTTCTACATGGAGTGTGCATTTGGAGTTCATCTCTGTGTGTGTGTGTGTGTGTGTGTGTGTGTGTGTGTGTGTGTGTGTGTACTGTCTCTTCTGTCTCCATTTTTATTAAATATGAAAATATTTTCTCTTCTCCAAACTAAGAAACTTTCAAGTGATACAGAACCTCATCAAACCCAATTTCTTGTTTACCACCAACTGAAAACTTAAGGATTAGGTCATTTCTAATCAGTAAATTGTTTTATTTCTTGGCATATTGAACTTAAAATACCATAGTGCATTTAGTCTGTTGAGTCTTAATATCTATGAATTGGCCTTGAAAATTCATTCTCATTGATCTGACTTTTCTTCTATTTGTCCTTCCAAACATTCAAGTGAACTCTGGCATCTTTTAAATGTCTGGAAAGAGGGAGCACTTGAAAATGAAAGCTTCATCTTGGGTAATGCATTTTGGATGTTGGACTCTGCTCACTATAGAGAAGGTTTTTGAAGTATTACCCGTGTCTATCCTGTACAATTTAGTCTGCAGATAACTGTAATAGGGGAAAATATCAAAAGTGAATGTTTTACAGAAATAATATGGTTTTTTTAACAACTTAAATTGCTTGTCCTTGAGGCTTTTTATTCATATGGCATGTCAAAACACTTCAATATTCACTGACCTTTCAAAGTTTTTATTTCTAGCTTTTATATGGAGCCTTTGAAATTATCTAATACTCAGTGGTACATTTTTACCACTTGTGCTTTCATTCATGTGAATTGTATTCCTTACACTTTACATTTTCTTTTATCTGTTCTTAAGTAAGAGAATACAATTTTTTGAACATTTAACCATTATGGAAACAACTCAAAATGTATCAAGTCATTGAAAAGTAAAGAGATGTGTTCCCCTCCCACGTGAATTTCAAAAAACATATTAATGTGGTCAATGTGTGTTGGAGTTATAATGAAGAGAGTAATTTCTCTGAGAAATCTAGCGTATTGAGAAGAGTAATCGTTGAGAAATCTAGCATATATTTATCTGCACAAATGTTGATTACTGTAGATGAATGGGTGGAGGATACTCTCTGCCTTGAGTGGGATATGCTAAATTAGCTGCATACCAATTACTCTGTGATTTGGAGAAATCATTATTAGTTACAACACATTGATTCTCCGATGAGCAGAATATGTGTGTGACATTTGCTGTCTGGATATCTCCAAAAGGACATGCATCATTGTACATCAGCAACACCTGAGAGAAATGATATATTTTAAAGCAATTCTATCATGTGACACTATAAATGTCCGCTGTGTCTGTCTTTGGATAGTTGACTTAGTCATTTTTGATGATTTCTGGGCACACAGCGCCCTCTGCCTACAGCAAGTGAAAAGCATGTGTACAAAAGAGCTTCAGCGCAGCTCTGTCAGAGAACACTCCTGAGGGCTATTTTACATCTTCTCTGTAAATTATAGTTAATAGACAGAAAAGTGCTAAAAATAAACTGAAAGAGACCAAAGGAAGGAGAGGCACATGTCTTTCATGCATATCCATCATAAGCTTATTGGCAATGTAGCTCGTTTGGTAACTTCAAAAAACTTCACCTATTTAATTTTTTAAAAAATGGGTTAAGATGTGGAATTCAATTGCAGTATCGGTTTTCAGCTTTGCAGAGCAATAGATTCCCTCTCTGAAACCATAGCTCTTGTTCTCTTCTCCACCACAGGGTGACAGAGAGCTGCAATTAATAGCTGTGGGTAGAAGCATATGGGATTCAAAATCAATCAGTTAAGAAGAAAAGATGGATGCAGACACTTGCTTTAACATCGAAGGACCTGAAATGATGAAGGGAAAAAATGTGAGAATGCTCTGATCCAATCTTTTGTTGTTCTTTTCTAAGGATAGGTTTTATGATGGTTCTAAAACTGAGGGAAAGAATGGTGGGGCAATGAGGAAGAAGAGTGGACATGGGAGAGGGCAGTCCACTGTTCTCTTACAATGTAAGGACAAAGTTTTATCTCTATTGGCCCCATCTTCAACACTGTGAGCAGTATCAGTTGTTTCACTTTACTACCATCACCACCCTTCCCTGCTGGGAGCATACTGCAATACTTTTGAGACAGGAGATAGTATAATTGAGCTGGAGACCTGGTTGGGTAGAAGGGAGAGTCAAATTCTGTCCCTTGCCCAGCAGGAGCTCTTACCAGACATATGACACTTCTGAGAGACTTGGCACAAACAACACTGAGCATAACACACAGAAACTAGTTTGTCAAATGCAGAGGTAAAGAGCAGCCACTAAGCAGATAAAGAAGAGAAAAGATATAGTTGAGAAAAAATTGGGACCAAGTTAAAAAATGATCCAACTATGCACCCAAAACATGAAAGAAGAATAGGTTTTAAAGAAAAGAAACAGTTGAAGCATTAATCATTTAGAACAAATTCTTCCATAGCTCCAAACAGCACACAAAACACTGACCCACGCATCAGTGGCTCATGCCTGTATTCAAGAGGCTGAGATCAGAAGATAGAGGTTTGAGGGCAGATCAATGGGAAAGTCCGAGAGACAGCTTCCAATTTAAAATTCCAGAAGTAGAGCTCAGGGACAGTGTCTAGGTCCAGAGTTCAAGCCTCAGTGTTTTATATATTCTTTTAATTTGCTCCTGAGTCGAAATTTGTACTTGTCATTACCACTAGCCACAAATTGCTAAATGTAAACTAATAAAGCAAATCTTCTATGAGCCATAATTCCTGAATCCTTTTCTCCAGTGCTGTTTGCCTAACCATTTTACAGTAGTCCAACTTGACAATTCAGCAAATATGGTGTTTTAATACCATTTATGCTATTAGTATTTCTCGTGAATGCGTTTACTTTGTTCCATTAGAGGCTCAAAGATTGTCCTCTACAATCAGTATGAAACTTTTCATGAATTCCCCAACCTCAACTCTGTGATTGTATCAAATGATCCTCACGTACATCCTAACTTACAATCAATTGTTTCACAAACTCTGTGCTCCTTGAAGCCGAATCTGCTTTGCGTCCTTATGTCTGAGGTACCATAGATGGCATTTTTTCTCAATATTGGTCAGCACACTTTAATTACTAAACCCTTAAAGCAACTTAAGACAATATACAATATGATATTCCATGTCATTTACTAGGACTGTTTTATGCCTATTTTCTCCCTGTATTTCCCATCTTGTAGCATTTTCTTTTTGCTATAGTCATGTAAAAAATAAGCAAAATTTTAGTTGTGATGAACTACTAGTGACGGAATGAAAGGTCATTTTAAAGTTAAATGTTAATATTATCTTATGTCATTACTGGGCATTTCTCATTATTAGCTTGTCTAAATTTTTGTCTATGATGTTTGTCATCATTAGTTGCTCAAAATAAATGGGAAGCTATTCATTTTGCATTCACTTTATTTATTTTCATGTAAAGACAGTGCATCTTGAAATGAAAAACCTTCAAATTTGACCTTTAAAAGCATACTTAGATTTAACTCCATTAGTAATAATGAATATGTTCTCTGACACATGTAACTTTCAAAATCAGGCTCATATTTCACGAGATGAACAATTCTACACATTGAGCACAGAAGTTAAAATCACTCCCTGCTAGTTTAACCTATAGAGGAAGAGTCAAATTATCTGCTTGTTTTTTAATTGGCTGAATAATACAGATGTTATTTCCTTTTTAACTATCTAATTACAATTATTTCTCAGCTTACATTAGAATTTATAACTATTGAAACTAGATAATTGTTTACCTACACGTTCTAGAAAAAAGACTTATGGTGCCGGGAGTTTGGCCTAGTGGTAGAGTGCTTGCCTAGCATGCATGAAGTCCTGGGTTCAATTCCTCGGTACCACATACATAGAAAAAACCTGGAAGTGGTGCTGAGGCTCAAGTGGTAGAGCTCTAGCCTTGAGAAAGTCCAAGGACAGTGCTCAGGTGCTGAGCTTAAGCCCAGGACTGGCCCTCCCCCTCCTCCCCCCAAAAAACACTTCTATGCTTCACAAATGTTACTACATCAAATTTACGCAAAAGAAACTTTTAGAGACTGTTTCTGGAGACTGTGTTTCAGGGATAGATAGCCATTGATTGAAGAATGTATGGTAGTTACCCTTTCCTTTTATTCACAATCTTATACTTCAAAATAAGCACTTTTCCTTCTATATCATGTGCCTGAGTTCCTGTTGGTGAGGTGGAAGTTATTCTTACAACCTTCTAGAACAAGGATTGGGTTGATATCAGCTAAACCAAAAGGCATACATAGCAAGATAGGGCCAGACATTTATTTATTGCAGAGATGACCCTAGCATAGGGAAGAGACAGTTCTGAAGCTCTATGGAAGATAGAAAGAAGGCCACACTTCTGGAGAATGCAGAGGAATAACTGATTTGACTAGAATGGGCCAAGAAAATTAACTTAGAATTAAAAACTAGTTGAGAGGCCATGCACACTTGCCTCTGACTTGTAATCCTAGCTACACAGGAGGATGGGATCTGGAATTGGAGGACAGTCAGGCAGAACAATTGATAGACTCAGTCTCCAAAATGAAAAGGATAAAGAAAGTGGAGTCATGGATCAAGTAGTAGAGCTCTAGTTCAGCATATAGAAAGCCTCTATTTCAAACCTCAGAATAACCCCAAAAATATATTTTTTAATATTCTACCAGACTTTAGTTAGTAGAGACCTAACTTACATCTGGAGGTTATAATATGCATTATTTTGTTTCCTATGGAAGTAATAATCCAGAAATGCAATTTTCAAAAAAAAAGAGATGTTATGAAAAACTGTCTAAGGTGCAATGTTTATTTTCTTAGAAAAAGAAAATAGTAGAAAAATTCAACATTTTACCAACTAGTTTGATGAAAAATTAACAAGTAAAATCAGTATACACTTAATGAACATGATGTGTTGGATATACATAAACAGTGCCTGAGGTAATAGCTATGTTAATTTGTGATGATCATTTCAATCACTATTTCTTTAATATGTTGTATACATATAAAATCCAAACTCTTACCAATTTCAAGTAAAGTACAGCACTGATGGCAATCACCAACTTGTACCTGAAATCCCCAGAACTAACTTACAGCTAAGATTTTTGTGTCCGCTGACTAACATCTTCCCATTTATTTCACACTCCAAACCCTGGCATTCTAGCTTCTGTTTCCTTAAGTCTGATTATTTAGATTCCATGTACAATAGGTTTTTGACCCTGTTGCACTTCTGATGCTAAGATTCAGCAGGATGAAGGTGTCTGCTAGACCAAGGGTTTCTATAAGCCTTACTTGGCCTCTGTGCCTTAGGCATTGAGAGGGTCTAAAATACAGAAATGTGATATTTCAACAAATGTCTTTTCAGATTTTGATCAGTGCTGCAAGATTAATTTTTCTTTCATAAGGCATCAAATAATATTCTATGCTTTGTAAAGGATAGGGAAAGAATTTCTTTTGACCTCAAATACAATTTGAGTACAGATAGACCATACATATATTTATAACTGTTTGAGCATGGATGGATTGGACAAAAAGGAACATGTTTTGAGATTAGTCCCTAAAGGAAAACACTAGTCAGCATTAACATCAGCAAAGCTGTTGATGGTTGTTGGAGTTCTTAACACATTCTGTCATCAACAGAAATGATTCTGCTTCTTCCCTAATACCTCCCATCTGATCACCCCATCTCTCTTCTGAAGCAAGCTTTTGTGCAGAAAGGGAAACATATTTGCACAAGAAAGCTCTGACTTCCTTTTTTATTTTATCTCTCTGAAGTCACAGTAAGGAAGGAAAGGAAATGTTACCATGGATACAATGACATGCAAGCCCAGAGCAGGGACTCAGTGAGGTGGAAATGACAGGAACTGGAGGATGTGAAGAGCTCACTTGCTTGCTTAGAGTTTATGATCATCTTGTGGCAGGGCAGGGTCTCCAGAAGGTGCTCAGTACTATAGAAAAGCAGATTTCACAAAGTTCAGAGAACGGGCTTTTCATTACAGGTGGCAGATTGAACCATGCATGTGATCTGTTCCCTCACAACCCCAATAAATCCACAGTAAATGGATATTTTTTTAAACTAAACCAAACCTATTAAAACGGAGGGAACAAAGAGGAGACAGTAGAAGCACACTCTGAAAAACAGAAAAGCAGACATGCATACTAAACCAGCCAGCTCAGCAAAACAAAAGGAAGAAAAATGCCAAAATCCAAACTCTCAACCAGCAAAGGGGAAATTCGAGAGACAACTCAATCCATACACCAGATGCATGAATGCTTGAGAAAATGAGGATGTGAAGTGTCACAGGATGCTTAGGAAGAAAAGCTAAATGAGTGAGGATTGAATACAAGCTGTTTAGGACATTCAAGGCTTTCATTTAGCGCCATACTATTTGGCCTTATGAATCTAGGTTTTGTTCTATTGTAAATCTCTGCTAGAAGAGCCCAAGGTTTCTACTGATTATGACAAATGAGGGAAACCATTGAGCATATATTCCTTTGAGTCTGGCTTACTTCAGTTAATACGATTTTTCCTAAGTCTTTCCATTTCCTTACAAATGGGGAAATGTCATTCTTTCTGACAGCAGCATAGAATTCCATTGTGTATAAATACCACATCTTGTTGATCTACTCATCAACTGAAGGGCATCTCGTTGGTGCCATATCTTTGCTATTGTAAATAGTGCTGCAGTGAACAACATTGTGCTAGTGGATTTAGTATGCCCTTGTTTCTGGATGAGTGGGTATATACCAAGTAATGGAGTTGCTGGGTCATTGGGGAGCTATTGAGGTACTGCCATACTGCTTTCCACCAACAGTGTAGTAGTGATCCCTCCTGGCCACATCCCCACCAGCATCAATTGTTATTAGATTTCTTGGTCATGACCATTCTAACTGGAGTGAGGTGGAATCTTAGAGTTGTTTTTATTTGCATTTATTTTATGGCCAGAGATATCAAGCATTTCTTCATGTGTCCATAGGCCATTCTTATTTCTTCTTCAGAGGAGACTCTCTTTAAGTTTTTGGCCCATCTTTTAATGGGATGGTTGCTTCTTTGGAGATTAGTTTTGGAGAGATTCAATTTTTTGAGATGTTGATATATTTTAGATACGAGGCCTTTGTCTGTTGTATAGTTAGTGAAGATTTCTCCCACTCTGTAGGCTTTGAAATTCCTTCCAATACCTTGACTTAACTGATCACCCTATCCTAACTTAGCAATTCACTTCTTGGTGGAGTTTAAAATTAAGGTACCGGGAGTTTGAGTCAGAATAGGAATGCTGTCATCAAATAGAAAATAATGTCAATGTGGAACGCTAATTCTGAGACTGTGGTGTTTTCCACTTCAACACTATTTGGACTCCAAAATCTATTCGTTGGCCAGAATGTGTATACAAAAGCTGAGAAGATGCTTTTCTCTTGGAATCGAGTTTAAGAGGAACCATTAAGCATTCTTGCCTTAGGTTACTCCATCAGCCACCCATCAGTGTTAAAAAAGACCAGTAGTACACTAGAAGGAGAAAAGCAAAAGGAAACAGCAAAGGTGGATGATTAACTTCCCCTTGTACTGTAATGTGAAACCAGTAGGTAGTGTTTAAAATAGATTATTCATGCCTGTAATCCTAGCTATTCAGGAGGCAGGTATCTGACAATCATGATTTGAATCCAACCTGGGCAGAAAATTTCCTGAGACTCCTGTTGCCAATTAACTAACTAAAACTGGAAAGACCTCCAGTCTTGAGCAAAAAAGTCAAACAAGGGCAAAAGGCCCTGAGTTCAAGCCCCAGTATTAGAAAAAATGTCATTCAAAATGACTGCAAATATTGTCAAAATATACTAAGGAACTCAAAATGGTCAGTGATGTCTGAGTGCCTTATACAACTGCTGAGTGTCTGAAGTTACCTCTGGTGGAAGGACTCAGGGAATCAAGGACTACTATGAAATCACTGCTGGTATGCTACAGCCAAATTATAAGCTGTTCCCCAAAGCCAAATATCTTCATCTCCTCTTTCTCTGTCATCAGTGATGGAGTGCTGATAGCTGGAAATTGGTCATGCTGGGAATATTTACACGGAGGAGCCCAGGAAATGGCACACATGGGTGCTTTCCCAATGGCTGAAGAACTGGTTGTTAAACATTTATCAGTAGTCCATTGATTATATGCAAAGTTGACTTTCATTCACAAATTTATAAAACATGTACAACTCAGTCAATGATAAATAATAAATAGCTTCATAATAATGAAACATTAAAACGTTCCAGGAAATATTTTTATAATGCTGTGTTCCAAGAGTCTTAAGAATATTGATAACTCAAGAAGGCCTGAGGACTATAAAACTTATGCTAATACAATCACAAATTATTCCAGTGAGGAAGAAAGAGAAGGCACTTAAATTAATGCAAATGACAGCAGGCCCTATGATGAACTCAGAATTTTTAATGATCTATACACATGCTGAAAAGAGTGTTGAAGATCAAGTATGATTGTACTAAAGAGCCACAATGTCAAGCCAAAGAAGAAAGCAAGCTTAAAGTGAGCCTGGGCTAATGAAAAAAAAAATAAGTATAACAAGAAAGCTTTTCAAAGTACTTTATAAAAGAGGGAAATAACTGAAGAGTGGAATGTCTTTTCTCAGACTAGTGAGTGCAAACATTTGATATGGAAGTGAGCAAAGCTATTCAGTATCTCCTTTGCTACAACAGAGCCTCAGGCAAGGAAAAGGTCAGGATCTTACTTTAGGAGACTTTAGTTTATCTCACAGAGGCTACAGAGGTAGGAGAGATACTGTGCTCTACAGCCTGGCAACCTACATATTAGGCACACATACGTCTATCCAAACTCCAGAATGACAATACAACTAAGAAATATGATGTCAATATACATATGTAATAAAGGAAGTGAGAAATGCATAAGTCTGGGGGGGAAAGAGCAGGTGGGTTAGAGAACAATGATGGAAGAAGTGATTGATCAAGATGCTCTGGACACATAATAAAACATGATAGATTGTAACTTTCTCATACACACTGTGGTAGTTTAGATTAAAAACAGAAATACGCTTAATTAAAAATGTGTTGTCGGGGGCCAGGAGTTTGGCCTAGTGGTAGAGTGCTTGCCTAGCATGCACGAAGACCTGGGTTCGATTCCTCTGTACCTCACATACAGAGCAAAAAGCCAAAAGTGGTGCTGAGGCTCAAGTGGTAGAGTGCTAGCCTTGAGAAAGTCCAAGGACAGTGCACAGGCCTTGAGCTCAAGCCTAGGACTGGCAAAAAAAAAATGTGTTGTCATAGGAAATCTATTTCCATTTTGTGTTTGTTCATCCTAGGATGTTGCAAGATGATCAAATGAAAAGGAACAGAGATAAAATGAGAGATGGAATTGTTTATGAGGCATGAGGGCCCATGCTTATAATCCAAGGTACTTGGAAATCAAAACTGGGAATCATGCTCCAGATCATACTGGGTTGAAAAGTTTAAGAAACTCAAGCAGGCGAGGTGGCTCACACCTGTTATCCTAGCTACTCAGGAGGCTGAAATCTGAGGATCATGGTTCAGAGCCAGCCCGGACACCAAAAAGTCCAATAGACTCTTTTCTCCAATAAACCACTAGAAAACAGGAAGTGGTACTGTGCCTCACGGGGTAGGATGGTAGACTTGAGCTGAAGAGCTCAGGGACAGTGCCCAGGCCCAGAGTTCAAGCACCACAAAAAAAAAAAAAGTGTTAGAAACCCTAGAGTACATGAAGAACAACAATCACAAAGATGAATCTCTTGTTTCTTTATCCTGGAATTCATTTTGCTTATCCTTATCCTATATGGCCATATATAAATAGCTTTTTAAGCTATTGTGATCCTGTACTAGTAGAATCCTAAATTGTTCTTAATACACTGTGTGAAGTTATTTCTTTTCTCTTTTCTTCCCTTTATGGTTAATCTCATGTGGTTACTGTATTTGACTTTGTTACCTGGTATGTTGTATATATGGTCCTTTATTTGAAATACGGAAGGACAAAGGAAAAACAAGATGATTTTTTGGGGGTGGAGGGAAAGTGGGAGAAAAACATGGGAAGGGGTATCAATGTTCAAGAAGTAATGTACTCACTATCTGACAAATGTAACTGTAACCCCTACATACATTATGCCAGTAATAAAATACAATTATAAAAAAAGAAATATTATATATCAATCCATGGGTTGGTATGGTGAGTATGCTTGCTATCTCAGCTGTGAGCAGACTGAATGGAAGCAGAGGCAGGTACTTGTCATTTTTAGAGATATAGGGAATCTTACTAAGGGGCATCATATTTGAGGCTGACCAACAAATGAGACCTGAATTCAATCCTCAGTAATGGAAACAAAAAAAGGAACAATTTTTATCTTTGAAGACAAAAATATTGTCAAACTTGATCAAGCTAATCTTCATGATTCTTACAAGTCATTCCCAACAAATTCTCCCATCTTCCTAGCTTACTAAGAACATTTACCACAGAGGAAAATGACTTTATCTTTTTAGCAATACAATTACAATATTAAATGTTTGGGGGAACATTGTGTTCATTAAGAGAGCGACAAAGACAAATACCACCAGCCTGAAATTGTTAGTTCAGAATCACATGGTGTGAAATTGAAAACATGCATCGACTGAAAATTATAAATATGCCAGCTACTCAATGGAAATAATATTTGCCCTTATAATGGTAGCTTCTACTAACTTAATGGGGCATTAGGAAATGATGTCACAGCTTTTCTGCTGTATTAGAGACTCTAAGCCTGTATTATAAATGTTATACAATATATGTGGAGACTCAGGAGAATCAAGATTACTGAGATAGGAAAGCAAATTAGGCTGCAGCATATAGAGAGGTTGTGAAAGAGTGTGCAGAGAACATCAAGACACTTGAATAAAGAGAAAAGCTGGTTCTTGTCTTAACTTTCCTTCTTACCAGTGATATAAATGGCATCCATGTGCTTCATTTTTTTTCTAAATTTCACTTTTCATGAAATAAGACAATTTACTTCTATAGCGCACATTGTTTTGGGTAACAATGAAGAAAATATTTTAGATAATGATGTCTAAAATATTAAACTCTTAGTTTAATAAAATAAAAATTAATGTCCATTATTAACTAATTTAATAATCCAGATATGGATAAATGAAATTCTATATACAATTAAGTAATTTTTTAAACAATTTTCTACTAGTGGAATGTGGAATGGAATGGTTAGAACTCAACAGAAAGCAAATGCTGCAGACAATTCTATTAAAAAGCATGCTTCCTCAAAATTAATAAAAATTAATAAAACATCTTTCAGAGTTTCAGTATTTATCTAAACTTACATTTGTGTGTATATATGTGTATACATGTATACATGTATATGTACATATGTGTATATATGTATGTAGTCTGTGGCTATGTGTGTATATGTATGCATGTTTATTTGTGTGTATCTATATCCATGTGTATGTGTAAGCATGTACGTGTGTAAGTGCATATATGTGTATTTTGTTTTCATTTTCCTCCTTTTCTTCTGTATTGAATTTAGAGCATCCTACTTGTCAAGGAAGGACTCCACCAGCTGAGTCATATTGTCAGCCCCTCAACATATGAACGCTATTACCTAGACCATATACTTTGTAATCACAGATAATTCTATATGAATTCAGGTTGCTTGAAAGTTTTTAATACCTACATATATTTGCTCTAAAATTGATATAACAAGGTAAAAACTGAAAGCTAACCAATATTTAGTTAATCCTAACTACTTAGAAAGCTGAGATTTAAGGATTAAGCTTTGAAGCTAGTCCAAGCCAAACAGTTCACGAGCTTCATATCTCCAATCAATCAGCAAAATCTACCTACCTTATACAAAACAAAGAGGACCTACCTTATACAAAAACAAATAAAAGAAGCCAAGAAAACGAGAGAGGCCCTGAGTCCAAGCCCCAATACTACCACCAAAAAGTAAAAATTTAAAAGTAGTTATAACATGACATACTATATTAGGCAGAATAGCATAGCCCTACCAAATTGTCTTAATCCCAATAATCCCTAGAACTTGTAAATTTCAAATAACACGCATTATCTCAATGGTCTCAGTTGTTTCTCAGGGGTCTTTAGTGTGGAAGATAAAGATAGCAAAATCAGAGTAATAGATAGAAGAAACAGATTATCCATAATTGGCTTTGAAGGTAGAAGAGGCTAGAAAAATGACAGACACCTCTCTTGGTGAAATAGATAGAAATTTATAGAGGCATCTGTTTCTTAGCAGGAAATACAACCCTACCAAGAGCTTGATTTTGGCCTACTGAAACATATTTCAGATTTTGGAACTACAAATAGTACGATGATGTATTCATACTATTCAAGCCACTTTATCTGTGGTAACTTTTTCATAGTAGTAGTAGGAAACTAAAATGCATATACCCTACTTAGATGTTTACATGTAGTCAATTAATCTTTGAAAGTTCATATAACTTTTGAGTATTATTCTCTTTTATGACTAGTCACCAAGCAAAGCAAAACAAAAGTCATATAACTTGACCAACAAAGCAAGATTCATTCTTGAGAAATTTGAATTTCACATTCTGGCTGCAGAACTCTTAAAGGTACCAAATACTGCCAAATATATTTTTATATGTTTATTATCCCTAAGTAATAACAAGCTTGAACATACTCCAGGCGATCATTAGAGGAAATAGATTTGTCTATCTTTATATGCCATTTCTGTGACTGGAGCACATTATGGACATATTAGGATGGCTTAAATACTTTAAAATTAATCTCCATAGAATATAAGCATATTAGTTATTGCTGAAATCGTCACATGTCAAAAAAGAAAAGAAAGTGAAAGGTGTCTCCTGTAGACTTTTGGTGTTTTTGTTGCTACTGTGATTGCTGTTTACTGCTGTTAAAATCTCTGTACATGCCTGGTGTGGTGGCTCATACCTGTAATCATAGCTACTCAGGGGGATAAGATCTGAGGATCAAGGTTCAAAGCCAGCCTAGACACAACGTCCCCATGAGACTCTTATCTCCAATTAGCCACTAGAAAATGGAAAGTGGGGCTGTGGCTCCAGGGGTAGGGTGGTAGCCTTGAGATCAGGGACAGTGCCCAGGCCCAGAGTTCAAGCCCCTTGATTGACCAAAAAAAAAAATCTGTACACACACACACACACACACACACACACACACACACACACACACAAACTTGCTTTCTAATCAGGTGATACAAAGAAACTTAGCAAGTACAATAGCAGATAGAATTCAAGTACATCTCACGCATGTCACCTGAGATTATTAGCCAAGCTTTCTGAATATACCTCTTGCCTTTTCTCTCCCCCATAGAGCCTTTTCACTGCAACTAGCTCCAGAACAATACAAAGAAAATTTTAAAGAGGACAAAAGCAGAAATCATTTCCTTTCCTTACTGCCTCAATTAATGATTTCTCATCTCTTCATTCTGAGCCTCAAGAACAATGTTCAGTGTGTGTGTGTGTGTGTGTGTGTGTGTGTGTGTGTGTGTGTGTGTGTATGGTGTGTCCTTATATGTGCTTATGTGCCAGTCCTGAATCTTGAACTCAGGTCCCTGGACTCAGGTCCCTGGGCTTTACCTTAGTTATTTTACTCACAAAGGACACTCTACAAAATGAGCCATACCACAGACCAACTGGAGAAAAAGTTCAAACTAATTTTTTGTCTGCTCTGACATAATCCTCATATCTCAACTTTTTGAGAAACATGGACTTATACACACGAGCCACCAGGACCTGTTTATCTCCATTTTATTGTTTAAAGCTTTCTCTCTCATAATGTGAACTTTCGGAGATAAGAAAAATAACAAAGCACAGATTTTGCTCTTCATGTCCTAGCTCCATCTCAGTAGTGAATTAAGTTTCTATTTGGAGATGTGTTGAAATCAAGAAATAGGAAAGGATTAACCACATATAAGAAAAAGCAAAGAACTTGAAGATATGTATCCGAGGGTTTACACTTCCAAGTGATGGCAGGAACAGCTTGCTTCTCGTGAGCATTGTCAATTATTAGTTCTAGGACACTGCATGCTAAATGGAGACAAGCCTGCTATGTGGTTGAACAGAACCCCCACCATTCTCCTGCAGACAGAGACAATGTGCTTCTCCTCTGCCTGTGAAAAGTGTTTTATTAAAATCATTTCTCTATACTCTGTCAGTGACAGGTGTTAACCCAGCCAGTTGGCAAACATTATTATTTTTTAGATAGAATGCTTCAAATGACAGTTTCATAATAACCTAAAAGTGAGCATGATATCCTGTGCAAAACCCACTGTAAATTATTAAGTAATGAACGGTACCATGATTGAACTGGTTTCTGGACTACCCATTGTTTTTGGCATATACAAAACCGAATCTACGTTTTCTTTTTTCTCATCCACAGGCAGGACAAGAAACACATAAACGCAAACATAAACACACATATACATACACACAAATACACAGGCACACATGCACACACACATACACAATCATAACAGCTTTCCAACTTCAGTTTAGTGAAAACTTCTCTCAGGAACACAGAAAAGTCCAAGTACCTAACCCCAGCAATGTAAGTATAGCTCTTATAGTATATCTAAACTAGGGCTCCTAGCTTTGCTCTTATTTTGCCCTTGAAGGGTGAAAAATTGAGCAAGATCTCCTTGTAATGAAATACACATACAAATGAAACTACAGGCATGAGACTTAAGAAATAGAAAGAGGGAATATTTCATATAAAGTCCTACCTCTTTGTGATTGAAACCAAACTTTCTTTGCTTTTGAAGGAAATGTGATTAAGTGCACTGAAATATACGTAATGTGGCCTACCAATATTAGACTCAAGATTCCAACGTAGATCCTGAGAAAGGGTGAGTTTAGACATGTATACAAAATTCAATAAAAATAATTTAAAGTAGAACCAACATAATGAAAATGGCCATACTGCCAAAATGATATACAATTTCAATGCAATCCCCATCAAAATCCCAAAGACATTCTTTAATGAAATAGAAGGTGTAATCCAAAGGTCCATATGGAACAACAAAAGACCTAGACTCACCAAAGTAATTCTAGGCAATAGACCAATGCTGGTGGTATTACAATGCCACACTTCAAACTCTACTATATTGGCATAATAACAAAAACATCATGATATTGGCACAGAAAATACACCAGAAGATCAATGGAACAGGACAGAACATCCAGAATGGAAAACACATACCTAAAGTCAACTTATATTTGGGAGATCCAGACATATACAGTGAAATAAACACAGACTCTTCAATTATTGGTGCTGGGAAAACTGAGCAGCCACATGTAGAAAACTATAAATTGATCCCAGCCTATCACCACGCACAAGCATTAACTCAAAATGGATCAAAGACCTCAATATCAGACCTGAAACCTTGAAACTGTTACATGATAGAATAGAGCGACACTGGAACTTATAGGCACAAGCAAAAACTTCCTGAACAGAGTCCCAGGTCACAACAGATTGGACAGAGACTCGACAAATGGCACTACCTAAAAATAAAAAGTTTCTGCACAGATAAAAGCATAGCTACTAAAGTAGAAAGACAGCCAACCAACTGGAAAAAGATATTGACCAAATGCTTAATATCCAATATCTGCAAGGAACTCGAGAAACTAATACACCCAGCAAACCCAATACACCAATCACTAAATTGGCAAGGGAACTAAAGGCTTATGAAAAGAAGAGGTTAAAATGGCAAAAAATGAGAAAATGCTCATCATCCATGGTCATAAAGAAAATACAAATAAAACCAACTCTAAAATGCCACCTTACCCCAATTAGAATGGCCAAGGTTCTGAACTCAGACAATGACAAATGCTGGCAGGGATGAGGAAAAGAGGAATCCTGAACTGTTAGTGGGAATGTAAACTAGTTCAGCCACCACGGAAGGCAATTTGGAGGCTTGTCAAGAAACTAAACATAGGTGCTGGGAGTTTAGCCTAGTGGTAGAGTCCTTGTCTAGCATGCGCAAAGACGAGGGTTCGATTCCTCAGTACCACATACATAGAAAAAAGCTAGAAGTTTTGCTGAGGCTCAATTGGTAAACCTCTAGCCTTGAGAAAATAAAAGGACAGGGCTCAGGCCCTGAGCTCAAGCCTAGAACTGGCAAAAAAAGAAAGAAAACTAAAAATAAACATTCCCTACAATCCAGCCATACCACTCCTAAGCAACTACCCTGAGCATCATAACCCAAGATATGATAAGGACACCTGCACAGCCATGTTCATCACTGCACTATTCACAATAGCCACATGATGGAAACAACCTACTAGTCCCATTACTGATTAATGGATACAAAAAAATGTGGTATCCAGGTTTGAATTCTCAGTCCCACATACATAGAAAAAAGCCAGAAGGGGTGTTGTGGCTTAAGTGGTAGAGCTCTAGCATTGAGAAGCCCAAGGACAGTGCTCATGCCCTGAGCTGAAGCCCAGGACTGGCAAGAAATTTTATGGTGGTAAAAATACATTACTCACCTAATGCTATATTATATAGATTGATATGTATCTATGACATACAAACTCTCAGCTAAATTTTAATTATGTTCTAAAAATCTATGTGCCAGTGATTGCCTATAACGATTTCCTTCTTGAATGCTTGTTTGTTAAACATGACATTTGAAATATGATGTAAAAATCAGTGTTAATAAAAATGTTTCAATAAAAAATATTTTAAAGTTGCAGAAATCTTATTCAAGGCAGGAACAAAAGTCACTTTACTGGCCATGGTATAAATGACAATTCTAGATGAGAAGACTTCCTGGCTAAAGAATTTTTAGAACAGGTAGAAAAAATAGGAATATTTTTATGAACTAACATTTTAAAATTCACTTTTTTTAACACAGATCATAGTGGTTCACATACTGTAAAGGGTCATAAGATAATATCAACATTATATATTTTAGCAATGTATACTGTTAATATTTTGAAGCCACAATAAATTACCTTTTAAATGATACTGTTTTATTTTAACAATATAATTCTCATTTTAGCTCTGTTACTAAGGGGGGTTCACATTTTCTGGATAAAGGATGAAGGAAAGGAGGAAGCATGAAACTAGTAGGTTTTTTGACATTTTTAAAAGAAATTTTAACAAATCCTATTATAACTAGGCTGTAACATGGTTTCTCTGAGACTTAATTTACTTCAGACAAAAGTTTTATGAATGCCTACCAATTTATACTTATCTTTGTAAGAATAGGAATTGATTTTCCAATATAAGTGTTGCTTACTCGAGGGAATAGACACATTCTAGAAAGTTGCCGTAAGTGCTTTTTTATAATTCTTGGATTTTATAATCCTTGGTTATACATTTGAGGACCACAGGGTGATTTATGACCAAAAGAAAAAGTCATCTCAAGCTTAATATTCAGAAGCAAATACTCTTTCCTAGAAAAGTATATTTAGTGCAAAAACAAGTAAAAGATAAAGTGTAATGGATCATATAATTTGAAATTAGGCAATTGGAAAGATTTCTCTAAAGCATGAGGCTAAAAAACAATCAAAGTGAAAATAAGTAAGAAGTAAGAAGAGACCATTCATATCCTGGAGGTCCTTTCATTTAGACTCATCGTATATGATCTTATGAATCTAGGTTTTGTGCTATTATAATCCTCTGCTAGGAGAGTCCTAGATGTGTACTAATTATGAAAAATGAGGGAAACCATGGAGCCTGTGTTCCTTTGGGTCTGGTTTACTTCACTTAATATGATTTTTTCCAAGTCTTTTCATTTCCTTACAAATGGGGCGATATCATTTTGAGATTGTTGTTCTTAATGTACTATTTTATTTCTCTCCTATTTTGTTGCTATTTGGTTAATCTCATATTTTTACTATATCTGACTGCATTACCTGGTATATTGTATATACATTTGATTATTTGAAATAGGAAAGGGAAGGGGGGAAACAAGTTGATTGGGAGAGGATGGGGGGAAGGAAATGGGGAAAACATGAGAAGGGGTATCAATGTGTGAGAAGTAATACACCTTCTATCTGGTGAATGTAACTGTAACCCCTCTATACATTAAAATAAAAATTACAAAAAAGAGATTATCCATGAATGTCGCCAGATTAACGGAGCATTGGCTGTATATAATTACTTATTACTCACTGAAAGCTCATCTGTACCCACAACAAGCTTCCCTCTGTATTCATTATCTAAATCATGAGATAACATAAATTACTCATGGCCTTAATGATTTTTTAGCTATCATGCTTTTGGTACTGAGATCAAACCCACGACCTTTTATTTGGCTGGACAAGCTCATTTTGCCAGCGAGCTTTCTCCAAACCCTAACAATGGCTTTAAGATTAAAGAGAACTCAAACAGAATCTAAAAATGTTTAAGTCATTAAAATAAGTTATCCAAACATGAGATATGAAGAGTGGTGAAATTTACAGAAACAGAACATGTATTTTTATTTTATTATTACTTGAGTCAATATAATTCTTACACAGCATATATGCTGGCAAACCCTGTCTTCTAATTATCTTAAGTACTAATATCTTAAAAAGGCATCATAACTCATCAAATCAATATTAAAGTTAGCTCAATTTTTTTTGAAAACTGACAAGTGTGTAAGACTAGGGATGTGCTCAGTGGTTCAGTTCAGGAACAAGTGTGATATACTTTGTCAGTGGCTTAGCACCACAATATATAAATTAGAAATTAGAAAGTATGTTTCATTCTTTTTATGAACATAAAATAATCCTGAACACAACACAATTGAAATTATACTGATGCCATATAGGGTTCCATTTGTTTACAGTCAATAAAACTGTAATTGTATTCACTGAAAATAAGGTTATTTGAGGACAGCAAATTGGCTCACACCTGTAATCCTAGCTACTCAGGAGGCTGAGATCTAAGGATCAAGGTTCAAAGCCAGCCTCAGCAAAAAAGAACCTCAGACTCGTATCCCTAATTAACTTCTAGAAAACAAGAAGTGGGGCTTCTTGAATTGCACTATAATGTATATGTATTATTTGAGATTAAATTAGACTTAATTATTATAATATTGATCTTGTATACATCATTAATATTAAAAAGAAATTTAAAATACAGCTCCAACCTTCTCTTCATCACTCACTAATAAAGTAAGTGACATATTTTTATTAGGCCACCTTGAAACAAGTAATTCCATACCCCATTTATGCTCACAGTTTTCACATAGTCAATGTAGTATCTCTTGGTGGATAATGATTTTTTGTTGCAATTGTGATCATAGGTTACTTGTTTAAAGTTCATATCTTTCACCAGACTGGAAAACTGGGGACAAACTAGTTTAAATTTTCATTCATGTCCTTTTAGCATTCAATTCAAATAGGTGTTGCATTCACACTTATTAAATGATCAAAGGATAAAGCAAAGTACTTGAGTTACATAACATATCATCTGTTAAAGTCATATATTTATTCTCTTCCATTGACAATATTGAAACATCATTCTTTAATACCTGGATTTTTATAAAAATTTATAGGAGGAGAAAAAGGCAAGCAGTAAATAATAAACATCTAATGTAGGGAAATAATAAAAATGTTATGAATATGATTAATGCATAAAAACAATTATGATATGATAAAGGCCTATTATCAAAACATGTATACATTTAGCTAAAATTGAGAACTTTGGACTAATTTCTGTACAATATTGATAACCCTATCATACAGATTCCAAAGTTATGTCTACTAAGTGAACATCATTCTGGCAGGTGAAGTTAGGGAGAAATTCTGATATATTATACATACATATATACATATATATATGTATGTGTATATGTGCATATATATAATAGATGATCGCTTTTTCTAGGAAAACAATCTTTATAAATTTAAGGTATTGAAAAGATATATAATCAATATTTTTTTGGCCAGTACTCAGGGCCTGAGTACTGTCCTTGGGCTTTCTTCAAGGCTAGCACTCTACACTTGAGCCACAGTACCACTTCCAGTTTTTTCTATGTATGTGGTACCAAGGAATCGAACCCAGGTCTTTGTTCATGCCAGGCAGGCACTCTTACCACTATACCAAACTCTCAGCCTATAATCAATATTCTCCACATTTAATTTTTTAACTATTTGTGGTTGAAGAATTTTTGTTTAAGGAAGGAATTTTCATCTGTTGGGAATATATACAAATTCTATTAACTACATGTGACTTCTGTCTCCTGTCTCCTCCAGTCCTCTCTTAATTGTAAGAATTGTTCTTAGGAGAAAAGAACAATAGCTTTAACTACGGAGCTGGTAAATCTCCTTTCTATCACAAGTACAGAACTTTCTGAGCTGGGCTCTCACCCTGAAGCATACCAAGAGCGTGATTCTGAGAGGAAGCTTAATCAAAACACTTTGATACGCCATCAAAGCTGAGATTGTTTTTTACTAACATTCAATAGAACACATTGCTACATACTAAGAACTGATAGCTCAAAAGCCAATTGATGTCTCAGACAGTGCTAAAGTGGTTCATGAATTTGAAATGACAACAGATGCTTTGAAAGGGAAAGCCGGCTGGATTTTGATTGAACATGCTAATTTTCAAAAGGATCATTTCCTAGCACGATTTTACACAGTGCAACCTGTTAAGGCTATTTGGAAATCACAGGGGCTGGCGATAAAATAATATTGAACTCAATTATCCATTATCAGAGGAGGAGATGCCAGCATCTCTGGTCCCTTTACAGGCATTTGTGAATATACAATACAAAGGGAGAATGAGAAGAGGACTCACAAGACAAGTGGCTATGTGCTCAGGGAGCCATCAGGGTGAATAAGTGACAGAATTTGGGGATATATTCCTGCTAATTTAGTTTTGCTTTGAGATTGAAGTTTTAATTTCTACCACTTGAGAAAAGAGAGTTAAACAAACAGCCTCTATCCTTAAGGCAAGATTAAATTGAATCCTTTATCATGTGGATCCATAACGGATTGAAGATTGAAGAATTCTCATCAGTCAGTTAACTTTAGAAAATATTTAAGTGTAGAATTTAACAAAAGGGATTGTTTCTTTAGAACTACATTTGCTTTAGCTGAAGAGAGTGAAGCACATACATTTATAACTTACTGCATTGATTAGTAAATGGATGGCAAACCCTAACCTCCATCTTTATAAGAGTTTCAGAATTTCTCTTGCTAAAACCAGTGTGCTAGGATACTCTTGTACCCCAACAAATGTGACATGAAGGTTAGCTTTGAAATGTTTTATACTAGCCTAATACCTTGCCAACTTAATTTAATTATTTAAAACTTTGCCAAGAATTCAGAGTCTTCTTGAGCTTTAGCAGGAGTGTTGGGATCAGGGTGAGGTGGATGAGATGTTTCTATTGTGAAAAAAATGAAGAGAGTTATAGAAAACTCAGGAGTTTACAAAGATATAGAATACTTTATGCCACATGGGATGAAGAATAAAAATGCAAGGAAAAAAGATGAGAAACGTGACAAAAATTTGTATGAATATGAGGAGTTATTTACTTTTGACAATAAACTCCTCTTTAGTGAATGTGGTCTGTTCATTTATCTTATTTTAGGGGTCGAAGATGCAGTCCACCATTCTTGTTCCCCAATTTACAATACCCAGTAGATTTCTGAAGGTTAACAATGACATGTGACTAGACTAAGAAAACAAGAAGTATGAATTTATTAATTTTAAAGACATTCATTTTGGGCCATTTGCTTCACTGTATGGGAGGATATTTAAATAAATATAGGCACATATATTTTTTTTTGTCTCAAGCTACATCAGACTGCTAGAATTAAGACACTTGAAGTAATTTTTCTTCTGTTTTAAAACATCATAGCCTATAGTTTAATCATTCTCAAGCTCCTCCACTATTCTATTTCATTCCTTAAAATGTGACTAAACACCTTTTGCTAAAATCCAAAATGAGAATTCTGTGTTTTAATCTTAATTGGCTTACAGTTGGCAAGTTTAGAAAGAACTGAAGAATCACATCTCGATTTTAGACCCAAACTCCAGCTTAGTTAGCTTCCTGCCGAGAAGCTTCAGAAAGATTTCCTAGAAACATATTTGGCTTTTAAAACCTATTTAATGGGTAGCTCAAATACCATTTTAATACAGACTATATAAATATCTAGCAGCAGTAGCTCAGGTGCTGTATGTAGTGGACGGTCAGAAAGCTAAGGTCACATATGAGCAGACATTTGGGAATGTATCAAAGAAAAAAAAAACTGAAAGTATCATTAAATAATTTCCATAGCTTTTTATCCTTAAAACTTCATAGTAGAAATCTAAACTCACATGTGTCACATTCCTGCTACTGTTTATGTCTTATTATAGAAATTTCACACCTTTCCCATAAAATGTTGCCAGATCAAGAATAATAGGTAAATATTCTTTGTCTATGTTTTAAGTACTAATGGTATTATAATAAAAATTTAGCTTCTGTATTCCCAGATAAATATCTGAAATGATTGTTTCCTTCAGAATTCAGTTGAAAGTCATTAATATTTTTCTAGAGGAGGGATGGGGTATTTTTTTTTTTTTTGCAGATGAAGTCTTGATATGCTTCCCAGACTGGCCTGGAATTTGAAAAATCAAGATGTAATTCCTCCTCTGAGAGAATACAGACATATAGGGTCGTAAGTCTGAAAGGCAAATGATTTTATGTATGTCAACTGTCCTAAAATATTGTTGGTGTCTGAAACTGTGAAGATAAAAATTCCTTAAGTATGCAGTTCTGGAGACTTCCTTCTTTTCCTCCTTATTCTATTAAAAAATGCTACTAATTTGGGCTGACTTGGAAAGGTCGATCTCATGATACATATCAAGAAGCTTAGAATACTGGAAAACCATTGACTATTAATTAGCAAATAAAAGAAAGAAGATCAATGCCCTGTGTTAGGTAAGGTCCTTTGTTGCCAAGAGAAAGTATGGGGAAAAGTTGAAAGGTTTCAAGTGCTACTTTTTCATTGATTTAGTCATTGAAAACAGACTTCTAAATTCACCCCACAGCAAAGATTAGGGAATAAAGGATTTTTCTTTAAATGACAATCCATGGAAATTTGAGAATAAAAATGTCTGAAAATTTAAATAAATAGTCTCTGAAAAGACCTTTGGGACATCTGTCACTACACTACAACGAGTAAGTGTAGGCCTATCTTCAAGCAGGATTTATTTACTTTTTCCTCCTTCAGGAAGTTTGGTAGGCAATATATATAGGGAACTACTTAGTCATTAAACTAGAAAAAATGTGTTCATTTTTAAAGTGTACTTAAATTTATTTCCCAGATTTCCATATCATGCTCTTGAAGTCCTTATGCTAGTAGAAGAAAAAGAGAAGTGGAGAAAAATTTGACAGTGAAATTTTTTATCCCCTACTGTTTTTCAGCTTCACAGTTTGTCTTTGATATACAGCATTAGATCCTATATGCCATATTATTGAACATGGATGAGATGGAACTAGATTAATTCAAAAGTCTGAGGAATGTGAAATTAAAGGGAAATTTGAAAAAAAATAAAAAAACAGCTTTCTTCTGGGTCAATCTCATTTGAACCCTACTGGCTAGACATCAAAGTTTTATCATTCCTTCATAAAAATCTCCCTATCTGCTATTAATATATTTAACAAATTCTACGTCTTCTTTTTTAATTGTAATTAATAGAATGGTTACATTGTATTCACCAGATAGGTTAATTACATCACAAACATTGCTACCCCTTCTCATGTTTTGTTCCCCATTTCCCTCTCCGGCCCCTCCCCTGACCTTGTTTTCCCCCCTTTCGCACTCCTATTTCAAATAAACAAATAGGCATATATACAATATACCAAATAACAAGGTAAGATATGAGATAACCAAGGGACTAAAAATTTTTTCTTACTTTGTCAGGTAACACATACTCTCTCCTTCTCTCTCTCCTTCTTTCCCTCCTTTCTTCCTTCCCTCTTTCCTCCCTCCATCCCTTTCTCTCTCTCTCTCTCTCTCTCTCTCTCTCTCTCTCTCTCTCTCTCTCTCTCTCTCTCTCTCTCTTCTCTCTCTCTCTCTCTCTCTCTCTCTCTCTCTCTCTCTCTCTCTCTCTCTCTCTCTCTCTCTCTCTCTCTCTCTCTCTCTCTCTCTCTCTTTCTTCTTTCCCATTCCAGGGCATGAACTCAGGCCCGACCTCTGCCTGGGCTCTGACCCTGAGTCTCCCAGTGCTAAAGGCTAGAACTCTACCATTTGAGCCACAGTACCACTTCCAGCCATGTCTGAATAGTTTACTGGAGATAAGAGTCTCACAAATACCACAACTTGTTGATCCACTCATCAACTGAGGGACATCTAGGTTGGTTCCATATCTTTGCTATGGTGAATAGTGCTGCAATGAACATTGTTGTGCTAATGGGTTTAGTATGTTCTTGTTTCTGGATGGTTGGGTAAATGCCAAGTAGTGGAATTGCTGGGTCATAGGGGAGTTCTATGTTTAGCCTTTTGAGGCACTGCCACACTGCTTTCCATAGTGGTTGAACAAGTTTGCACTCCCACCAACAGTGTAGTAGTGATCCCTCCTGGCCACATCCCCTCCAGCATCTGTTGTCATTCGTTTTCCTAAGCCTGGCCATTCTAACTGGAGTGAGGTGGAATCTTAGAGTTGTTTTGATTTGCATTTCTTTTATGACCAGAGTTGTTGAGCATTTCTTCATGTGTCTATAGGCCATTTTTGTTTCTTCTTCAGAGAAGACTCTCTTTAAGTCTTTGGCCCATTTTTTTAATGGGATGGTTGTTACTTTGGAGGTTAGTTTTGGTATTTGTACACAATGGAATTCTATGCTGCTGTCAGAAAGAATGACATCGCCCCATTTGTTAGGAAATGGAAAGACTTAGAAAAAATCATATTAAGTGAAGTAAGCCAGACTCAAAGGAACTTAGGCTCAATGGTTTCCCTCATTCGTCATAATCAGTAGAAACCTTGGGCTCTACTAGCAGAGATTTGCAATAGAGCAAAATCTTGATACATAAGGCCATATAATGTGAAGCTAATTGAAAGGACCTCCAGGATATTGAAACAAAAGCCATATAATGAATGATTGTTGTCCTTAATGTACTATGTTGTCTCTCATCTCCTTTGCTGTCCCTTGGTTATCTCATATTGGTATAGTATCTCACTTTGTTATCTGATATATTGAATTTATTTGTATTAGGATATTTGAAATTTGATAGGGAAGGGGGGAAAACCAAGACGGGTGGGAGGTGTGTGGGGGGGAGGGAAATGGGTACCAAGACATGTGAAAGGGTATCAATGTATGTGAATTAATGCACCTTCTCTCTGGCAAATATCATGTAACCCTTTTACTAATTACAATAAAAAAATAAAAAATAAAAAAATAAAAAAAAGAGTCTCACAGACTGCGCTGGCTTTGAGCTATGATCCTCAGATCTCAGCCTTCTGAGTAGCTAGTATTACAGGTGTGAGACGCCAGCACCCAAATATGCTTGCTTTCATATTCACTTACTAAATATTTATTGGACCCTACTGTGTCCACAACATATATAATGATGCAACATTTATAAGGTACACACTAAATTTGTAGTGGATTTCCTGTTTGAAGGTCCAAAGAACATTTATATTGTTAGACATTAGAATATTTATGCAACAATGGGCTGATAATCTTATGAAGAAAAAAAAATTCACAAAAGCCAAAAGACAAAATAAGTCAAAAATTTATTAAGTATAATTTATTTATGTATAAATATGAACTGTTTTGGAAATTCTAGGTAGGGTGTAAAACCTCAGTGTCTTTATTTTTCATTTTAAAGGTGATGGACAGGGGAGTTACACTTACATCAGTAAGGTAATGAGTGCATTTCTTATTGAATAATCGCCCTCCCTCCTTCATTTAGTTTCAGACATTTGAGACATATTATTTGTGCCTGGGCATAAAAAGCAGAACAAAGCAGATGGCAGCAATGACCTCAGGAAACTTCCAATGAACAGAAAAGTTAAACAGACACACAAACGCAAAAATAATCCTTTGAAAATCAAGGTTACTAAAAGTATGTAGTAATAGCAAGAATACTGCTAATTGTCTAAAGTGCTTTTTATTCATATTTGGAAATATGAATGATAAATACTAGGAGGCCTTCCTAAGTAATGATTTCAGAGTAACTTGAAATAGGAAACAGATGCCTCAAAGGCATTACAAAAGTTATAAAAGCCTTACAATATTGAGCAGGAAGAAATAGGTTGGATACTAATGCTATTTGTAGAAAATCTTCATTAAAAATGAAAGATAGGATTTCAAATAAAATCATCTTATAGGCTAATTTAGTGGATTTCATGTTAACTTTATAAAATTAAATATAAGTATTTATGTAACTAAGAGCTATTGATTTGCATAACATACAAAATAAGTTCAAAACAGTTTTATATGCAACTATTGAATTTTAGAAAAGAGGAGAATTTATGCAATATACCTAAAACATACACAAAGCAAGCACATCCAATAAGGAATATAAGATTCCTTTACTGTGAATTTACTGACTAAATACAAATATGTGTTTTCTATCTCCATCATCTCTTATTTAATATTGTTATCATGGTTATCATCTCTATGTATGTATGTATGTACGTATGTATGTATGTATGTATGTATGTATCTATCTATCTATCTATCTATCTATCTATCTATCTATCTATCTACTCTCTCTCTAGACCCCTCAATATTGACCTTGAGAAGATCTAACTATATATTACTGAAATCTAACTCCATATTTTTGAAAACTCAGACACTACATTTGAAAATCTTTTTAAATAACCTTTAATTTACCCATGCCCTGTCACACTTTTTGCCATCTACAAACAAGAATATACCAAATAAACCAAGATTTTACTTGATTTAGTGTTTTATTTGCTCTTCTCCACTGCCTTGCATCTTTTAATTCCTCTCTTACTCTTTTTTTTATTGTGGTGGGAGAAAATTATCATTTTGCTGTGCTACACTAATTTTTCTTTCTCATATTCATCAAACTCATTAGAGAAAGTCATAGTTTTTAACAATGACCTTAAATTCTGCTTACTGTCCACATAATTGTCTTCTTAATCCTTTTTTAAAACATACTTTTTGCCAGTACTAGAGCTTGACTGGCAAAGCTCCAGGGCCTGAGCTCTGTCCTTGGGCTGTCTCAAGGCTAAAGCTCTGCCACTTGAGCCACAGTAACACTTCTAGCTTTTTCTATGTATGTGATATGAGGAATCAAATCTGAATCTTCGTACATGCTAGACAAGCACTTTACCACTAGGCCTAGATATCAATTTATAAATTATATTATGCCATCTTTAATTTAAAATTTCCAGATCTCTCTGTCATTATTAGAATAAATTCTAAGTGGATACCATTTTTTGAGTGATGTGAACTTAAATTTTCCCTGAACACCAATAACATAAGGTTTTGGTTTCTAACCTATAATGAATGCCTAAGGAACTGTTAAAATCTTTAAGGAATGAGACATAAGGAAGGAGCATGCAGCTCCTTGGCTTACCTTGCATTTGTGAATTCTTAGACTGGCTCTGCAGTATCATTGAAGATAATAAAAACATAATAATTAATAACAATAATATAATAGGCAGAAAGAAGAGGAAGAGAAAGATCTAAAGGGAGGAATTCACTCACTGAAGGTGTACGCTGGAGGGGATATCGGGAGCCTGGCCCTTTCCTTTTCTCTTGCAGTTCCTTATCATGATGTGAGCACCTTTATTCCACTATGTGTTCCCCATTATGCTGCACTGCTTGGCCACAGATCCCAGATCAATGTATACAGTTCACCATGGGCAGAAATCCCCAAAATGATGAGTCAATACGTAGTCTTATAATTACAGTTGACTAACTCTATTTTAACACTTCTTCCCTTTGTTTTTAATTTTATTTTCTTGTGACATATAATGATACATACTTTTGAACAATCTAGGGAAAAAGTTATTTAATTATGGATAAATGGTGTATTTTTATCACTATACTTAAAAAGCTGATATCAGCCTACTATCACATCATGCAAATGACTCAAAAGCAAGAGGAACCAAAAAGTTCACCAAAACATCTGAAAGAAATCATTCAGGAAATTGTTGTGGTAAACAGCCGAGAATAAGCTAAACTTTATTCATTAACACACATCAACTAATGGTTCACTTGAGCCAAGATAACTACAGATACTTATAGGCATTTCTATGCAGAAGTGTTGTACATCTACTAATGTTAGTCAAGCAAAAGAAGACTATATTTGTGTCAACTTCACCAGTTAAAATGAATGATTATCAGTTACCTAAAGTAAAGCATACTTGGAGATAACAAAATAAACTCTGATATTGATTCAGAAGAGTTTGAAAAGGGAAATTTAGTACAAATGTATACACTCAATGGCTCATCACTATGGCCTTATAGCTTTATTTATCCTGATTTAATCCTGAATCAAGATTTCAAAATATTAGATACCTAGAGAACTATAAACAGTCCACTGAAATAAACCTCTACACAGACTTTATTTTAGAATTTTAAAACAATTGTTTGTCGTTCTTTGAACTACAAATATACTTGGTAAGCATGTCATAGTAGTTTCTAAGAAATATTTTTAGATTCTAACTAAAATATATATTCTTCCCACGAGATCACTCAACTCAAATTTTGGGAATGAAAGATTTTATTTTATGGCTTATTTGTATTATATTTTATAGTTATGTAATTATTATAAAATTAGAGAAAAATATGGTATATTTATGAATAATGTCAGATATAGACAGCATTGTGTATTATAACTTTGCAAGAATATTTGTTTGAATGGTAACAATGCAAATGCTATGATTTCAAAGTAATTTCTAAAAAACTATTTTATTAAATGAGATTATCATTTTAAGAATAAATTACATAGTATAATTATTGTTAATCACTGCAAAATATGTAAATATCTCTAATTAAAGAAATGGAATGGCTTAAACCCTTAAATTTTAAAAATATAGATTCTCAAATTTGTTAGTGTAAAGGTTTGAGAAGTATTCCCTCATGATGATCTGGATCTTGGTAATTTCTGTAGTGATATTACCATTCTCGTTTGTGCTTTTCTTTATTTTGGTATGCTCCCTTCTTTTTTTGGTAAGATTTGCTAAGGGTCTGTCAATTTTGTTAATTTTTTTCAAAGAACCAACTCCTTGTTTTGTTGATTCTTTCTATGGTTATTTTGGACTCCAATTCATTTAATTCTGCTTTGATTTTAATAATTTGCTTCCTTCTACTGTGATTAGGGTTGGTTTTTTGCTCTTTTCCCAGGAGCTTAAGGTGACACATTAAATTGTTGGTTTGTGATTTTTCCAATTTGTTATTTTAGGCATTCAGAGCTATAAATTTTCCTCTGAGTACTGCCTTTGCCGTGTCCCAAAGGAGCTGGCATTTTGTGTGCTCCTTTGTTAAATTTCATAAACTGTTGGATTTCTGTTCTAATCTCCTCGATGACCCATTGGTGATTCAACAATGTGTTGTTCAATCTCCATGAGTTACAGGGTTTTCATTGGTGGAGATGGGTGTTCAGTTCCAATTTGATGCCCTTGTGGTCTGAGAGAGTGCAGGGAATAATTTCAGTGTTTCTGAATCTGTCCAGGTTTGTTTTATGCCCTAAAATGTGGTCTATTTTGGAAAATGTTCCATGTGCTGCTGAAAAAAACATATATTGTGTTGTTGCTGGGTGGAATAATTTGCAGATGCCTGTTAGATCTAGTTGGTCTACATAGTTGTTCAATTCTAAGGTTTCTCTGTTGAGTTTTTGCCTTGTTGATCTGTCCATTGGTTAAAGTGGTGTGTTAAAGTCATCAACAATCAGTGTGTTTTGATCTATGTATGGTTTCATTGAAAGTAAAGTTTGCTTGATGAAGTTCGGAGCTCTGGGATTAGGTGTATAGATATTTAGGGTGGTTATATCCTCTTAGAGGAAAGATCCCTTTAGTAGTATGTAGTAACCTTCTTTGTCTTTTCTCACAATGGAATTCTATGCTGCTGTCAGAAAGAATGACATCGCCCATTTGTTAGGAAATGGAAAGACTTAGAAAAAATCATATTAAGTGAAGTAAGCCAGACTCAAAGGAACACAGGCTCAATGGTTTCTCTCATTTGTCATAATCAGTAGAAACCTTGGGCTCTCATAGCAGAGATTTGCAATAGAGCAAAACCTAGATACATAAGGTCATATAGTATGACGCTAAATGAAAGGACCTCCAGGATATAGAAAAAAAAACATATAATGAGTGAATGTTGTTCCTAATGTACAACGTTATCTCTCATCTCTTTTGCTGTCCCTTGGTTACTTCATATTGTTACAGTGTCTCACTTTGTTATCTGATATATTGGAAATATTTGTATTTGGTTATTTAAAATTGGATAGGGAAGGGGGGAAAACAAGATGAGGGGTGGGAGTGGGGGGAGGGAAATGGGGACCAAGACATGACAAAGGGTATCAATGTATGTGAATTAATGCTCCTTCTATCTGGTGAATATAATGTTACCCTTCTATTAATTACAATAAAAATATATGAAAAATATATAGAAAAAATTAAATACAAAAATAAATCACTTTGAAGATAGTGCTACACCCACTCCAGTGAAGTCTGTGCAGCATGGAGCAGAAAGAGCTTGAATGGCTGCCAGTCCTGAGGTTCGCACCAATGGTGATCAGGCCTCCTGGACGTCCCTGGCAGAGACCTGGACATATGCGTGGAATTCTCATAATGCTGGGTGCTGGGATTCTTTTAACACTCTTTTCATTTCTGATAGTTGATGGTATGGCAGTAATATTCTGTGCCAGCTACTGGCCTAAACAATTGATTGAGCAACTAGATATTCCAGGAACTAAAAGTGCATGCCCGGCTACTCTGGCGCAAGACACATCCACAGCAGCCTTGATGACCTCAATGCATTCTAGTAATAATAAGACAGAATTAGAAACTAAAACAGAAAATATGATCTTTAAATTAGTAATAAATGTTAGTTTGCCTGAATATGCCTTTAATGCGTCTGCATTACTTGTGTAAATGTTGCAAGTACATAATGAATCATATGGGAAAGGATTAGAAGGGCTAGAGCACTGACTCAGAAACAGAATCATAGGAAGAACTAGAATGGAACAGATGGTAAACAAAACTAATATTGATTAATGCCAAGGCGGATGACGCCTAACCACGACGTCTGACATATTAACCATAACTCCTTAGAAGGGAGGGAGAAGTTTCTTTTTTACTTAGAAAATGTACCCTGCAACCATTCTTAAACATGATTGTAATCTTTTGACCTTATGCCAACTGAAAGAAAATGCTCCTGCTTTGACTGTATATAATCTCACATTCAACAAGTAAAGCTTCGCAGCAGATTTCAAACCTCCCTTGCGTTTGTGTCTGTCTGTTATCACCGAATCAATTCCTGACCTGTGAATCCAGACTTGGTCTCCCCGCACTCCCGCTGAGTCGGTCTGTGGCATAAAAGTGCTGTGAAAATATTACAATGTTGACAAGAAACCTTAAGGATGAAGGAAATGTCAAGAAATAAAAAAAAATATAAACACAATTGTGGGATAAACAGGAAGGCAAGAAGAATATCTAAGGAACTATTTGAAAAGATCACATGTGAAAATGCTTGTCATAAAAGTTTACCTAAGGGCCAGGAATCTGGCCTAATGGTATAGTGCCTGCCTTGTCTGCACGAAGACCTGGGTTTGATTCCTGGGTACAACATACATAGAAAAAGGCAGTAATGGTACTGTGGCACAAGTGGCAATGCTCTTGCCTTGAGAATGCCCAAGGACAGTGCTCAGGCCCTGAGTTCAAGCCCTAAAACTGGCAAAAAAGAAAAAAAAATCCTGAGTATACAGATTTTATTTGTTCTTTCTAAATAATCAGTACATTGTATATAACGGGAATCTGAAGAAAACGATGAAAGAAACCAAAAATGTCAATTTAAAATTCTAGGAGGAATATTTGAGGAAATACGGAAACTTGTCTCATAAAAGAAAAGGGAGTTTTACAAATTAGCACTTCAGACCAAGGCACTTCATAGATGGTTGGTAAAATAAACACAGAAATTTGTCTAAAATCTGGCCAGCATCCAGCTTTTATTAATGTTGCTGTAATATCTTACATGAAACAGCACTTGGAAAAACCAATACATATTTCTATGGCTTAGTAAGTAAAGAGGAAGTGAAAAATGTAACATAGGCAGGAAAGAAAATGAGAAATCTTGATGTAAGCATTATGTTGGAAATGAACTTTAAAACTTGGGAAATGATGGGGGAGGGAACGGGGGAGAAAAACATGGGAAGGGGTAAAAATATTCAAGAAGTAATATACTCACTACCTCAAGAATGTAACTGCAACCCTTCTATATATCACAATGACAATTTAAAAAACAAATTCTTGAAAATAAAGAAATGGCTGGATAAAAATGGATACCATTTCATATAAAGAAAATAATTCATAGGAGAAAAGCTGATTGCTAGATCAAACTCATTACAGAAAACAAAAGTCATAGGTACAAAATGTGAATTGGAGCTGTTGATCTACTTGTCTAATGTCTGCATGATTAGTCAATTTGAGAGCATCAAGTCCAGGAATATCTGATCTCTGAAATTAAAAAAAAAAAGGCCTAAAACAACATGCCTACTCTAAACACAATGTTAACAACATATAATATAACAGCATAAAATATACCTAAGGAAGTAAATTGAGAGGCTTTTAAATTAATTGGGGTTTTTTTGTCTCTGAAAAAAGTAAGGTGTCCCTACATTTATGAGCCCAGGCTCTAGAATTGATGTCTGAATTTATTTCTACTTTCTTATGTTCTTAAAATTCACTTTCGTAGCCTGTGCAATGACAATTACAATCAAATCTGGTAACAGAAGGAAAATACATAAATGGCTCTTAGCAGGCTAAAGTAGAAAATTAAGTTAATTACAAGGATGTAAGAATTCAAATATTTCTAATGTAGATAGACAGCTATTGTTACCAATGGCCAGGGTAGGTGGAAGGAGAGCCATCAGATACTCCTTCTACCATTACTGTCTCTAGACTGAGCCCTCATTTCTGACTGCTGGTACTGAACACAAGGGACGTAAAGATAGGCTGAGAAAAGCCTCTCCTGAAAGATGCAATTGGAGACATATAAGATATATCAGAAAATAGTGGAAGTCATGGAAAAAAGAGGCTTATCTTTGTGGGGATTATTATTTTTGCCAGTCATGGCCTTGAGCTCAGGGGCTGAGCACTGTCCTTGGGCTTTCTCAAGGCTAGAGCTCTACCACTTGAGCCTCAGCACCACTTCCAGGGTTTTTTTTTTTTATATATGTGGTACCAAGGATTCAAACCCAGGTCTTTGTGTATACTAGGCAAGCACTCTACCACTAGGCCAAACTCCCAGCCCATGCGGGTATTATTTTTAATGTACTATGTGAAGTTATGTCTCGTCTTTTGTTTCCCCCATCACTCCTTTATAGTTTATCCCCTGCTGTTACTGTATCTGACATTGGTACTTGGTGTGTTTTATATACATTTATTTCTTTATTCGATTTAGAGAAGGGAAGGGAAACCAAGATGATGAGAAAAAGGACAAAAGGTGAATCAATGTAAACAGCAATGTTCACAAGACAAGATGTTGGAAATGAACTATATAACTTGGGAAGAGGTGGGGGAGGGAAAGTGATAGAAAAACAGGAAGGGGTAACAATGTTTGAGAAGTTCCTTCTCACTACTTATGAACGTAACTCTATACATGAACTTTACTACCTTATGAATGTAACACTACTACACATCATCCTTACAATAAAACTTTCAAAAATAGTGGAAATCAATACTTAAGAATTTTAGGAAATATTTGATGTGGCAAATTAGGAAAAAATCTAGTAGCTTTTAAGACTATGTGTGTTTAGAGAAAAATGAATATATTTGCATTCAGATTGCTGTATCAACAGACATAATTAGTGTCATTTAGGATGAATGTGAGTAAGTGGGTCCTTGAGCGATAGATAGCTTTACAATAGAAGGAAAATACATGAAATATAATAAAAACACAGAGAATTGTAAGTTGAGGCATGGTCACCAATGCAGAATCAGTAGGCAACTCTATTAAGAAGAAACAATAAGCATGGATTAAGTCTGTGAAGGATAAAATACCCAAACAGAAAGGCTGGTAGGGGAAAAGATTGTAATCAATGAGGCTCTCATACAACCAGAGGCAAAATATCCTAAAAATAAATAAAATATAAAGATGGAGATGAGCACAGTGATTGCTCACCAGTACTAGCAATAGGGTAGAGAGACTCTAGAAGTTCCAGGGAGGGCAAAATCTTCCACATGAAGTCCAGAGTAGGAAGCAGTAGAAAGCAATAGGCATGCCAAGGGCATGGTGACAGCAGAGCTACAGCCTGCATAATAGTTGAGCAGAAAGGCTTGAGTGGCATAGTGGGAGTTATTAGAGCCTCAGTTATTGCCTAGGGCAAAGTGATCCACAGATGTGAGGTAGCAGTGGAAAAACTGGCCAGGGAAACTTTAACATGAAGAAGACTAAAAGAGATCAGGTTAGATATTGTAAGCACAGGGCAAGGTTCATTTATCTGAATCTAAAGCATCGTACACGTCGATTTGCTCTATCTTCTTATTGCAGTAGCCATCACTAATTGATCATGGATTCCTTTCATAATAAGCTCAAATAAACAATCAAATATTGTTGCATTCATTGATATAGGAATTTTATCTATGTAAAGCAATAATGCTATGAAAGAAATCTCATTTGCCATTGGTAGAGTGAAAGAAGGATCCCACAAAAGATGGGGTCACCTAGATAATTGACCTGGATATTTATATTAAGAAAGATGAAGGGAGGTAAGAGGAGAGAATCAAGAGAAGCATAGGAACTTTGTATAATGATTTCACATGGCCTTGCCCTCCTATGTGTTAGCTAACATTGCACAACACAATGGGTGCTTAGACTTAGGAAATTAAGAATTGCTAAATTTCTCAAAATAAGAAGTGTTTGACTTCTTTAATGATCAACTCCCTTTGTACATTGACAAATCATAGCTCATTAACAAAAAACTTGGTTATGTTTCCTTTCTATTCTATGTATACATGTCAGAAATTAAAATTAAGAGAAAATCATGGGAAGAGGTAACAATGTCCAACAAGAAATGTACTTACTATTTTACATATGTAATTGTAATCCTTTTGTACATCACTCTGACAATAAAATTAAATTTTAAAGCAGAGTAAAGGGCCATGAGTTTGGCCTAGTGGTTAAAGTGCTTGCCTAGCATGCTTGAAGATCCGGGTTCGATTCCTTGGTACCACATATATAGAAAAAAAAAGCTGGAAGTGGTGCTGAGGCTCAAGTGGTAGAGCTCTAGCCTTGAGAAAGTCCAAGGACAGTGCTCAGGCCCTGAGCTCAAGCCCAGGACTGGCAAAAAAAAAAGCAGAGTAAAATAAATAGAAGTCTACCTGAAAAGAAATAAAAACTAAGAATATAATTTCCACACTTCTGACTCAAATGTAGAACACTATTTGCAAAAAAGAACATAAAACTGAATATTTTTTGATATTTTTATTGTAATTAATAAAAGGGTTACATGATATTTGCCAGATAGAAGGTGCATTAATTCACATACATTGATACCCTTTCACATGTCTTGGTCCCCATTACCCTCCCCCCACCCCCTATCTTGTTTTCCCCCCTTCCTTATCCAATTTGAAATAACCAAATACAAATATATCTGATAAATCAGGTAATAAAGTGAGATACTGTTTGGCCTAGAGGTAGAGTGCTTGCCTAGCATGCACTAAGACCCGGGTTCGATTCCTCGGTACCCCACATACATAGCAAAAAGCTGGAGGTGGTGCTGAGGCTCAAGTTGTAGAGTGCTAGCCTTGAGAAAGTCCAAGGACAGTGCTCAAGCCCTGAACTCAAGCCCAGGACTGGCAAAAAAAAAAACCTGAATATTTTTTATAAAATATATGAGTCTCAATGTCATTCATAATATAAACTGAAGTCAAATAAAAGTGAAATCCTAGAATATCTCTTTCTAAGCCAGAGAAGACTTTTTTACATATTTAAACTCATTAAAGGCAGACCTGAGCCTTTCCCCCTAAAGTCTTTCATTTTAATACAGGCTTCAGTTCAATTTCTTCCTGCAAGGATTTTTTTTCAGAGATAATAACCATAAAATACTTAATTTTATTATTTAAATAATTGTAGCAATATATCAGACTATCAAATTACATTAAAAAGAATAAAGAGTAGCTGCAGCTAAGTGATTAAAAAGAAAGATGGTTCCTCAAAAGAAAAAGAAAACATGATTCTAAATCAGCCTTGAAGAAGGAAGGGGAAACATCATAGCCACAGAGCAGCAAGTAACAGCTTACTATTTATGTATGAGAACTACGGGGTGGGGATGATTAAATAATACATTGCAAAGAAAGGTATGCAACTTATATTTTGAGTCAGCTATAAAAGTCAAATGACAAAAGATTTTTCAGGATTTGACTCACTGTAGCATAGGGAAGCATAATTTATTATACAAGCTTATTCTTATGCCATATTAAAATAGAGATAAAAATGACTGGCTGTATTACTGCATTCAAACTGGTCCTGGGTTGTACCTCACCAAACATGTGAGAACAAAAAGAGAAAGTATCTGGCCAGTGGGAGCAGGGTCAATGGAAGAAGCTGTATTTCTCAGGTAAGTAAACTCTCCCTAACCTCAAACACAACATTTATCACCACAGGCAACAAGGTTCCTGTTTGAGCACATGACACAGCAGTTGTAAACTTCCCAAAATTCCAAGGAGAATTACTTCTAAATCATTCTGCTGAGAAAAAATTCCACTAATGATATATATTTATGAGGAGGAGAGTAGCTAAAAATCAGAAAAAAAAGAAACTAATAAATAAAAATAAAAATAAAACATAGTACACACCCCTGTGAAGATTGCAGAAACTTCAGCTACAGTGGCTTTTTCACACATGTAAGAAAGTCAAGATATTTACTGCAAGACACAATTTCATAAGTGAGAAGTGTAATTTGACATGTTTTGAATATCATTTTATTTGAAATTGCTTCTTTGGTGTCATTAATATTTTTGTCTTTGTTTCCATGTGGAATATATTTCATTTTAGAATTTAGCTAACAGTATTTTTAACCTTCTGTGTTACTCCATTTTACAACCTGCTTATAGATGGATTTTATGGTTAGTTTAATATGCCAATATTTAACATTTAATATCCACTCATTTTACAAAAAGTATATTCTGTCTCTTCAGCCACAGGGTTAAGGATGCAGCCGAGAAAAAAAGCAAAATCATGCTCAGTGAGTTTAAGATCTATTGGGAAAAGGCTGAAAGGAAACTCAATATATAAAACCTCAACTCCAAGTAACCTAACCTACTCTATTTTGTGAAGGATGCTTTCTAGCAGAAAGGCTATTTTATTTTGTTCTACAGAAACTTCTCAGAACTCAAGCAAGAACTCTACCTTGTGTCCAATTTTTACAACATACTCCTAGAAAAGATTCTACAAGCTGACAACTAGGTTGCCAATTTTTTTGTAAAAATGACCACTCTACCATCTTCCTGGAAGTTAGCTGAATTAATACTGTAAAAGTTCAGCAGTGTGTTCTTCCTATATCTTCAATGCTTATAAACCCCAGCCTTGATCCCACTGAGGGCCAATAAAACATATGGTTGTCTGCCCCTGTTCTCTCTTGGAAAGAGAATAAACTTTTGTTTGCTTGCTGCCTCAGTGAATTCTTTCATCAACAAAGCAATAGGGCTGGAGCCTCCAGACTGAAACCAGCTATACTATCTGGGGACTTTCTGGAGAAAAGTTGTGTAACTCAGTGAAGATGACACTAAGTAGATGCCCTTTGAGGGTGCCTGCTGAATATCTACTGAAAAAAATTTCAGACCCAGTTTACAGAGTGTACCAAGAAAGTAGCATTTCCTGTATTTTTTGAGGCAGAATGGGAAAGATAGAACGAGAAAAGTAGCAGCGCAGATCAGAATAGTAGTACTGTTCAAAGGTTCAAAACTTATAGATTCCTTTTAGGAATTGGCAGAAAAACAACAAACAAACAAAAATCCCTGACAATTTCTCAAGGAAAACTACAATACTCCAAGGGAGAAAAATGGAAAACATTAACCTCTTAGAGATGACTTGAGATGTGATTTGATGAAAAGGATGGAAAACCTAATGATACACTAGAAATTATAAATCAAGGTGACAGAATCATGGTAGCAAAAGGAATGATGAGAGATGGAGGAAATTCAGATATATTTGAAAAGAGGGTTGGCAGAATTTAGAGAAATTTTTCTCTTGACAGGTGTACCATGAGAACCTCGAAAATCATTGCTGGACAATTAGAATAATGGCTCCATTGATTGAAACAAGGGACAGTGGGGAGGAACTATAGGGAAATTGATGTCTTCAAGTTGTTTTATGAGGTTTGGATTTACTGGGGAAAGAATACTGGCTTCCAGGATTAAATAATCGAAAAGTAGCTGTATTTTTGCTAAATATTTACACTCCCAAAAGTTAAAGAAAACAATTAGATAATATTTACATTTCCAGGAATGAAAACACCATAGGATTCTTGTCTTAGACTAGAAGACTTCTTTACTTTGTTTCCCTGTTTACTCTAAAGGGAAATTGTTGGTTTCTATGAGGTTTCTGAGTGTGCAATTTCAGGGTCTCTCTCCTGTAGTGTCCCAGGAACATCTGGATTCCTGGCACGGGGTGGGGGGGGAGAAAGAGAGACAGAGAGAGAGAGAGAGAGAGAGACAGAGACAGAGACAGAGAGAGACAGAGACACACACAGAGACACACACAGAGACAGAGACAGACAGAGACACACACAGAGACACACACAGAGACAGAGAGAGACAGAGACACACACAGAGACAGAAGCAGACAGAAACAGAGAGGGAGCAAGGGAGACTAGAAGAGAGAGAGGAGGAGTGAGGGAGGGAGGAGAGGAGAGGGATAGAGATAAGGTGAGAGGGTTAAGTTCAAAAACATGTGTTATTATCTGATCCTGAAACCTTGAGAGTTTTCTCCAGGAAAATATTAAAATATATCAAGTAGTCTTTCCATACAAACCCTCAGCCTAATTTTAATTATGTTCTAAAATCTAAGTGCCAGTGATTGTATATAGAGAGTCCCTTCTTGAATACTTGTTTGTTAAACACATCATTTGAAAAATGATGTAAAAATCAATGTTAATAAATTCTTTAAAGAAAAAGAAGTCTTCCCAAGGCATGGGGCTTTCCAAGTCATTGGTAGGAAATTAGGAAATCATCACCCCTATGCAGGATTTACTATAACACTTATCTTTATTCACCGGGAAGACTTTTCTTTCTTGCAGCCTATTGTCTATAATTAGTTAAATAGCATATATGCTTTGTTTTTATGCTATTGTATGTCCTATACTTATTTTGAAGCATTAATTGTTTTTAAGGTTTATAAAAAATGTATTTTGTTTGGAGATAGGGCTTGGAATCAGTGCCTGCGCAGCCAAGCGTCTGCCACTTTCAGAGAGTGAGAAGAGTGACATTGTCCAACAGGAAATGTACTCCTTACCTGACTTATTTAACTGAAACCCCTCTATATATCCTTATATTCTTATAATATTTGCCAGAACAGTATACTCACAGAATTTAAGTTCAGATAGTAATAATAGTAGTAAATGTAGCAGTAAACAAAAATATGGAGTGAAAATTTTCTAGCCAAGGCTGGATCTTAAAGAAACAGAGACAAAAAAACCTGACCTCTATAATGTTGACTCTCAGCTCCTCAACACCATCAGCCTCAGAGGTAATAGTTTCATACATTGTGTGTATAAAAAGTATGCCTATGTTATTATCACTCTTTTCAACTCTTTTAAATTCTGTCTACTGAGCTCTTATATGATAAAGGAGAATAAAGGAGATTTCTTAATTTCATTCCACATCTATTCTACTTTCTATAAAGCCAACAAACGGGCCTAAGTAACTGTATTTTGTGACTGAATGCCAGTTTGCTCAGATTCTTGTGTAAACTTGCTTATACTTGTCAGACCCAGCTGGAAACTTCCCTGTTCTAGTGTAAGAAACCATACTATCTAGACATTTTTCACATGCTTCCGTATGGAATGGTGCCTTCATCAAAGTATTGATCTAATCTGGGTATACCCCCTACCATCAGCCAAAAAGACAACCACCTGTTCTAAGCCTACTCATGCTTCTACAGGCCCCCTTACAAAACTTTAAAAGTGCACTCCAATGACCCCTCCAGGATGATAGACTTGCATATGATTTTGTTACTCCTTTTAAATAATGAATAAACCTTTGCTTGTTTTGATTGTCATAATAACCATGAATTCTTTCATATTATATTCTGCTGTGGTCCCCTCACTTTCCTTCCCTGTCTTCCTAATGTAACTATATCATAATTTACATGAATCATTCATATTTATTATTGTGTAAAATATTATCCAAAAATGGAAAATTATAATATGTTCTTTACTCGAATCTTACTGCTAAGCAATGTGCTAGCTGTCTGACAAGCTTGGTGCACTTGTCAGGCTTGGCAATTCCTTCCTCAGAAGCTGGCTGTTGGCTCAGTCTCTCCTAAATCAGCCTTCTTATCATGGGTGCAAGGAAGCTGAATGAAAACATATGATAGTCATCTTTTCTTTACATTAGGAACTGATTTGTTGGGATGGAAAGTTTGGATTTCAGAACTTCAAAGGCTTTTGCCCATTTATTTTTTTAAATTTTTTAGTTTCATGTTTAGAGGGGTTACAGTTATATTCACCAGATAGTAGGTGCATTACTTCTTACACATTGATACCCTTTTCTCATGCTTTTATCCTCATTTCCCTTCCCTTACCCCCTCCCAATCATCTTGTTTTTCCCCCTTCCTTTTCCTATTTCAAATAAACATATATACAATATGTCAGGTAACAATGTCAGATACTGTAATAATATGAGATTAATCAAAGGGCAATGAAAGAGAAGATAAATAACAGTAGATTAAAAACAACAATCACACAAGATAAAGCTCTTGCTTCCATATCTTGAGGATCTTTTCACAGCCTCATAAGGTCATATAGGATGAGGCTGAATGCCCATTTGTTTTCTACATTCAAGTTTCTAGTAGAAACTAGCCTAAAGGTCTCATGATTCGGAAATTCCCCAGGAGTCAATTCAGTGGCTGCTTCTTTCATCCAAAGTGCCAACACCACTTTAGTTTGGCTTTACTACTAATTTTCATAAATCACATCATTGGTGACTATTTCAATCATTGTTTACTACTCGAAGTTCTCATAGAACTCTTTATTTATTAAATTATAAGACTTCTGTAGTCAGTTTTCTGATCCTCTTTTCTTTCCTGATTGATGTTACTTTAACTTTTCTGGGAAATTCCTTGTAATTACATTCTCACATTCCAGAATGGCTTTTATTTTTGCATTCCTTATGGAAAATCCCAAATTTCCTTTTTATTTTTCTCTAAATATTTCATGCATTACATTTAATCTCTGAAAAACACTGAAAAATCCTTACGAATATCTTTAACACTTATTTAAATATATTGAAAGCTTTCTTTTTTTACAGACCCTTCCTTAGTCAACATCATTTTTTACTTATTTACTTACTTTGTTTTTCTATTTCATTTTGTTTCTACTAAACCTCTCCAAATATGGATAATAATTCTTAACTTGTCTCCTAAGGTTTCATCTATAAAAGATTTGATTGGAGCCCTGGGGCATGTTGATGAGTTGCTAGAATTATCTAGGAAGTGCCTCAGCTGGGCCTTTCTTAAAAGGAGAATCCTCTGTTGGAAGAGCATGAGGAATGTATCCCTTCTGCTTGTTTTCATCCATGTCTCCTCCACTCTCATGAAAAGAGAAAGCTATGGCTGACAATCAAGAGTCCTGCGGATGCAGATGCATGCATCACACAGTTCTTTTAGCTCTCCCCTGTCATTCACAGCTCAGCTGCTATCTAATCATTCATGCAGTAACCCTTAAGCCACGTACTTGACATAATCAAAATTTGTCCTAAATCACTATTTTTCATATCATTCTTGTCTTTGAATGACTGGAACTTTATATTTGGTGGTGGTGGTGGTGGTGGTGGTGTGTGTGTGTGTGTGTGTGTGTGTGTGTGTGTGTGTGTGTGTGTGTGTTCTAGTTTTGGAGTTTCAAGGCAAAGCGTGGGTACAGTCCCTAGTTTTTGTGCTCAAGGCTAGTGCTCTACTGCTTGAGTCACAGCTTCACTTCTGACTTTTTAGCAGTTAAGTAGTGATGTCATGTACTCTCCTACCTCATCTGGATTCAAGCCACAATCCTTAGATCTCAGTCTCCTGAGCCACTAGGATTATAAGTGTGAGCCACTGGCACCCCACTGTTTTAATTGGGAGGGAGTAGGAGTCTGAAGTTTCAGAGATAAGCAATAATTTGTTATTTTGCTATACACAGGATTAGTATTTTTTCTATATTTATATTATAAGACATAGTTGAATATGTATAAATGGCTTCTAATACCTATCTGACTCAGACCAGTATCTTTTCATATGAATATACTATTCTTTCTTGTTAGTTGACTCAATGTGGCTGTGTTTTATTCTCTCTTTGGTGTTCATATGAACACCAAACAAGGATACCACAACAAGGATACCATTTGGTGAATTGTTCCCTAGTTTTCTAAAAAAGTAATGCCACATTCAAAAAGAAAATGTTTTACTTGAAGAAAAAATTGATCTCAGTCTCTATGCATCCATGAGAACAAGAAGGCAGTTTAGAATGCTGATATATTAACAAAAGCCTTGTGATTAAATTAAAATGAAGAAGAAGTAAGGCTATCTAACAAGAAAATTTCAATCACAGAAGAGTGAACTGGGACAAAGTAAATTGGTACAAAGTAATCAGGTAGAAAACACCACAGTAACAAAGGAAGACCAGAAGCTTAATGCCATGCACCAGGGGATATGTCTAAAATTACTCGTTTTCTAAGACCTAGGAAAGATATGGGTATTAATGATCAGACTTGGGAAAGAAGAGCTAAGAAAATAAATACTGTACACTCTTAATCTCATAGGCAAAGGAATTAACACAATTGAGATTCATGCATGCCATCTTAATATTGATAAGTGATAAGTGATAATACCATAGCTGATACTATTATTCAACAACTGTAAGTTCCATTTTACTCACTTACTCAATAAGAATATTGGTAATATCTAAACCAAGGTCTCTTTGGTTACTAATTCAATTAATAAGTACCAAGTCCTAGAAAAACACCCAACTGGATTCAGAATATAAGATATGTACATCATTGCTATAATCATTATTCAATTATGGTAATTAAAAAAACTATCTCTGTGCAAGAGATGCTCTAGTAGTTAAGTACATTACCTTCTATTTAACTCACTATCTTGAAAGAAAAAAAAGGAAAATTTCTTCCAGACACAAGAAATAATTATGTGTATAGGTTAATTATACTACTGATTTTTTTCACACTTCTAAGATCAACTACCTTCAGAGTGGTTAGTTATTCTCCCATCTGCATATATATTCTCATGCTCTCTGCCTCAATTCCATGCAATAATCGCTATGTGTTCATAGGGGACATTTCAACTAAATCCTCAGTTACTATTGGGGATATTAGATATGGGACTATTAGAAAGTGATTTAGATCATGAGTTTAGAACCCTTGTGAGTGAAATTAGTGGCCTAATGACACTATAGGCCTGTAGTACAATGTATCATCTGACACATGGGATCCTGTACACTTTGTAAACATTAACAAAATCTCCATTCAGAAAAATAGAATAATAAACAAAATTTAGAGTGGGTAGAATAGTAAGATTTGGAGTAGTATGATTATTATATACTATAATTGATAGTGTTTCAATTAGTGTTACAAATGAAAATAATTGAAAGATTATGTAGTTTTCTGTAAGGTAGGACACACTGTTTTCCAAAATGTCATTTCAAAAAAGACATCAAATTCTATATAAGTACTAGTATGTGTTCAACTAAATCACATTTGTTGAAATATCAACAAATAATAATTCCCTATTTTAAAATATTTAATTTCTCTTTTGTCTTCTGTGTATGAATTATCCATACATACATTGTCCTCTCAAACAGCATGTGACTTTGTTCATTTGAAGAGTATCTGAAAGAATAATCTAAACCGAGACTTTAAGGAACTAAACTTTTGCTTATTTCTGATAAAGGAATGACCAATGATGAAACTATCACTTCAATTAGTTATACCAATAAAAAATGTTTGTGTTGCTTTCTGCTGAGAATTATCACTTCCATTGGAAACATTTTGTGTTTAATGACTTCAAAATTAAGAGATGTTATGTGAGAAAACTTTCAAGGCTTATATTTTTGAATATTAAAAGTGAAGCTGTGTTTGGGCTGGGAGTTTGGCCTAGTAGTAGAGTGCTTGCCTAGCATGCACGAACACCTGAGTTTGATTACTTGGCACCACATACATAGAAAAAACCAGAAGTGGTGAGGAGGCTCAAGATATAGAGCTCTAGCCTTGTGAAATCTCAAGGACAGTGCTCAGGCCCTAAGCTCAAGCCCAGGACTGGCAAAAAAAAAAAGTGAAGTTGTGTTTAACTTGTATTTTACTATCCTACCAAGTACTCATGTAAGCATACATCAATGAACAACATTGTATCAACAAGAAAACTGAAGCAATAGAATGCATTTAAAAAATCACATGATTGTCTCAATAGATGCAGAAAAGGCATTTGACAAGATCCAACACCCCTTTATGTTAAAAGCTCTGGAGAAACTAGTTATCCATGGAACATTCCTCAATGTAATAAAGTCTGTGTATGACAAACCCACAGCTAGTATTATACTTAATGGCCAAAAGCTAAAGCCATTCCCTCTAAAAACAGGAATGAGACAAGGATGCCCACTTTCTCCACTCCTTTTTAACATAGTATTAGAATTACTAGCCAGTGCAATAAGGCAAGAAGCAAGCATAAACGGGATCCAAGTAGGGAAAGAGGAAGTAAAACTATCCCTCTTTGCAGATGACATGATTCTGTATTTAAAGAATCCTATAGACTCTACTCCCAAGCTCCTTGAGCTGATTCAAAACTTTGGAAGGGCAGCAGGCTATAAAATTAACCATCAAAAATCAACTGACTTCCTCTATGTCAACAGTGAGAGGAACGAGGCAACAATCAGGAAAGCAACTCCTTTTGCAATAGCCTCAAAGAAAATGAAGTACCTAGGAATTAGCTTAACTAAGAATGTAAAGGACCTTTTTGATGAAAACTTTAAAACCCTGAAAAAGAAAATTAAAGCAGAACTAAGGAAATGGAAAAACCTCCCATGCTCCTGGTTTGGAAGAATCAACATTGTGAAAATGACAATCTTGCCAAGGGCTATCTACAAATTCAACGCAATACCCATCAACATCCCAATGGCATTCTTTAAAGAAATAGGAGAGGCAATCCAAAATTTCATATGGAATAATAAAAGACCCCATATAGCAAAAACACTTCTTAGCAGAAAGTACAGCTCAGGAGGAATTTCAATACCAAACTTTATACTCTATTACAGAGCTATAATTATCAAAACAGCTTGGTACTGGCACAAGAACAGGCCTGAAGACCAATGGAATAGAACTGAAGACCCAGATATTAAACCACAGACCTATGGCCACCTAATCTTTGACAAGGAGCCAAAAAAAATAGAATGGAAGAAAGATAGCCTCTTCAACAAGTTGTGCTGGCAGAACCGTTAAGCACCTGCAGAAAATTAAAGTTGGATCCTTCTTTGTCACCCTGCACTAGAATTAACTTCAAATGGATCAAAGACCTGGAGGTAAAAGCTGACACACTGAAAACTTTACAAGAAGGAATAGAAGATACACTAGGCCTCCTTGGCACAGGTCGAAACTTTAATAAGGAACAAGAATCACAACAAATAAGAGAAAGGCTGGATAAGTGGTACTGCATTAAACTGCAGAGCTTTTGAATGGCAAAAGACATAGCTAGTAAATTAATTAGGAAGCATACAGAGTGGGAGAAGATCTTCACCAACCAAACAACAGAGAAAGGCCTCATATCTAAAATATATCAACAGCTCAAAAAATTGAATCAATCCAAAACTAATCTCCAAAGTAACAACCATCCCATTAAAAAATGGGCCAAAGACTTAAAGAGAGTCTTCTCTGAAGAAGAAACAAAAATGGCCTATAGACACATGAAGAAATGCTCAGCATCTCTGATCATAAAAGAAATGCAAATCAAAACAACTCTAAGATTCCACCTCACTCCAGTTAGAATGGACAGGATCAGGAAAACTAATAACAGATGCTGGAGGGGATGTGGCCAGGAGGGATCACTACTACACTGTTGGTGGGAGTGCAAACTCGTTCAATCTCTATGGAAAGCAATATGGCAGTGCCTCAAAAGGCTAAACATAGAGCTCCCCTATGACCCAGCAATTCCACTACTTGGCATTTACCAACCATCCAGAAACTAGGGCATACTAAATCCACTAACACAGCAATGTTCATTGCAGCATTATTCACCATAGCAAAGATATGGAACCAACCTAGATGTCCCTCAGTTGATGAGTGGATCAACAAGATGTGGTATTTGTACACAATGGAATTCTCTGCTGCTGCCAGAAAGAATGACATCACCCCATTTGTTAGGAAATGGAAAGACTTAGGAAAAAATCATATTAAGTGAAGTAAGCCAGACTCAAAGGAACTTAGGCTCAATGGTTTCCCTCATTTGTCATAATCAGTAGAAGCCTTGGGCTCTACTAGCAGAGATTTGCAATAGAGCAAAACCTTGATACATAAGCCATATAGTATGAAGCTAATTGAAAGGACCTCTAGGATATTGAAATCGAAGCCATATAATGAATGATTGTTGTCCTTAATGTACTATGTTATCTCTCATCTCTTTTGCTGTCCCTTGGTTATCTCATATTGTTACAGTATCTCACTATGTTATCTGATATATTGGATATATTTGTATTTGGTTATTTGAAATTGGATAGGGAAGGGGGAAAACCAAGATGGGGGGTGGGGGGGAGGGTAATGGGGACCAAGACATGTGAAAGGGTATCAATGTATGTGAATTAATGCACCTTCTGTCTGGCAAATATCATGTAACCCTTTTATTAATTACAATAAAAAATATTTTAAAAATCTATCAAAATAGTTATAAAACAATTCATGGAAATGTTCGGTGTTTCCTATGATATATTATATCATATTTGAATGGAGGTTATATTTATTTTCTACTAAAAATAATGTACTGTGTAATATTATGAGAGTTTTCATGTTGGTAAGATTGAGCACTGCAACATATTTTAATACAATATCTCAAAAATATCATTTTGCGGGCCAGGAGTTTGGCCTAGTGGTAGAGTGTTTGCTTAGCATAGATGAAGACCCGGGTTCAATTCCTCGGTACCACATATATAGGGGGAAAAAAAGCTGGAAGTGGTGCTGACGCTCAAGTGGTAGAGCTCTAGCCTTGAGAAAGTCCAAGGACAGTGCTCAAACACTGAGCCCAAGCCCAGGACTGGCAAAAAAATATATATATATATATATATACATATATATATATATAATTTTGCATGTTTATTTTAACAAGACATCAATAAACACTACTTTAGCTCATGACATTGATATAAATCCATAACCCACACATCTCATAAAAATGAAATCAATGAATTCAAGGGCTTGAATTACATGTAAGTATTTTGTGGGTATGTACCAGTCCTAGGGCCTGCACTCAGAGCCTGGAGGGTTTCCTGTATGTGTGTGTTTTTCTCAAAGCTCCCACTATATCCTGAGCCACAATTCTTTTCTTTTTTCTTTTTGGCTTTTCTGGAAGTTGACTGGAGTTTTGTGGACATTCGGACATTCCTGCCTGGGATGGCTTTAACTGGGATCATATTTCAGCTTCATGATTATCTAAGATTACAGGCAAATGCCATGGATGCCCAGAAAAATAAATAAGCTGAGCATATTTTAACTAGGCATATTGAATGTTTTATGAGAAGATTTTATCACTACATGCCAATATCTGTCACTGAGATTAATAAAGTATAAATTGGATCCATAGGATAAATACATATTGGATCATTTGGAGTAAAATGTAGAAATACAGAAGAGAGTGATTATCTATTCCAAACCTGTTAGGATGAAGTATAGGATCTGTAAAGTACAATTTAATTTGTTACAATGAAGTATACTAAGCCAAGAGCTTAATATGTGAGCTAGGTTGTGCATACCTATAATCCTACTTATTCAGAATGATGGTATCTGAGGATCACTGTTCAAAGACAGCCAAACAAAAATCCAATCAGCCAGCTAAACTGGGAGAGTGTTGTTCTTGATCAACAAAGCCAAATGAGAGCATGAACCCTTGAGTTCAAGACTCAATATTGTACCCCAAGGAAAATACTCTATAAATGATTCATGTAATATATTATACTGTATATAATAATGTGTACTATACTGTATATTTATTATATGTTATAATATTATATAATCAATAACATAAATTGTACATTATACATTGCAATTTTATTATATGTAGTACATATACATATAATATGAAAGCAAATAATCTCAAAAGGTTAGGATTAAACACCTGAAAACCAAAGCCAATTAAAGTGGAAAAAGGAAAATAAAAATGACTAAATATTGACCACAAAGTTGAGTTTTCATATGCAAAAGGAAAACATGAACTAAGAGTCACCTTACTAAAAATAAAATAAGGATAAATAGAAATTCTGAACAAATACATATCAAAGGATATACTATATCAAAGAAAATAATCCTGTCAAAAAAGCAATGACAGAATTGAAAGTTTTCCGACAGGAAAAGCTAACGGCCCAGAGGTCTCTGATGATAAATGTTTCCAGACTTTTATGGAACAAACAAAACTAATTTTGCAAGCATTCATCTAGAGAATAAAAATTAGGTTTGCTTTCCCTTTATGCAGCTCACACAAATTGACACCAGAAAAAAAAGGCATGTCAGAAAAAAATTCACTATTGTGAATAGAAATGCCTAGATCCTAAATAAAATATTTGTATAATGAATCTAGTTATATTTATTTTAAAAATAATCAAAATCAAGTAAGACTTATTTCAGGAAGTTAATTTTAATTCCATTCAGAATAAAAATAAAATAATATAAACATACTTGATACAACTGAGAAAAATTAGTTGAATTCTGTTATGTGGTTAACAATTTCTAACAATTACCAAGATGATGAAGGCTGTTTCAATGCCATTTTTTAGCACAACTCTTTATTTTAATCCAAGGTTTTTTTTTATTACTAATTATTGTATTTTGTTGTCAGGTGACATATAGAGTGGTTACAACTCCTAACAAAACAAGATAACAAATTTAAAGCCAGGTGAGCACCAGAGACTTTATAATCAATCCTAAGTACTCAGGGGGCTGAGAACTGAGAATTTCAGTTCAAAGCCAATCCAGGAAGAAAATTTTGTGAGATTCTTTTCTTTTTGCCAGTCCGGGCCTCGGGCTCAGGGCACTTTCTCAAGGCTAGAGCTCTACCACTTTTGCCTTAGCACCACTTCCAGCTTTTTTATATGAATGTGGTTCCAAGGAATTGAACCCTGGTCTTCGTGCATGCTAGGCAAGCACTCTACCACTAGGCCAAACTCCCAGTCCTCTTTTTTGAAAATTTAATCTTACTGTAAAGGTGATGGACAGAGGGATTACAGTTAAGTAAAGTAATGAGTACATATCTTGTTAAACATATCATCCACTCCGTAATTTTCTCCCATTATCCTTCTGCCCTCTCTGACTAGACCTCAAACCAATTGTAAAAATTATTTCTGATCTAGCGTCTTGTGAGTATTGCTGTTACATTGGTCCACCTTTTGTCCTTTCTCTTTGTTCCCCTTTCCTTCTCTAAATCAATACATAGAGTACCAGAATCAAAAACAGTGACAACAGAGGATAAACCAAAGAGTGGTGGGAAAGAAAGAAAGACAGAAAGAAACAAAGAAAGAAAGAGAGAGAGGGGGGAAGGAGGGAGGGAGGGAGGGAGGGAGGGAGGGAGGGAGGGAGGGAGGAAGGAAGGAAGGAAGGAAGGAAGGAAGGAAGGAAGGAAAGGGGGAAGGAAGGAAGGAAAGAAAGAAAGAAAGAAAGAAAGAAAGAAAGAAAGAAAGAAAGAAAGAAAGAAAGAAAGAAAGAAAGAAAGAAAGAAATGAAGGAAGAAAGAAAGAAATGAAGGAAGGAAAAGGAAAGGAAAGGAGAGAGGGAGGGAGGGAGGGAGAGAGGGAAAGAAAGAAAGAAAGAAAGAACTTCATACATATATTAAAAACAACAACCAAAAACTGTTTAACATCTTTGACTACAAAAGAAATGTACTTAAAAAACACATTGAAATTCCACCTCACCCCAATTAGAATGGCATTATTAAGAAAGCAAATAGGAATAGATGCTGACAAGGATGTGACCAAAATGAAATACTACTACACTGTCGGTGGGAATGTAAACTGGTTCAACCACTCTGGGAAGCACCATGGACATTCCTCAAAAGACTAAATGTAAAACTTAAAACTCCCTTATGTTCCAGCAATCCCACTCTGGGCATTTACCCAAATGATCACATATAGGCCACACCAAAGCTACCAGCACAATTACATTCATTGCAGCATTATTTATCATAGTTAAGATATGGAAGCAGCCAAGATGCCCCTCAGTAGATGAGCAGATCAAGAAAAAAAGTGGCAGGGGCCGGAAGTTTGACCAGTGGGAGAGTGCCTGCCTAAAATATATGAAGACTTGGGTTGGATTCCTCAGTACCACATACATAGAAAACAGCCAGAAGTCGTGCTGAGGCTCAAGTGGCAGAACTCTAGCCTTGAGAAAGCCCAACACGGTGCTCAGGCCCTGAGTCCAAGACCCAGGACTGGCAAAAAGAATAAAAAAGAAACAAAAAGAAAAATGTGGCATATATTAACAGTGATATTGTCCTACTTATAAGGAAATAGAAAGACATAGAGAAAATTATATTAAGTAAGCCAGAACCAAAGACATCTATGTTTCCCTCATTTGTAATAATTAGTATATGTTTAGGATAGTCCTCACAGAGGGGATCACAATAGCTCAGTAGCTATATATATATATATATATATATATATATATATATCCATATAAGATGATGTTAAGCAAAATGAACTCCAGAATATGGAAACAAGAGATTTTTCTTTGTTTTTAATATACTCTGTGAAGTTATATCCTTTATCTCTCATTATTTTCCTTTGGTTTATCCCCTATAGTCACTATTTGATTTTGGCACCCTGTGTATTATATATACATACATATATATACACACACAATTTATCTGCAATGTGAAAGGGAAGAGGAACAATACAATGTTGAGATAATGGACAAAGTGCAAACTAAGTTTGCAACAGGAGTACTTACTCACAAGATAATATTTTTGAAATGAACTTTACAACTGGCTGGGGTGGAAGAGGGAGAAAAATGAGGGAAGAGATAACAATGTTCAACAATAAATGTATTCATTACCTTATATATGCAACTGTGACCCCTCTGTAAATTACCTTGTTAATAAAATTAAGAGAGAGAGAGAGAAGAGAGAGAGAGAAGGCAGTCAAGAATTCCATGTACAAGCTACAATATTAAGAGAAGTCAGGGAAACATAAAGCTAAGAGGGATGGGTGAAAATGTTGAAGGGGTGGGACTAAACAAGATGCTTTGTATTCAGAAAGTGTTTTGTTAAATGGCAAGTGCTTTACACAACTAAAAATAACAAAAATGATTTTTAAAAAGCACGTAAAGAAACATGTAACCATAGGCACAGATAACATTTAGTAACTGAGAGTGAACTTACTTCCCAGAAGCTATATATAGAAATCATTGTAATACTACCATATATTATTTATAGGGACAAATAAGATTGGTATGGTATTAAGTGGAAAGAAAAAAAAACATCATTCTGTATAATTTGATGTTACTGATGTTACTGATAATATGATGTTACTGGAGAGATGAAAAGATGTTGCAGAAACCCAGCATGGTGGCTCACACCTATAATCCCAGCTACTCAGGAAGCTGAGATTCTTATCTCCAGCTAACCTCTGGAAAATGGGAAGTGGGGTTTGGCTCAAGGGTAAGGCAATAGCCTTGAGCTGAAGAGCTCAGGGACAGCACCCAAGCTGAGTTCAAACCCCATGACCCATCCCCCACCCCCCCCAAAAAAGAGAGATGTTGGAGGTAGTTGATATTATATTTCTTCATTTTGTGGTGAATATTTCGATTCATAATTCAACTATATGAAGTAATTCTCATGGTATTTACTTGGATTATAGAATGAAATTAGTCATATTTGAAAAATCTCATATTGAAAACTGCCCGGTCATCCCCACTCTCTGAATTGGCAAGTATAAGTAAGGCCAACTAGTATGATGCTAAATGTAAGGACCTCTAGAATATAGAAACAAAAGCCATACAATGAGTGATTGTTGTCCTTAATGTATACTATGTTATTTCTCATCTCTTTTGCTGTCCCTTGGTTATCCCATATTGTTACAATATTTCACCTTGTTATCTAATATAATTTATATATTCTTAATTGGTTATTGGAAATAGGATAGGGAAGGGGGGAAATCAAGATGAGCGGGAGGGGTGGGGGGGAGGGAAATGGGGACCTATTCTTGACATCTTTAGTGTAGGAAACCAGAGAACAAGGCACTCATTTCCAAATCCCCACAGTAATTCACACCCAGACTGGTTTTAATTATCCATCTTCATAAAAGAAAAGCTTCAAATTTATATCAAAAGATTAGTTTATAACAAAAGAAAACTTAAAAATTTTTAATTTCAAGATTATTCCGTTATAGTATATATTAAGGAAAATTCTGACAAAGCATTGAATTTTCTATAAACACACACAAAATCAAATTTTCTTATAAAAATTATAAGTAAGCATTTAATAACAATTGTTCAAATACCTCAAAACACTTGGTCATCATTCCCCTAAAATATCAAGTGTGGAAATTGTGATGGATAGTTGAATTCATCGTTCAACACTGTTCTGTTTTTCAAATACGGAAGAATAAAAATATATGAAGGAATTTTCATGGTATTTATTTGGATAAGAGAATCATATTAGTCATATTTGAAAAATTTCAGATAGAAAATTGCTGGATCTTTCTCTCTGAATAAGAAAGGAAAAAAATTCACTTTATTTTTACAAAGAAAAGAAAACAGCAAATAAAATACTATTTTAAGTAACAATATTGTAGTCCACAATAATAGATAAATAAATAGGTAAATAAAATGGACCTATTATAAAGTATTTGTTTCAATGTTGTTATTATATGTTATTCAAGTTATATTAAAGTTCAAAAAAAGTTTGATTGATCTAAGAAGATACCCTGTCCAATATCTAGCCTAGCTTTGACTTATGCAAAGTAACATGGAGTTATAAATATGTGACATACAACAACTTTGGAGAGCCTTGTGGCGATTCCTCAATATACTAACATACACCTCCCTTATAACTCAGCAATGCCACTCCTGGGCATTTACCCAAATGTCCAGAGACAAAGGCATTCTAAACCTACCAGCACAACCATTTTCATCACAGCATTTTTTGCCATAGCTAAGATATGGTACCAACTGAGATGCCCCTCACAAGTTGAATGAATCAAGAATATATGGCATATATACACAATGGAATTCTAAGCAGGCATCAGAAAGAGTAACATTGTTCCATTTGAAAGGAAATGGAAAGGCTTGGAAAATAATATCCTCTGTTTGCTGCTGTATCTGACTGTGGTGCCTGATATATTGTATACACATTTATTTATTTATTTGAATCAGGGAAAGAAAGGAGAAAAACAAAATGATGTGACAAAGGACCAAAAGTAAATCAGGGTAACAGCAATATTCACAAAATATGTTGGGGGAAGGAAAGTGAGAAAAAAAATGGGAAGGGGTAACGATGTTCAAAAAGCAATGTACTTACTACCTTACAATTGTAATCCCCTATACATCACCCTGGGAGATCTGGAAGCTTATATGATTCTTAAGATTTACTCTATTATTTGTAGTAAAGCACACTTAAATTTCTCAACTACAGGTATTGTTACATATTATTAATGAATCAATCTTTGTTCCAGGCAGGTTGAATTCTGGTGGAGCCCATTCTAAATGTGTCTGTATGCTTAGAATAAGACACAAGGATTAGATAAAAGTTTGACTTTCCAATCTGATGCTTTGTTAAGAGTTTACAACCAACTCCATTCCTTTGAAAAAATCCTGTATTAAGGCCAATCTTTCACTCTGTCACACATATATAAAGGCCTTTTATCACTAAGAGTCTTGTGACATTTCTAACACATAAAGTTCTTTTCTAAAGCAGGGATGATCCCCTTCTCAAAGTCAGGATTAAACTTTTATACAATATTTTTTAATTCTCTAAAATCTGTGTTACTCTCAGGCCACAAGTAACCAGTGTGGCTTTCCAGATGCATAAACATGACTTCCTAAAACATTCATAAGCTGGAAATAACAATTGTGAGTGCATAAGAAAAAATAACGTACAAATGTGTAACAAGGCTTCCTTTTTGTTCATTTCTTTTTTACTGTTTTAAAACAAATTTACATTATCTACATGTCCAGTGAATGAAAAATTAGTAAATTAAAAGTTAAAAACTAAATTTAAAAATTAAGTAGAAAATTAAATAAAATTAAAAATGCAAAACCCATTGCTCCTGAAGTGAGAGAACAAAAATCTCAGTATTCATGTAATTGATGATAGAACAATTAGCTGAGATTTTTGACTAGTTTTTGAAAACTTCAATTAAAAACCATCAGTTAGATTCTGGTGTCAGCAGCTCATGTCTATAATCCTAGCTACCTAGAAGAGGCTGAGATCTGAAAATTAGTTTGAAGTCAGGCCAATCAAGAAAGTCCATGAAACTCTTACATACATTTAACTACTAAAAAAGTTGAAGATGGAGGAGTAGCTGAAGTGGCAGAGCAATAGCCTTGAGCAAAACAGCTCAGGGCTTTGTCCACACACTGGGTTCAAGCCCCAAAACTGGTACCAAAAAAAGATATTAGCTACTAAGACCCTTACTAACCTTCATATTTAAATTGCATAAACTTTTGTTAGATGACTATCAACAACAAAATTCATATTAAAATTTTTAAATTGTGTAGATTGTTAAAATGAATTTCCAGGCACTCAATATTACTACATTCTAATAAAAATATCTCCATATTTATCTTATGCACTTTTTAACTTACTAGAAATAGGGATTAAAATAACTTAACTAATTGTGGTTTGGTCACACCATACACATGTCTATAAGTAACACAAGGAAGGTTCAAAAATGACTTAAGGAATTACAAGAATTATTATGCAATAAGGAATTATTTAATATTTATAAAAATTAAAATTTGTAAAAATTAAATAAACATAGTTTTCAAAAAACCTGAAACTGAACTTTTAACATAAGGCTTATTGTTAGGAAAATGGAAAATAGAAAAGGAATAGGCCTGACTGGGTCGTCAAGTTTTGAGGATTATTGACTGCCCGCTGAGTTTTGCAGGTGGTGAAAGTGATTAGATTTGGGGATGGGCTTGTTCAGTCTTAACAAGAAGGAGAACTTTTTTATTAAAGAATTTATTTATTAACATTGATTTTTACATCATATATCAAATGGCATACTTAACAAACAAGTATTCAAGAAGAGAATCTCTATATACAATCACTGGCACTTAGATTTTAGAACATATTTAAAATTAGGCAGAGGGTTTGTATATCATAGATACATATTACTCTATATAATAAAACATTGGAAGGAGAATTTTTTTAAAGGCTATTATCTCTGCGGGCCAAGGTCTGAGTGACCTACCTGCAGCCAAGCATGTGCCTGATGCTTTCCTTGATCCTTGGGAATAAAACAAAGGTCAACCTTGGGAATAAAACAAAGGTCAATCTTTCATTTAGTACAGTATTAATAAAAGGTACATTCATTGACAATATGTTGCAGTAAATAAAAATATAAAAACAAATGATTTAAGCCAAGTGTGGTGGCTCACACCTGTAATCCTAGCTACTCAGGAAGCTGAGATCTGAGGATCAAGGTTCAAATCCAGCCCAGGCACTAAAGACCCTTATCTCCAATTAACCACCAGAAAACTGGAAGTAGAGATGTGGCTCAAGGGGAAGGGTGTATACCTTGAGCTGAAGAGCTCAAAGACAGCTCCCAGGTCCAGAGTGCAAGTCCCACAACTGATTAAAAAAATAGATTAAAATTGTATAGTAGTTATTTTTTTCATATATTTTATTGTAATTAATAGAAGGGTTACATTATATTCGCCAGATAGAAGGTGCATTAATTCACATACATTGATACCCTTTCTCATGTCTTGGTCCCCAATTCCCTCCCCCAACCCCCACCCTCATCTTGTTTTCCCCCCTTCCCTATCCAATTTCAAATAACCAAATACAAATATATCCACTATATCAGATAACAAAGTGAGATACTGTAACAATATGAGATAACCAAGAGACAGCAAAAGAGATGAGAGATAACATAGTACATTAAGGGCAACAATCACTCATTATATGGCTTTTATTTCCCGAATGGCAAAAACACTTCTTAGCAGAAAGAACAGCGCAGGAGGAATTTCAATACCAAACTTTAGACTCTATTACAGAGCTATAATTATCAAAACAGCTTGGTACTGGCACAAGAATAGGCCTGAAGACCAATGGAATAGGACTGAAGACCCAGATATTAAACCACAGACCCATGGCCACCTAATCTTTGACAAGGGTGCCAAAAAAATACAATGGAAGAAAGACAGCCTCTTCAACAAGTGGTGCTGGCAGAACTGGTTAAGCACCTGCAGAAAACTAAAGTTGGATTCTTCTTTGTCACCCTGCACTAGAATTAACTTCCAATGGATCAAAGACCTCAAAGTAAAAGACAACACACTGAAAACTTTACAAGAAGGAATAGGAGATACACTAGGCTTCCTTGGCACAGGTCGAAACTTTCTTAATAAGGATCAAGAATCACAACAAATCAGAGAAAGGCTGGATAAGTGGGACTGCATTAAAATGCAGAGCTTTTGTATGGCAAAGGACATAGCTAGTAAATTAATTAGGAAGCCTACAGAATGGCAGAAGATCTTCACTTAACCATACAATGGACAAAGGCCTCATAGGTAAAATATATCAACAGCTCAAAAAATTGAATCACTCCAAAACTAATCTCCAAAGAAACAACCATCCCATTAAATGATGGGCCAAAGACTTAAAGAGAGTCTTCACTGAAGAAGAAATAAAAATGGCCTATAGACATACAAAATCCACTAGCACAACAATGTTCATTGCAGCACTATTCACCATAGCAAAGATATGGAACCAACCTAGATGTCCCTCAGTTGATGAGTGGATCAACAAGTTGTGGTATTTGTACACAATGGCATTCTATGCTGCTGTCTTAAAGAACAACATTGCCCCATTTGTTAGGAAATGGAAAGACTTGGAAAAAATCATATTAAGTGAAGGAAGCCAGACTCAAAGGAACATAGGCTCAATGGTTTCCCTCATTTGTCATAATCAGTAGAAACCTTGGGCTCCACTAGCAGAGATCTGCAATAGAGCAAAATCTTGATACATAAGGCCATATAGTATGAAGCTAATTGAAAGGACCTCCAGGACATTGAAACAAAAGCCATATAACGAATGATTGTTGTCCTTAATGTACTATGTTATCTCTCATCTCCTTTGCTGTCCCCTGAGTATCTCATATTGTTACAGTATCTCACTTTGTTATCTGATATATTGAATTTATTTGTATTTGGTTATTTGAAATTTGATAGGGAATGGGGGAAAACCAAGACAGGTAGGGGGTTGGGGGGGAGGGTAATGGGTACCAAGACATGTGAAAGGGTATCAATGTATGTGAATTAATGCACGTTCTATCTGGCAAATATCATGTAACCCTTTTATGAATTACAATAAAAAATATTTTTAAAAATGGCCTATAGACACATGAAGTAGTTATTAATTTTATCATGCTATGAACTCTCCAAAGCTAACTCTACTGACACATGATTATTTCAGCTGAACGCTGATTTTCATAATTAGGATGGGAGATATATAACATCTATATTATTTATATATAATGCATGTGTTATTATTATATTTATTTCATATTTACTCTCTAAACTACATGAATATAACACTGTTCTTAAGAAATGTTAGCTGCTGGGGCACGGGAGTTTGGCATAGTGGTAGAGTGCTTGCCTAGCATGCACGAAGACACGGGTTCTATTCCTCGGTACCACATACATAGAAAAAAGCCGGAAGTGGTGCTGAGGCTCAAGAGGTAGAGCTCTAACCTTGAGAAAGTTCAAGGACAGGGCTCAGGCCCTGAGCTCAAGCCTGGAACCGGCAAGAAAAAAAAAAAAAAGAAATGTTAGCTGCCTTTTCATCTTTATTGTCATTTGTAAGGTGTATAATTCCACGGAGTATCTTCTATATCCATGAGTATATTACTCCTATTCTTTGTAGAGTTTTTTTAGTATCATCATAAAAGTTTCTCACCTTTACCTTTTTTTTTTTTTTTTGCCAGTTCTGGGCTTGAGCTCAGGGCCTGAGCACTGTCCTTGGACTTTCTCAAGGCTAGAGCTCTACCACTTGAGCCTCAGCACCACTTCCAGCTTTTTTCTGTGTATGTGGTACCGAGGAATCGAACCTGGGTCTTCGTGCATGCTAGGCAAGCACTCTACCACTAGGCCAAACTCACAGCCATTTTCTTATCTTTTAAACATTTCTATTTCATGAAAATTAAGTTGGGATTTGTTGACACTGTTCTTGCTCATTTTTTCTTATATACTCATTTTATTGTTATCATTTATTCTTTATGATATTTTTAAATAAAATTCTTGGTATAAGCACTAAAGAACTTTTTTAAATTTAATCTTTTGTTTTCTTTCTCTTTTCTTTTTGATTTTTTATTAAAGAATTTATTAACATTGATTTTTACGTCATATTTCAAAGGACGTATTTAACAAACAAGTATTCAAGAAGGGATGCACAGAGGGGTTACAATTACCTATGTAAGGTAGTAAGTATATTTTTCTTCATCATTGTTTTCCCTTCTCATGTTTTTTTTTCTATTTTTCTTCCCCCAACCCCATCTAAGTTGTAAAGTTTATTTCCAACATATTGTCTTGTGAATATCACATTGTCTTTTGTCTCATCATCTTGGTGTTTTTGTAAAGGTGATATACAGAGGGATTACAATACAAAGTAAGATAATGAGTACATTTCTTATTGAACAGTGTATAGCAATGAGGATCAAGGTCAAAACCAGAGAATACTAGACAGACACTCAACCACTGAGTTAGACCCTAACTCCAAAACTTTTCAAAAAATAATTTTATAAAATATAATAATAATACATAATTTTAATATAGAATATATAATTTTAAATACCAATGTTCCTCTTTGGACAATCCTTCCTATGTCTTACAAGTTTAATAAATATACTTTATTTAATGGCTATCCTTTTTTTTTCTTGATACAATGTTACTTTGGGATTATTTCCTAGTCTCTGAATAAAATTTCATCTGTATTTTCCGATCTCAACAGGCCAGATCAACGTTAATGTGAGTTGAAGAGGGACACCATGGTGATCTGAGGAGTCAGGAGGCAAGGACATCATGAGAATAGGGATGGAGGAATTTAAGAGATAGAGTCAAAGGTAGGTGGAATGTTGCAAAGGGCTTCTGGGTATACCTTGTGAGTTTGTGTTAAGGGTTTAAAATGGCCTGGTTCTGGGAGCTTAATTGTGCAGATAGAAGTTTCAGCCAGATTTGATAAACTTATAGGGATTCTGGGACATGTACTCTTCCTAGCAGTGGGAGTAGGAAATGTGCTTTCACATTGAGATTAGGATTCTGAGCTGGAGAATTTCAGCAAGGTCTCCCAAGAGGAAAGGGAAAGTAGATGGTGGGCTGATACATTTTAATTTGTTATAAATTGATTTTACCTAACAGAGTTCAATTTGATTGAGAACTGTGGCTTAGTGTTCAGATTTTAGTCTCTCACTAAAATTTTATTTTATTTTATTTTTTACTATATTTCCAAGCTTATTTGTTTCTGAGTGTTATTAGGTCATGTTTACTATATATATATATATATACATATATATATATATAATGAATAAATGTTTTTTTCTTCTCCATTAGTTCTGTCAGGTTGAATTCTCTTCCTCCATTTTTGTTCTGTTTCTCCTATGTTTATGTGTTCTTATTCCACTGTCTGTTTTATGAAGTTAGAACCTAAATTGTAATTTTCAGTAGATCTGTGAAATGATAGCAAAAGCCATACCTGCGCTGGGTCATTCAATCTGTCATTATCACCCAAACTACACACAGTCATTTTGCTATCATCTCTTCATCTAGGGATGTAAGAGATAAAGAAGACTTCTTAAGCTTGAATTTTGATATTTGGATTCATAAAGATGCATGAACTCAATAGATCTATGGCCAACCTTCCTCCCCTCAGAGGTGAAAATCTGGATGGACTCATTTTTTTCTCTCATAGTGTCCCTGGATACATTAGAGAGATTTGATAAAGTACTTGGGAGCTCTATTGAGTAGGAAATCTCATACTTGTCCCTCAGCTTGTGTGTGCAAAGATCTGATCAGCTTGCTGACCTCCACAGCATCTGGCCTAGTGAAGGAAATTTATAGTTTCTTTTCAAATTACTTGGAAGAGAAACAAATTCATTTTTTTTCACCAACAGTTTCCTTACAGTATAGTTTTTAGTTCATTAGAAATAAAACTTTTCTAAACACTCACAACTGAAATAACTTAAAAACAAGAAATGCATTAGCATCTTTATTACAAATGTAATTGGCTTTCTTTTATTTTTCTTGTGAGGATAGGGTCACCAGTTAAAATACACCACTGTAAAATCTGCAATTTAAATTTCATTTCATGCTGCATTGTGGAAATAGTTTACATAAATAGCATCCATTAATCATTTAAGACAAAGGTTAAATGTAAATTAGGATTCTATTTATTTCTATGATTATTTATGGTTTTCTGCTAAAGTGTGATTTCTTTTCTAAGTTTTAAAGAATTAATGTTTTTGAAAGTAAAATACTTTCAGGCCAAAACTGATAACTTACTGAAATAAATTGACCAGGAAAGAATGCTGTAAATGACAAACAACATTTGAAGCCAAAAATCATGCAAGGTCTTAGTCAAAATTTTAATCAAGTCACAACTTAATTATGAAATGTCTTCCTCTAGGAGTCTACATCTGATATATTAAATAGCTACATGGAATGTAATTTTAGGAAAAATAATACCTTTTGGCTATCTGCAAATTTTTGCAAATGATTGTACTGTATATAAATTTACTCAACAGAAGAATGTCTTAAAGAAGAATAAACAATAGGATGGGTTGGCAAAGATGAGGGGTATTGGTGTTATTGCTACATAGACAAAGGGACAGAGGGTTAGATTTTAATTAGGTTACTGAAAAAGACACTACCACACAGTATTCTGGAGAGAGAAGGTTATTCTAAACTGCTGGCCCCAGTGCATGTTGGAGATTCATGTAGAGGAGAAGGGGCAAGCAGTTGCCTAGCCAGGGCTTAACTAGGGAAATGACAGGGGAGAAGTTGTGACACTGCCAGATGTGGATGTGACCTCAGAGCTTCGGAAATTCCCATGGTCTGAAGGAGGTGTGAATGGTGTGATCTCAGAGAATGGGAAAGAAACTGCCTGTAGGTGTACAAATTACCTAGGTAAGACAGGTGCTGTGTGGAGACTTCTGGCAAGGAAAATAAGGGGATGGGAGATTTGCCTATGTTCAGATTGGTAAAGTGACCTTCCTACGTGGAATTTACATCCAGGGCTTGTTTTGATACTTTTTTGAAATTTTGAATAATGATGCAGAGTCTATATGGCTGCTTTCTGGTGGGTTTCCTGGAAATTTTTATAAACACTGCTTAAAGACATCTGAAATCTGTCAGAATTTTCCTGGTTGCTTTCTCTGAGTACACTGGCTTTTGTAGTCTTTTGCCCCACTGGTGTAGGCAGTGACCCCTGGGTAATTTAGCAGCATGACAGCTTTGTTGACCAAATATAATTTTTTTCCAAATAAGGCTAGGACTTTCTAGGCAGGCATAGAAAGATAAGAGCCTGTAACCATTCTCGCAAGTGCAGTCTCCATACTTGCACATTTGTTCCCATGCTTTTGCATTTAATTTATCCTGCCTTATTTTTCAAAAAAAAAAAAGATTCTGGTCCCTTGATCTCAAGGGTAGTTGACAGGCAAAGATCCATCTTCTGTGACTTTTTTTAGATGACTCGGGGACACTAACCCTGCCTGGTAAGGGTTTTAAACCATAGCCTCCTTGTTGCCAACAGGTTACCAGGATCAGATGTCATTAGGAGCAATTTAATCCAGCCTAAAAAGTAAAGAATGACATTGCTGGTTTTACATCAGTGTTTAAATCATAGCCAACTTAATTGCATATCAATTTTACTAATATTTTATAAGCTTTATCTTATAAAAATTTAATACACACTCATACCATCTGCAACTTAGTAGAACCTACTAGGATTTGTCTTAATTTCTTCCTTTTGCCATTTTGAAGCAAATATGTAAAAACAATTCTTACTTTCCAAATCCTTTCTTATTCAAAATAAACCAATTTTGTGTCCTCAATTCCAACAGTTTCTTCACCATTTTTTTCTTTTCCTTTAAGTATGGCATTTTATTTCTTTTCTTTTTTCTTTTTCTTTTTGCATTTTGAGTTAGCTCTTAGGAAATTTTTGAACTCAGAAGCGGATTGAAATTAGAAAAAAACCTAAGTCCTCAAGAAACTTATATTTTGCTAAGACAAATTAGTTGATTACAGTGTCAGATTACCTTGAAAAAGTTTACACAGACAGACATACAAGCATGCAGGCATTAGTACATGCACATACACACATCCACATACGCACGCGCGCACACACACACACACACACACACACACACAGTGCACATAGATTTTAAACCATGAAAAAATGAATATTGGTGGGAGATTATTTTGAAATTCTGCAAGTAAAATGACATTATTTTGCTCAATATTTTAAGAATCATATGATCAGTGGTAAAAAAAATAGGCAAATCCAAACAACAACAGCAACCACCACCACAACAAAAAGCAAGACAAAACTCAAAACCCCCAAATTTAAACGACAAGCAATATGTTTAGACATCTTTCTAACAAAACATATTAGATGGCGGGGCCTCATTTTCCACAGCCTGTGAAAAGAAGCAACAATGCATTAGAAAAGCACGTTAGCAAAAATGGGTACAAGTAGTATAAATATCCAACATGGTAGAAAATAAGTGGGGATGGTATGATTTGGAATTTCATAAAGTAAGCACGCAAGTAGACAAGAGAGGGAGGAGAAGGGGAGAGGAAAAGAGAAAGAAGGAGAGAGAGAAATGGCTGGGAGTCCATAAGGAGAGATGAGTGACTTGAATGAACACACCCTGGGCTGCTCCACTGTGATGTTGTTTCTTTGGGTCCCTGAGTAACCTCTGGGCTTTCTGGTGACTTGGCAGAGATGAGCTGCGCATATGTTGCGGAGGGGGTAGGAGGGCAGGGATAATTGTACAAGATTGGCTGGGGGAAATGTAAGTGTGGAGAGTAAGGAATGTCTGGAGGTGCAGAACTTCCACCATTCCTAAGGTAAAGCCCCTCCAGGGTCTGTGACACCATTATGTTAGATTTTAATTAGGATACTGAGAAGAGACTACCATGCAGTACTCAGGCAGGAGACAGAAGTTTATTCCGAACCACCGGCCCCCAGCTCGTGTTGGAGATACACGTGGAAAAGAGATGAGTGCTGGCCTGCCCAGGGTTAAGCTACAGAAGGGCAGGGAGAAGGTGTGGCCGGGCAGGGAGAAGGTGCATCCACTCTGGATGGGGACATGATCTCACAGCCTGAGAACCTCCCTCGTTCCAAAGGTAGTGGGACTGGGGTGGTCTAGGATGTGGCCTCAGAGAAGGCAGAGGTAACTAACTGTCCTCAGGTGTGGCAATTTCCTAGGTAACATAAGTGCTGGGTCGAAACTTCACGCATGACGAACAAATGAGTGAGAGCAGTTACCTAGGTGAAGATCTTACACAAAGTATCTGAGGAATCTATTTATTTCAATAGTTGTTATACATTACTTTTGTAAAAAAGGGGAATTACCTTGAATGACTGCTTTTTAAATCAGTCTAAACCATCCCTCTTGGGTAAGCATGATTAAATAGAGCAATTCTTGCTCTTGTTTTATAGTTTTACCTTTTTTCACATCTTTGGTAGTATACTTACAAGAAGACAGTCTAGATTTTAGAAAGTAAGTTAAATACTTTTATAATTTCATTAAGTTTCAAAATGAAAGCACGAATAGTGTTACTAAGCTAAAATTACCTCAAATGAATTCCGATTTTGATACACAATAACCCAGAAAAAAATAACCCATTAAAAAAATAAGAGTAAAGGAGAAAAGCAAACCAGTCATGTTTATTTTAGCAATCCCTAATATCTTATGCAATTGCTTTCTTTATTTGGTCTACAAGGGGATACTCAGCAGTGAATGTGACTTTATCTGAACCCTGAAACAAAAAATGTGAAATCCTGCCAAAGCCTAAATGTGCCTCTATCTCTCACAACAAAATTTAAGAAAGACTGTTACAATAGAAAGATATGTTTTGAAATGCATCAGTAGCACCTGCACGATTTACTGAGAATTTTTCTATTTCTCTCTCTATCTAAGCTAATTATTTTTAACAAATCATACTAAATAACCACTCTGAGGAAATTAAGCTAGATGTGTTTTCAATCTCCAAAACAAATTTTCAAATGCTAATAAGCTATTACAATGGCTTTTCACTTTTCATTCTAGTTTATGTCGTCTAAGATTGGATATGTATTTAAAGAAGACAGTTTTCATTGTCATAAACAGAAATCTTTAATTGTACTCTGAACCTAGTTTATTTTTCAGTTTAGCATGAGTCTACCAAGAAAGCAAGTGCCCTACAACTTTTACCCTCTGAAAAAATGACCACCAGAATTAACTTATATAGTTTAAAAGTTTGATTACCCCACCCCAAACCATTTAGAAATTAAAATAAAGGACCAGGAGTTTGGCCTAGTGGTAGCGTGCTTGATAGCTTGCTGCCTGGCATACACGAAGACCCAGGTTCTATTCCTCAGTACCACAGACATAGAAAAAGCTGGAACTGGTGCTGTGGTTCACATGGTAGAGCTCTAGTTTTGAGAAAGCCTGAGGAGAATGCTCAGGCAATGGCTTCAAACCCCAGGACTGGCATAAAAAAGAAAGTAGAGATAATGCAGTCAGATTCTATACAGTATTTTGTGGACATTGGTAATGTTTAAAACTTTAAACTGAAACCAAGTTTCAGTTGGAAATCTCGGTATCCATGACTATTCCTAAGGACAATATGACATGAATCTTTTGGTCCTTGACAAGTTAATCTTCCAAAGGAGCAAAACCTGTCCTTTTACAAATCTCTTGTGAGTACCAGAAAGATGTGTAAGAGTCACACAAGGGACACTTTATAAATTAATTTACATTTGAGAACAAATGTCACACAAAGAAAATTTTGATATCCTCTTGAAAGGACAAACACCAGCCCTTGAACTCCATATGTGGTCTGCATTATGGCTTCCTGGCTCCCATCCATATTCTATTTCCAGCCGTTACCATTTCAAAAATTTATGAGGACCTGTGAAGCACAGAAGGGCCGAGGATGCCACTTGAGTTCTGCTGATTAGCATACTCATTAAGCCTAATCAATAATTGATGAACCATTTGTGGGAAACATATGGATAAAATTACCTTTTGGCGTAAGACCATTCAGAAAAGTCACGAATGTTTTTCCGGTTTGTTTGTTGTATGTGCAAGATGTCAGCACAGATGCCCCTATAGATAACACAGAAGACTACGTTCAGGTCCAAATTGTAATGTAAGACTCCATACAGGTTTAAATGTTATGACTGCATTTGGTAAAGAAACTACTGAAAAATAAAAACTTAGTGCAATGTTGAATTTTAAAACTTCTTTATAAGGTTTGATTAAAATATTGGATATGGTTAGTTAATATTCCCTCTATCTTCTAACTTGTCTTTCCTTAATTTGAGTTAATTGAACTCTGCCAATTGTTTTTATGGATTGTGCTCTGATAGTACATGTAAAACTCATTGCCTGCTGATCTCTGAGAGCACAGGCCCCTAATCCCAGCCACTCTTGAAGCTGAGATCTGAAGATTTTAGCTCAAAGTATGATCAAGCAAAAAAGATTCTCACCTCCAATTAACCAGAAAAATCTGGGAGTGGCAGTGTAACTAATGTAATAAGACCACAAGCCGTGAATGAAAAAGCTAAGTAAAAATATTAGCCCTGCAGTCATATGTCCATACTGGAATTTAAAAAAAAAAACTGGGAGGCAGAAAGAGAGAGAGAGAGAGAGAGAGAGAGAGAGAGAGAGAGAGAGAGAGAGAGAGAGAGAGAGAGAGAGGGAGAGAGAGAGAGGAGAGAGGAGAGAGAGAGGAAAGAAAAGAAAGCAAGCCTTGTAATTAAACCCAAGATCAAGTATAATCTGCATTTTCCTCTAGAAATTTTATTTTGTTGAAATTTACATTTACACTTACGATCTGTTTTACATTTTTTGTATAAAAGCGATAAAGTATATATTTATGTATTTAATGCATATTTAAGTGTATTGGATTTGGTTTATGAATAAATATACAATTTCTTGTCATCATTTGTTTTAAAGAATATAATTTTCCTATTGAATGGCATTTGCATCTTTCTTAGGTTAGCTGTTTGGTTACATTTCTGTGTTATTAGTTTTGTTCAGTTAGGAGATGTTTTATTTTTTTGCCAATATAATAATATTTTGATATTACTGAGCCCTCATATTAACTCTAAAGTATACGTGGCCTGTTAATATTTTTCATTTCATATTTTCATATTTTTCATTCCAGAATTTCCTATAAATTTTCAAACTCCTATAATCTCGAGCATACCAGCAATAAAATTGCAGTTTATTTTATAATTTTAAGTAGAAAATAAATTGTTGAAAATATTCAACCCGAAAAAAAACATGCCACAGATTCATGAAATTCAGTAATAACAACAAAATAGGAATAAACAGGAAGTATTCAGTATCTGACCTTCAGGTAGGAAAAATTGAAACAGAAGACATCAAAACAGCAGATGTTTGATGATTTCTATTGTTTTCCAACTCTAGAATAATAATAATTTTGAAATGTCACCAGGCTTCCAATTATTTCAAATGTCTATATATAAATAATTAAAAGGTCAGGTTTGAAAAAGGAACTCATGATCATATTTTTCCAGCAAATACAGCGCCACATGATACACTCGCAAGGTACAATACCTCTTCTGTGCTCACAGCAGCAATCCTTTACAAAGACAATAAAAAAAACAGCATTCTGGGCCCCGGGAGCATAGCCTAGTGGTAGAGAGCTTGTCTAGCATGCGCGAAGCCTTACATTTGCTTCCCTAGTACAAGATACTCAGAAAAAGCGGGAAGTGGTAGTGTAGTTCAAGTGGCAGAGAGAGCACTAGCCTTGAGCAAAAGTGTCTAAGGACATGAGTTCAAGTCCCAGGACTAGAAAAAAAATAGCATTCTGCATAAAAGAGTTATGCAGCATCATTTCAAGGAGTATAATTTTAAATAATTCAAAACAAAACCAAGCTATTTTGATGTTTGCTATGTACCATAAAGTCTTTCTACACCAATGCCTGAGAGTCTAGTCCAGCTGTTGGCAACCAGAATTCCTGAAGATTATGAAAGATAGGGACTGGGGCAGACTACCTTAATAGCTCTGATGGTCTGTTCAACATACTTGCTTGTGTGTTTTAGGGGTATTGTCAGTCCTGGGGCTTGAACTCATAGCCTAGACACTATCTCTGAGGTTTTGTGCTCAAGGCTAGTACTCTCTCACTAGCCATAGCTTCACTTTCAGCTTTTTCTTAGTAAATTGGAGATAAGAATCTTACAAACCTCTTGGTACACTGTATATACATTTATTTGTGTATTCGAAAATTGACAGGTAAGGGAAAATCAAGTGGGAGAGGGTGGGTGGAGGGAAAGTGGGAGAAAAACTTGGGAAGGTGCAACAATGTTCAAGAATTAATGTACCCACTACCTGATGAATGTAACTGCAACCCCTCTATACATCACCTCAACAACAAAATACAATAAAAATAAATAAAATAACATAACTTAGCTTGCTGGATTGAAAAAAAAAAGAATCTCACAAACTTTACTGTCCAGGCTGACTCTGAATCATGATCCTCAGATCACAGCTACCTGAGTAGCAAGGATTACAGGAGTGAACCAATAGAACCAGACTTCAACAGGTCTTAGTATTTTTTTCAGATGGGTTTATGGTGTAGGAAACCCTCACATTTTGTCTTGACATACCTTAGACTTTTACCAGAAAACAAAAAACTGGGGAAATTTTAAGTTAGTGAACTCCCTCAGACTAGGGCGACCAATGTGGACAATTAGTACAGAGAAGTACTAAATAATACGTATTGAATAAAGGGAAGTTGATTAAGTGTCCTGGTGAAAGTAAAATAAAGATGGATCTTGAAAGTTGGAGAAACAACTTTGTAAACGTTTTGTTGGTTGAGCAAATATTTGTGGAGAATTGCTTTTTTCCAGGTATTATTTCAGGTGAAATATAGTACCAGCTTCGGCTGATGGAGCTGTTTTAACAGAGGTTCCACAGACACATATATACTGTATATAAATAGATAGGTGAACTCTATGTATATTTACATATATGTACACATACATATGTACATACACACAGACAGACAGATAGACAAGTACATAAAGAGTATATATATATATACATATATATATACTCATACATATATACAGTAGTTAGGGAGATAGTACATACTGTTAGTACATATTACACAATGACAACAGAATAAGTTTACATTTGTGAGTAGATATAATTCTGAGATTATTGATCACAAGTGTGAAAATCTTTTTAAAACCATGAGTTAGCATCCTAAAAGCCATTTTAATGATTTGACCAAGTAATTCAAATTCTGAGACTAAGAATGAATAATCAGAGAACAATAAAAAAGTATGCCTAATATTCAGTTAAAACTGTCTAATGAGAAAAAAACTGGAAAGTGCTTTAATGTGAAAAATAGAAGACTGATTACGATAAAAGATAGGAATACTGAGTGGATGACATTACACAAGAATTAATTTTGTGTTTTATAGAAGTAAATAAATGCTTCCAATACATCAGGTTGGAAAGGCCGAATATATAATTGCACATACCCTTATAATAGGCTCTTTTTTAAATTGTTTGTCTTCAGTGATAATGGGTTTTTTGTTTTGTTTTGTTTTGTTTTATGTCCTGGACCCAAAGTGAATATCTGACATCAGATGCTTTCACTCATTGGCTAGCATGCTACCAAACAAGCTACACATCCAATCGATGTAGTGTGTGTGTGTGTGTGTGTGTGTGTGTGTGTGTGTGTGTTGGTGCTAAGGACTGAACTCAAGGCTTAGAAGCTAACCCTGAACTTCTGCTTGAGGTTGACATGGTACCAATGCTGCTACAGCTACATTTGCAGCTTTTTAGGTGATAAATTACAAATAAAATCTCAGACTTCCTTATGTGTGCTGGCTTTGAACTGTGATTCTCATATCTCAGCCTTTTGAGTAGATAGGATCACACGTGTGAGTCACTGGTACTCAGTGGTAATGGGGTTTTAACTCAGAGTTTGCACTTGCTGAGGAAATTCACCTAAAATAAAAACCAGTTTGTTGGGGCATGCAATGATTAATTGATGGTCCAAGAGCATGGCCTAGTAGTAGAGTCCTTGCCTAGCATGCACGAAGCACTGAGTTTGATTCCTCAGTACAGAAATACAGAAAAAGCTGGACAAGGTGCTGTGGCTAGTAAATCACTAGCCTTGAGAAAGCTCAAGCACAGTGCCCAGACTCTGAGTTTAAGTCCCAGGACTGGCAGAAAAAGTAATAATGATAAATAAAACTCACCAGAATTTAGGGCAAGAGTTGAATAACTCTTTTGTGATATTGCATAGAAGTAGCCAGGCATTACAATATAAAAACACTGGAGGCAAAGATGGCTGCATTTACTCAGGCTAGTTGAGTGTGCTTATTTGTTGTAAACCTCATTGTTTGCATTAGGAAATCCTCCACACTTGGTTTGAATCTCATCTGATGACTACCACTAAACAGTGGCCTCCTAATCAAGGTAACATTTAACCTGGGACACAAAGCCATCACCTCAATACTACTGCTTTGTTGAAGCAAATTAAAATCCCTTAAAGAGGAATCAACCCTTCATTTTAGTTCCATAAATAGCATTTGTTAGATAATCCCTCCATCATTATCCATTTAATGAAAATTCTTTGCCAATGCCTTAACTCTTTGAGAAAAACTTTTAATACCCAGAACATCATTTATACATGTAGCTGCTTCACTATAAATTCTTATATATTGATTTTACCTTGTCTTATACATGTATTCTACATAACTTTTGAGTAATTCTGTTATTTTCAGGTGAGATTTTTTTGCCATATAATGTTCTGAAATAGAACATTATAGAACACCAATATTACATATACATCTATGCAAATGCCAAAGTGTAAAAAGAAAAACACATCTGAAGAATGAACATTATAGTTTATAACATGTTACTTGGAAGAGAATTTCTAAATCGGGTATAGATGGGAGTAATGGACAATGGATAGGATTTTTAGAACATAAAGATGTCATTAAATATGTTAATACCACTTAGTTTGTACTAAATGATATTACATTCTTATAGTGTATTTATAAGCCTAATATCTTAAGATAATCTTATGCTTATATAAATCCAATGTCACTAATGCATTTTTAAATAATACCACAGAAATGAAAAGGTCTATTGTCTCTGTTGAAATGGTATGCAGGGAAAGGGGTCCTTAAATCTTTGGTAAAAGGTACAATCAATCCTTCAGATGTGTCTGTCCATGTGTTGCCCCATTCTCAGATTCACAGTTATTAACCTGTAATGCCTATGTAATCCAGGCATTATGTTTACATAAGATATCTCTAAATGGAAACAAACGTTGAACTACTCATAATAGCTACTTATGAAAAGACAGATTAAGCCAGACGATGGTGGCACATACCTGTGATATTAGCTAGTCAGAAGAATGAGATCTGAGGAGCCTCAATTCTAAGTAATCCCAGGTAAGAAAGTCCATGAAACACTTATCTCCAATTAACCACCAGAAAACTGGGAGTGGAGCTGTGAATCAAAGTGGTAAAGTTCCAGCCTTGAGCAAACAAAACTCAGAGAGAGTGCGTAGCCCATTGACTAGGTAATTTATAAATGATTTAATTGTATTTCCTATAATTCTCAAGGATGAGGATTCCAACATCAAAATAAACTATTTGGTAAGGATCTGTTCCTTAGTTCACGGATAACTTTTTGAACGCATGATTAATGGAAGGGACTGACAAACTCCCAAAGGCCTATTTTATAAGGACACACATGCCATTCATGAAAGTTCTCACTTCATGATCTAGTCATCCCACTAAGCTCTTAATTAAGATGATCACCCCAGGAGCTCAGATTTGAGTGCATGTATTTTGTAGGAAGTACACAAATATTCAGAAAAGCTTATCATTTCTTGTTTTTGCACTATGAACAATTGCTATAAACCATATGGACAATTTCAAATTAACCTAGAATATTGGTTCATTGTGTTATTACTATAGTATTGAAGAAGCAGAGGTTAAAATGCAATTACATATCCCCTAATGCAAAAGAATATCCTGCAATTTTCTTCTTGTTCACAATGACCTGTGTACTCACTCAGTTTTGTCTTTATGATGTCCATTCTTAACATTTTTTAGCTTCCATTGAAACTCACTATACAGTTTGTGTGTGACCTTTTGTTACTTATCACAATATTGCAAATGACTTTCAGAAAAAACAGCATATTTCTTTTTAAGTGCAGAATGAAATTTCCATACATGAGATGAAAAATGCTAAAAAAAAATTATATAATATTATCTGGCTGTTATCTATTTGCACTGAATTATTAACACCAAGGAATGAAATGTTTCTGAAAGATGATTTCATTTTTCTAAGAAGTATTGGTCCATATCTGAAAGCAATAGTTGTTTTCCTCCTTGATGATTAATTAGAATGTGATGAATAGTGTCAGACAAAAGAGTAATACTTAGAATACATTATGGATATTAGACTTTTGGTACCTCTTCCATATTACAAACCCAACTGGCGTGTTTGAAAAAGAAGATATTATGAACTCACACCACAAATCCTTTTTATTTTGAACACATTTTCAAATAATGGTTTTCAGGGAGTACAGCTAAAATATTTTAATCACTAAATAGATGCTTATTTGCCTTTAGTTTCTTGAAGTTTTGTCTATTTAGTTTCTTTCTGCAACTCTCCCAATAGAGTCCAGGCCTTAATACCTTAATTTCTTAGAAATAATCTAGTACTTGCACCAGAATTTTATTAACTAAACTGATTTGCAAACATCCAAGTAGGAAGAATGGGTACGTTCAGTATTTCTTTAACAATAATTAACCTTTAAAAGAACAAGTAAAAATTTACAGGTATTATTATGTGATTTAATTACAAATCAGATGCTTGTCAAGAACATAATGTCATTTTTATCAAATAAAAACATATAAGTCAGAATTCATATAACTACACACTTCAAATTCTAATTTCTCAACTATAATATTAATTGTACTTAGATATTTTAAATATGAAGACATTCTTCAAAAGCAGAGCTCATGTTTTTTTTTTTATAAAAATATATATGCAGGGGGAAGGAAGAAGGCGCCAAGAAAATAGGGATGCAGCCTAGCTCTCTCTGACAAAAAGAGAGAACCAGGGAGTCCCACGAGCCAACTACCTAAAGAAATCCACAACAACAAACTCAAAAGCAACGGAGAAGGACTCAACCTGGAAAAGAAATCCAGATAAAGCTCACATCCAACTTTCTCAAAGAATTCGGAACGCGAGGACCCCTCCCCCACCTCTCGCCGCTGGATCCAAGCCTCAAAGCCACGGAAAACCACAGAAAGCCATGGAAAGCTGCAAAAAGCGGCTTGAGCGGGTGCCGGCTCCACGCTGGGAAAGTGGCGGCGGGCGCCGGCTCTAATCCATGAAAAGCAGTGGCAGTGGAGGGTGCCAGGCTGGGAGCCCAATGGCTGCAGAAACCAGCACAGAACCGGGCCAGCGAACGGCGGAAACAGCTGAACCCATACGCTGAACCAGAACAGCAAGCAGTGGAACCCAGACGCAGAACACAGGCGGCAGCGGAGACCCGAGGGGAGTGAAAGACACATCGGGAAAGCAGAGCAGGTGCCAAGCAATAGAACTTAACTCAGACCCCAACACCCCGCCAGAGAAAGACTGGCGGGAGCAGGGGGCCAAGGAACTTAGAATCCTGTCCCTTCCCTCAACAGCCCCCTCCCTCAGGCCATTGACTAGAGATTGACAGGCGGGCTGTGCTAAGACCCAGCACCCCACCAAGGGAGGCGGGGCTGTTCCAACTCCCACCCACCCAACGGGCTCAATCCCCAGCGCTCTAACTGGAGACTGACAAGCAGGCGGACCCTAAGACTCAGCACCCCACCAGGGGAGGCAGAGCTGTCCCAGCTCCCACCCGCCCACCAGGCTCCTCTCCCAGGCCACTGGATCTGGAGATTGGAGGGCATTGGGACCCTGCCTTACAACAGTGGGTAGGGGGTGCTGGATAATAGGAGCCAGCATCTGCCCCCCCTCAAATCCTGAGCGGGGCATCCTCCAGCTAGGAATCCTGAGCAAGCCACCACGGAGGGGCCCCCCACAGTCACAGACTCTGACAAAGCAGTGGAAACACAGCAGGGATCTGAAGGGCTGACCAGCAGCCAAGCTCTCCTTCTGAGAACTATAAAGGCGCGGCTCCGCCCTTGGAGCCCACGTCCCCAGCTGCACCCCGCCCCTGGGAACAGAGGGGTCTCCTGCTGGTCCTGCTGAGAGCCCCTGAAACTCTCAATCCCCAGACCCTTGGCTTGGGGCCGCCAATGGAAGCAGCACAGGAAAACATCCGCCAACCCCGCTCTGACGGAAGCTCGCAGAGCCATCCCATGGTCCACTGTGAGGCCACTGATTGGGCTAAGAGCTAGTCATGCAGCAACACATAAGTTTTATTCTAATACTTTCCAAACTTTGTACTCAAATACGCTACCTACTTACCCCCTGACCTCTCTCATTCTATTTTTCTATCTCTGGACCTCTGCTCGTCTTTCAACCCTTATACTGCATGGATCTACACTTGATGGCTGTTGAGCAACACTGTATATCTAGGTGTTTAATTATTCTCTAGGCTCAGAGGGACTTAAAGACAATAGAGATTGGATTGAGAGGCTTACTGTTTGGGGTATAAATCGCTTATCAGTGGATTATTAGACTGGTCGGTAACTGCACAAAAAGAAAGAGTGATAACACCAATCATAACATGAACATCTAGAGTCTGCCAGCTACAGAGGTCTATCTATCAGGTTATATCTGAAAAACTATAATCGTGTTTAGTATTAATCTTGCTCCCATTTTTAAATGGGCAGAACAAGAAACTCAAGAAAAATGTCAAATCAAGAAACAACATCCCCCACTCCCCTCACCCAATTTAAACAGCCAATGGAACAGACACTGGCAAACCTAGAGGAGAGTCTTCCAAGTGCTGTACAAATGCAATTGATAAACATCATTAATGAAAAATGTGAAAATATAAAGAAAGAGATAAGGGAGAAAGCCATAGCTGAACAAGAGGAAACCATAAACAAGGTGATAAGTGAAAAAGAAGAAGCCACAAAGGAGGCCATAATAAAGGTTGTTCAAAGAAAGATGGATGAATTCATAGAATCCACAAATAAAAAGGTGACCGAACTCCAGCAAATGTTCAAAGAAAATAAAGCTACTGAGCTAACCACTCAAATGGAAATCAAGGAGCTAAAGAAATCCATACATGATCTAAAAGAAGAGATGCAAGGCATCAAAAATGAGCAATTAGAAGCAAAGGAGATGAAAAATAAAGTAGATAGCTTTGATAGCAGGTTAGACAATGCAGAGGAGAGAATTTCCGGGGCTGAAGATAATTTAGTTATTATAGAGAAACAACAGAAAATGAGTCAATCCAAATCTAGGAAAAATGAGAGAGCGCTTCAGGAGGTCCAAGATACAATTAGGAAGTCTAATTTAAGGCTAATTGGTATTGAGGAGGGCGTGGAGAAAGAGGTCAATGGTATTGGAAATATACTTCAGGGAATCATCTCAGAGAATTTCCCAAATATCCAGAAGGGCAGGCCCATCCAGATACAAGAAGCTATTAGAACCCCAAACAGACCTGACCAGAAAAGAACATTCCACCGCCACATCATAATCAGAACTGGATCAATAGAAACCCAAGAAAGGATCCTAAAGGCAGCCAGGGAAAAGGGATCAGTAACCTATAAAGGAAAACCAATCAGAATAACCCCAGATTTCTCAGCAGAGACCATGCAAGCAAGAAGTGACTGGAAGCATATATGTCATTCCCGTAAGTCAAATAACTACCAACCAAGAATACTGTACCCAGCTAAGCTCTCATTCATAACTGAGGGAACAATAAAAACATTCCATTCCAGGGAAAAGCTGCAACAATATGTCGCAACAAAACCAATGCTACAGAGAATTCTGAAAGATGTTCTATACATAGAAAACCAAAATAAATGCAATATAGGGAAAGAAATGGCACCTAAACAGCATACCAACTAAGGACCACAAGAACTGTCAAGACACAGGCCCAAATAAAAGCTTTTAAAAATGGTAGGAACTAATAAATATCTCTCAATCCTAACTCTCAACATCAATGGACTTAACTCTCCAATTAAACGGCATAGGCTGTCTAGTTGGATCAAAAAGCAAGAGCCATCGTTCTGCTGTCTTCAAGAGACACATCTTACCCCCAAAAACAATCATCTTTTGAAAGTGGGAGCTTGGAATAAACTCTATCAAGCTAATGGCCCCCATAAACAGGCTGGAGTTGCCATCCTCATATCAGATAAAATAGACTTCAAACTAAAATTAGTAAGAAAAGACAAAGAAGGTTACTACATACTACTAAAGGGATCTTTCCTCCAGGAAGACATAACGATTCTAAATATTTACACACCCAATCCCGGAGCTCCAAACTTCATCAAGCAAACTTTACTTACACTGAAACCATACTAGATCGAAATACAGTGATTGTCGGTGACTTTAACACACCACTCTCACCTATGGACAGATCAACAAGGCAAAAACTCAACAGAGAAACCTTAGAACTGAACAACTATATAGACCAATTAGATCTAACAGACATCTGCAGAATATTCCAAACAGCAACAACATAATATACATTTTTCTCAGGAGCACATGGACCATTTTCCAAAATAGATCACATCTTAGGCCATAAAACAAACCTGGACAGATTCAGAAACACAGAAATTATTCCATGCACACTCTCAGACCACAAAGGCATCAAACTGGAACTGAACACACATCTCCACCAACGAAAACCCTGTAACTCATGGAGACTGAACAACACATTGTTGAATCACCAATGGGTCATCAAAGAGATCAGAACAGAAATCCAACAGTTTATGAAATTTAACAGTAAGGAGCACACAAAATACCAACTCCTTTGGGACACAGCAAAGGCAGTTCTCAGAGGAAAATTTATAGCGCTGAGTGCCTACAACAACAAGTTGGAAAAATTGCAAACCAACAAGTTAATGTCTCACCTTAAGATCCTGGAAAAAGAGCAACAAACCAACCCTAATCCCAGTAGAAGAAAGCAAATTATTAAAATCAAAGCAGAATTAAATGTTTTGGAATCCAAAAAAACTATAGAAAGAATCAACAAAACAAGGAGTTGGTTCTTTGAAAGAATTAACAAAATTGACAAGCCCTTAGAAAATCTTACCAAAAAAAGAAGAGAGCATATCGAAATAAACAAAATCACAGATGAAAATGGTAATATCACGACAGAAATTACCAAGATCCAGAATATCATGAGGGACTACTTCTCAAAACTTTATGCCAACAAATTTGAGAATCTAGATGAAATGGATGAATTCCTAGCCAATATTAACATACCCACACTGAACCAAGAAGAACTAACCCAACTCAACAGGCCTATTTCAAGCTCTGAAATAGAAATGGCAATTAGAGAACTTCCACCTAAGAAAAGCCCAGGGCCAGATGGATTCACAGTTGAATTCTATAAGGTCTTCAAAGCAGAACTCACACCAATATTCCTCAAGCTCTTCAACGAAATTGAAAATGAAGGTTCCTTACCAAACTCATTCTATGAAGCCAGTATAACCCTCATCCCCAAACCAGAAAGAGATTCATCAAAGAAAGAGAACTATAGGCCTATATCTTTGATGAACTTCGATGCAAAACTTCTCAACAAAATATTGGCCAACCGTCTACAACAACTCATCAAAAAAATTATACACTATGACCAAACTGGATTCATCACAGGGAAGAAAAGCTGGTTCAACATACGCAAATCAATTAATATAATTCAACACATCAACAGGAGCAAGGAAAAAAATCACATCATTGTCTCAATAGACGCAGAAAAGGCATTTGACAAGATCCAACACCCCTTTATGTTAAAAGCTGGAGAAACTAGGAATCCAAGGAACATTCCTCAATGTAATAAACGCTGTGTATGACAAACCCACAGCTAGTATTATACTTAATGGCGAAAATCTAAAGCCATTCCCTCTAAAATCAGGAACGAGACAAGGATTCCCACTCTCTCCACTCCTCTAACATAGTACTAGAATTCCTAGCCAGTGAAATAAGGCAAGAAGCAAGCATAAAGGGGATCCAAGTAGGGAAAGAGGAAATAAAACTATCCCTCTTTGCAGATGACATGATTCTGTATTTAAAGAATCCTATAGACTCTACTCCCAAGCTCCTTGAGCTGATTCAAAGCTTTGGAAGAGTAGCAGGCTATAAAATCAACCCTCAAAAATCAACTGCCTTCCTTTACGCCAACAGTGAGAGGAATGAGGCAATAATCAGGAAAGAAACTCCTTTCACAATAGCCTCAAAGAAAATAAAGTACCTAGGAATTAGCTTAACTAAGAATGTAAAGGACCTTTTTGACGAAAACTTTAAAACCCTAAAAAAGGAAATTAAAGCAGAACTAAGGAAATGGAAAAACCTCCCATGCTCCTGGATTGGAAGAATCAACATTGTGAAAATGACAATCTTGCCAAGAGCTATCTACAAATTCAATGCAATACCCATCAATATCCCAATGTCATTCTTTAAAGAAATAGAAGAGGCAATCCAAAATTTCATATGGAATAATAAAAGACCCCGTATAGCAAAAACACTTCTTAGCAGAAAGAACAGCGCTGGAGGAATTTCAATTCCAAACTTTAGACTCTATTACAGAGCTATAATTATCAAAACAGCTTGGTACTGGCACAGGAACAGGCCTGAAGACCAATGGAATAGAACTGAGGACCCAGATATTAAACCACAGACCTATGGACACCTAATCTTTGACAAGGGAGCCAAAAAAAATAGAATGGAAGAAAGACAGCCTCTTCAACAATTTGTGCTGGCAGAACTGGTTAAGCACCTGCAGAAAACTAAAGTTGGATCCTTCTTTGTCACCTTGCACTAGAATTAACTCCAAATGGATCAAAGACCTGGAGGTAAAAGCTGACACACTGAAAACTTTTCAGGAAGGAATAGGAGATACACTAGGCCTCCTTGGCACAGGTTGAAACTTTCTTAATAAGGACCAAGAATCACAACAAATCAGAGAAAGGCTGGATAAGTGGGACTGCATTAAACTGCAGAGCTTTTGTATGGCAAAGGACATAGCTAGTAAACTAATCAGGAAGCCTACAGAGTGGGAGAAGATCTTCACCAACCAAACAACGGACAAAGGCCTCATATCTAAAATATATCAACAACTCAAAAAATTGAATCACTCCAAAACTAACCTCCAGAGTAACAACCATCCCATTAAAAAATGGGCCAAAGACTTAAAGAGAATCTTCTCTGAATAAGAAACAAAAATGGCCTATAGACACATGAAGAAATGCTCAACATCTCTTGTCATAAAAGAAATGCAAGTCAAAACAACTCTAAGATTCCACCTCACTCCAGTTAGAATGGCCAGGATCAGGAAAACGAATAACAACAGATGCTGGAGGGGATGTGGCCAGGAGGGATCACTACTACACTGTTGGTGGGAGTGCAGACTCATTCAACCACTATGGAAAGCAGTGTGGCAGTGCCTCAAAAGGCTAAACATAGAACTCCCCTATGATCCAGCAATTCCACTACTTGGCATTTACCCAACCATCCAGAAACAAGGACATACTGAATCCACTAGCACAACAATGTTCATTGCAGCACTATTCACCATAGCAAAGATATGGAACCAACCTAGATGTCCCTCAGTTGATGAGGGGATCAACAAGTTGTGGTATTTGTACACAATGGAATTCTATGCTGCTGTCAGAAAGAGTGACAGCGCCCCATTTATTAGGAAACGGAAAGACTTAGAAAAACTCATATTAAGTGAAGTAAGCCAGACTCTAAGGAACTTAGGCTCACTGGTTTGCCTCATTCGTCATAATCAGTAGAAACCTTGGGCTCTACTAGCAGAGATCTGCAATAGAGCAAAATCTTGATACATAAGGCCATATAATGTGAAGCTAATTGTAAGGACCTCCAGGATATTGAAACAAAAGCCATATAATGAATGATTGTTGTCCTTAATGTACTATGTTGTCTCTCATCTCCTTTGCTGTCCCTTAGTTATCTCATATTGGTATAGTATCTCACTTTGTTATCTGATATATTGAATTTATTTGTATTTGGATATTTGAAATTTGATAGGGAAGGGAGGAAAACCAAGATGGGTGGGAAGTTCGGGGGGGGAGGGAAATGGGTACCAAGACATGTGAAAGGGTATCAATGTATGTGAATTAATGCACCTTCTATCTGGCAAATATCATGTAACCCTTTTAATAATTACAATAAAAAAAGAGGGAAAAATATATATGCAGGGCTGGGAGTTTGACTTACTGGTAGAGTGCTTGCCTAGCATGCACAAAGGTCCAGGTTTGACTGCTTGGTACCACATACACAGAAGAAAACAGAAATGGTGCTGTGTTTCAAGTGGTAGAGCTGTAGCCTTGAGAAAAACTAAGGTCACAGCTCAGGCCCTGACCAGACTACAGGTCTGGCAAAAATTGGTATGTGCAGAAAAGCATACTACAAAATTACTCTCAAATATACTATGCATTTAAATTGTTCAGTTTACTTGGTAAAATCTCAAACTTTATTCAACATACACCTTTGGTATTAATCCACTAATTTATTCCACAACAATTTTTTATCATAAATGTAGTGCCAAGAACTAAGAACACATCTCTGGGCAAAAAATAATATTATTAACCACAAAGCTGTAAATAATGTATCAAGATACCTAAGAAAATCCAGTGCCTCACACACTGAGGTCTAGAGGACTGATGTTTGAAAGCACCCTGGACAGAAGAATCTATAAGACAAAGTCTCCAAGATAACCAGCAAAAAGCTTGGCTCAAGTGATAAAGCACAAGGTGTTCAAACAATCTTGCCAGAGTATGAGACCCAGAGTTCAAGTCTAAGTACCAAAAAAGAAAAGAAAAGAATGAAAGCAATAAACTAAGGTGAAATGTAAATGTATGTTAAAAAGCAGAATTGCCAGATATGGTGGCTCATGCCTATAATCCTAGCTACTCAGTAGGCTGAAATCTAAATATCACTGTTCAAAGCTAGCCTGGGCACTAATGAATATGAGACTGTTATCTCCAATTAACCACTAGAAAACGGGAGGTTGTATTGAGCTCAAGGCGTAGGCCAGTAGCCTACTCACGCCTCTGCGTCTGTCTGCGGGTGCTCCACGGTGGTGGGGAGTCTTGACCAAAAAACAAACAAACAATCAAATAAGCAAAAAAACAACCCCACAGTACAATAATAATCTAAATGTGAATATAAGAAAAGCAGTAGAGCAGTAATGGATAGTGCAGAATAACATAATAAACATGAGGAAGGTGAAAGATTACCTATGTATAGTTTGGGTACTAGAGTATACAGAGAAAGTGACATGATATGAAACAGTAGAAATACTTAAAGCACAAGTGTGAAAATGAAACTTGTTGAGAGTAATTTGGGAAGAGAGGGTATAAGGGAGAGTGCTGAGGGAGGGAGTTGGATCACGGTACATAGTGTACAAGTATGAACATGTCAAAGTGAAACTCCTGTTTACAAATAAAGCATGTGAGTGGGTGGACTAGGATGGAGTGGAATGCAGAATATGAGCACTTGTGGTCATTCTAGGAAATAAGAGCACATTCATCTTTGGAGGCTAGAAAATAATAATGAGTGCAGCATACACCCAGGGATGAGGACTTGTGTGCCTTTCATTCCATAACTATGACATATTTGTCCTTGTCTTTTGACCACTGGAAACCTACCTAAATGATTTCAAAAGAGGAATAAAGAAAATAGATCTGAATGTGAATATCCTCTCAGGTTGTGTAAACCAGGGAGTGAACTTGAAAAATCAATACTGAAAATATAAATATACACTTATAGAAACATAGGCAGTGCTATTTATCAGTATTACTTTTGGAGTTTTAGTAGGTATAACTTTTAGTCTGTTCCTACAATAAGCTAATCATACCACTATAGAGGCAAAGTACCCTCACAATTAACTGGAAATGGAATTGATAGTATATGTTACACAGAAGGATTTGGCTTTGAGAACTGGGATGGGGAAATGGGAGGCATGATACTCAATCTTAAACACTTTTGACTATTGCTTCTTTTTCTTTAAACTACAGAAAATTAACCTTTAGTATCTCATTGTCTGGTTGAATGAGCAAGAGAGGAAATATAAGTTAAAGAAACCTGACAATGTTACACACGTAGTATATGTTGATTTCAGGATATTCCAATTATTTGTGATGAATAACAGAGGCAGAAATGTCCTAAAAGTTTAACTGCATGAGATACATAAGAATATTTTTTCAATTTTTCCTCATGTATACTTTAAGCCATTATGATTTGCAGTTTATCATTTTAAGTCCCATTAATTGTAGAATAAAGTCATGCTTCATTTTTGACAATTAAATATAATTTTACTGAAAGGGAGAAAGAACTCTGAATTGGACTCAAAGGAGAAATTATCTTTAAAGGTCACCCTTATTAAATGGCATGACAATTTGATTATGCCATTCATGCTCAATACCCCAGACTATTCTCTCTACACAGTGGCTGGGAAGATGCTTTTAAAATCAAAGTCATATCATGCTGTAACTCTACTCATCATTCTAACAGGACAAAATGCGCCCTTCTCTGAATAAAAGAAAAAATATTTCTTCATGTGCCTGTAGACCATTCTTATTTTTTCTTCAGAGAATGCTCTCTTTAAGTCTTTGGCCCATCTTTTGATGGGATGGCTGTTTCTTTGGAGATTAGTTTGGGAGTGATTCCATTTTTTTAGTTGTTGATATATTTTAGATATAAGGCCTTCATCTGTTGTATGATTAGTGAAGAGCTTCTTGCACTCTGTAGGCTTTCTAGTTAGTTTGCTAGCTATGTCCTTTGCCATACAGAAGCACTAAAGTTTAATGCAGTCCCACTTATCCAGACTTTCTCTGATATGTTCTGTTTGGGGGTCATTATTAAGAAAGTTTCGATCTGCGCCACTGTGACCTAGTGTATCTCCTATTCATTCTTGGAAAGTTTTCAGTGTATCTGCTTTTACCTCCAGGTCTTTGATCCATTTGCTAGACATCACTGGCCATACAGGAAATACAAATCAAAACAACTCTAAGATTCTGTCTCACTCCAGTTAGAATGGCCAGGATCAAAAAATCTAATAACCACAGATGCTGGAGGAGTTGTGGCCAGGAGGGATCACTACTTCACTGATGGTGAGAGTGCAAATTCGTTCAACCACATGGAAAGAAGTATGGCGGTTCCTCAAAAGACTAAATCTAGAACTCCCCTATGACCCATCAATTTCACTCCTTGGCATTTAGCCAATCGTCCAGACACAAGGACATACTAAATCCACTAGCACAACTATGTTCATTGAGCACTATTTACCATAGTGAAGATACGGAACCAACCAAATGTCCCTCAGTTGATGATGGGATCAAGAAGATATGGAATTTATACACAATGGAATTCTATGCTGCTGTCAGAAAGAATGACATTGCCCCATTTGTAAGAAAATGGAAAGACTTAGAAAAAATCATATTAAGTGAAGTAAGCCAGACTCACAGGAACATAGGCCCAATGATTTCCCTCATTTGTCATAATCAGGAGAAACCTTGGGCTCTCCTAGTAGAGATTTACAATAGAGCAAAACCTAGATTCATAAGGCCAAATAGTATTACACTAAATGAAAGGACCTCCAGAATATAGAAACAAAAGCCATATGAGGAGTGACTATTGTCCTTAATGTATTGTTATTGCTCATCTCTTTTGCTGTCCTTGGTTATCTCATATTGTTACAGAATTTTACCTTGTTAGCTGATATATTATATATGTGTTTATTTTGTCATTTGAAATAGGATCAGGAAGAGGGGAAAAAGACGAGGGGCAGGGGTAGGGGAGGGAAATGGGGACCAAGACATGAAAAAGGGTATGAATATTTGTGAACTAATGCATCTTCTATATGGTGAATATAATGTAACCCTTTTAATAATTACAATAAAAAGATTTGGAAAATTTTTGCATCAATATTAATCAAAAATGGGTCTATAGTTCTCTTTTTTGATGAATCTCTGTCTGATTTTGGGATGAGGGTTATAGTGGCTTCGTAGAATGAGTTTGGCAAAGAGCCTTAATTTTCAATTTCATTGAAGAGCTTGAATAGTACTGGTGTGATCTCTGCTTTGAAGATCTTATAGAATTCAGCTGTGAATCCATCTGGCCCTTTTCTTGGATGGAAGGTCTCATATTGCCATTTCTATTTCAGTGCTTGAAATAGGTCTGTTTAGTTGTATTAGGTCTTCTTGGTTCAGTGTGGGTATGTAAATATTGGGTAGAAATTAATCCATTTCTTCTAGATTCTCAAATTTGTTGGCATAAAGGATTGAAAAGTATTCTGTCATGATTCTCTGGATATTGGTAATTTCTGTTGTGATATTAGCATTCTCATCTGTGATTTTGTTTTTTTGGGTGAGATCCCTTTTTTTGGTAAAATTTGCTAAGGGTCTGTCAATTTTTTTCAAAGAAACAACTCCTTGTTTTGTTGATTTTTCTATACTTTTTTAGGACTCCAATTTATTTCATTGTTTTGTTTTTAATAATTTGCTTCCTTCTACTGGCCAACTGACTTCAGCAACTCATCAAAAAATATTCACTATGATCAAACAGGATTCATCACAGGGATGCACAGCTGTTTCAACATATGCCAATCAATTAATAAAATTCAACATATCAACAGTAGCAAGGAGACAAAAATTACATGATTGTCTCAACAGATGCAGAAAAGGCATTTGACAAGATCCAGCACCCACTTGTGGTAAAAGATTTGGAAAATCTAGGAATTCATGGAACGTTCCTCAGTATAATAAAGGCTGTGTATGACAAACCCACAGGTAGCATTATATTTAATGGCAAAAATCTAAAGCCATTGTTATGGGGTCAAGAGGAGGGGATCCACACCCCTCCAGGTGGGGATTCCATGTCCCACCAGAGTCCACCACACAAAGACAGTCTCATACAAAAAGGTGAATTTATTGGGGAAGTAGATGGAGAACTGACCGGCCAGGGACACAGTGCAGACTCGGGAGCTGACACTGTGACCCCCGAGTGGCTCTCACGCAGGGTTTTTAAGGGCAAAACCCATGCAGTGGAACCTGGTCACACAGGTGGCCAATGGGATAGTCACATACACAGAGGGATTATTACCAGCTCCAGCCACATGCAGGTAGCCAATAGGATCACAGTCCAGTGTTCGTATTTACCTATCACCTTAGTTGAAATTGGTGCACAAATTGGAAAGGTCTCCACACAAAGCAGGCCCACCCCCACCCAAGCGGATAGCCCAACTCATGGGGGTGGGGAGAAGGTCAAGTTTGCGCCTCCCTAGAAGGGCAAAGGTGGCTGGGCTCTACCACATATCCCTCCTCATGGAGGGGGTGGGGAGTCAAGGTGGCTGGGCTGTACCATTGTCGACCTTCCACAGTGGGGCAGGGGAACTCTTAGGCATTCCAGATGGCACCAGTCCCTCCTCCCCTTAACACTCCTTGCTCCCCTTAACACCATTTCCTCTAAAATCAGGAACAAGACAAGGATGCCCTCTTTAATGCCACTCCTCTTTGGTATAGTATTAGAATTCCTATCCAGAGCAATAAGCAAGAAGCAAGCATAAAGGGGATCCAAATAGGAAAAGAGGTAGCAAAACTTTCCCTCTTTGTAGATGACATGATTCTGTATTTAAAGAACCATATAGACTCCACTCCCAAGCTTCTTGAGCTGATTCAAAATTTTGGCATGGTAGCAGGGTATAAAATTAACTCTCAAAAATCAACTGCCTTCCTATATGCCCACAAGGAGAGGAGTGAGGCAAAAATTAGGAAAACATCTTCTTTTGCAATAGCCTCAAAGAAAATAAAGCACCTAGGAACTAACTGAACTAAGAATGTGAGGAATCATTTTGATGAAAATTTTACAACTATGAAAAAGGATTTTGAAGCAGAACTGAGGAAATTGAAAAACCTCGCAGGCTCTTGGATTGGAAGAATTAACATCATCAAAATGGCAATCTTGCAAAGGGCTATCTACAAATTCAATGCAATACCCATCAATATCCCAATGTCATTCTTTAAAGAAATAGAAGAGGCAATCCAAAATTTCATATGGAATAATGAAAGACCCCGTACAGCAAAAACAATTCTTTGCAAAAAGAACAGCACAGGAGGAATTTTAATACTAAACTTTAGACTCTATTACAGAGCTATAGTGATTAAACAGCTTGGTCCTGGCACAAGGACAGGCCTGAAGACCAATGGAATAGAACTGAGGCCCCAGATATTAACTCACAGACCTATGGCCTCCTAATCTTTGATAAGTGAGTCAAAAAAATAGAATGGAAGAAAGACAGCTTCTTCAACATGTGGTGCTGGCAGAACTGGTTAAGCACCTGCAGAAAACTAAAGTTGGATCCTTCTTTGTCACCCTGCACAAGGATTAACTCCAAATGGATTAAAGACCTGGAGGTAAAAGCTGACACACTGAAAACTTTACAAGAAGTAATAGGTGATACACTAGGTCTTTTTGGCACAAGTCGAAGCTTTCTTTATTAGGACCCAAAAACACAACAAATCAGAGAAAGGCTGGATAAGTGGGACTGCATTAAACTGCAGAGCTTCACTGTGACAAAGATCAAAGCTAGCAACTTAACTAGAAGGCTTACGGAGTGGGAGAAGATCTTCACTTAACCATACAACAGACAAAGGCCTCATATCTAAAATATATCAACAGCTCAAAAAATTGAATCACTCCAAAACTCATCTCCAAAGAAACAACCATCCCATTAAAAGATGGGCCAAAGACTTAAAAAGAGTCTTCTCTGAAGAAGAAAAAAGAATGGCCTATGGACACATGAAGAATTGCTGGACATCTCTGGCCATAATTGAAATGCAAATCAAAACAACGCTGAGATTCCATCTCACTCCAGTTAGAATGGTCAGGATCAAGAAAACTAATAACAACAGATGCTGGAGGGGATGTGGCCAGGAGGGATCACAACTAAAGTCTTAGTGGGAGTGCAAACTCGTTCAACTACTATGGGAAGCAGTATGGCATTTCCTCAAAAGACTAAACATAGAACTTCCCTATGGCCTAGCAATTCCACTACTTGGCATTTACCTGATTGTCTAGAAACAAGGATATACTAAATCCACTAGCACAACAATGTTCATTGCAGCACTATTTGCCATAGAAAAGACATGGAACCAACCCAGACGCCCCTCAGTTGATGAGTGGATCAACAAGATTTGTTATTTATACACAATGGAATTCTATGCTGCTGTCAGAAAGAAGGACATCTCCCCATTGTAAGGAAATGGAAAGACTTAGAAAAAATCATATTAAGTGAACTAAGCCAGACTCAAAGGAACATGGGCTCAATGGTTTCCCTCATTTGTCATAATCAACAGAAACCTTGGGCTCTCTTAGCAGAGATTCTCAATAGAACAAAACCAGATACATAAGGCCATATAGTATGACGATAAATGTAAAGACCTCCAGGATAAGGAAACAAAAGCCATATAATGAGTGAGTGTTTTCCTTAATGTACTATGTTATGTCTCATCTCTTTTGCTGTCCCTTGGTTATCTCATATTGTTACAGTATTTTATCTTGTTTTTGGTATATTGTATATATGCTTATTTTGTTATTTTAAATAGGATAGGGAAGGGGAGAACAGGATGAGGGGTAGTGTTGTGAGGAGGTAAATAGGGACCAAGACATGAGAAAGGTTATCAATATATGTGAAGTAATGCACCTTCATTCTGGTGAATATAGTATAACCCTTCTACTATTTACAATAAAAATATATGGAGAAAAATATATGGAAAATATTATAAATAATTTAACCAGAACTCACCAAGTCTGTTTGTACATGACCCTCTTCTGACATCATCTCAAGTCCCTTGTTCCCTTCCCCATTTATGCTTGTGCACCTATTCTTCCATCAATATCATACTTGTCCGTCTCTCATTTCCTATTTCATCTCCTACCAATGATTAAATTTCAAGCAAGGTACCCACAAGATGAATGCTCTATTCTTTAAGTCTTGGATCTAAGACTGTTTTCTTAATGAATCTATCTTTGATCATTTTTAGAAATTAAAGTTACTACACAAGTGGCAATACTTATTCCTCTTATTCACTTCTACTTCAGTCTTCCTCCATAGCACTCCAAATCTTACAAAGTACTTTACATTATATGTGCATGCTATATTATTTCTGTATGCATGTATTTTGTTCTCTTCTGTCTCTTCTTCTGCCAGTCAAATAGCATCTGGCATATATAACATGTTTCATGATAATTTGTTCCACATATAGTTATTTGTAAAATACAATCCTTAGAGAAGAAAATTAGCAAAAACATTCCTTGATAAACATTCAGGACAATCAGGTGTATTTTACACTTCCACTTAAAGTGAACATTGTTGAAAAGATCATTATTGTTAGATATTTAAGTAACCTCAAAAGATTTTGAAGTCATCAATGAACACTAAATGTAAAAATGTATCTCCAAATTAAGGAACAATTTGCCCTATAAAAGTACACCACAAACAGGGACTTTCTTTACTGAGACTTATTCTACTATAGATACTCAAAAGAAACTCCAAAGATTGCTTTAAAAATTGTCAAACACTGTGTAGTCTTATGTATCTAGGTTATGTATCTCTGCTATGAGAGCCCAAGGTTTCTACTGATTATGACAAATGAGGGAAACCATTGAGCCTATGCTCCTTTGAGTTTGGCTTACTTCAATTAATATGATTTTTTTCTAAGTCTTTCCATTTCCTTACAAATGGGGGGGTGTCGTTCTTTCTGACAGGAGCATAAAATTCCATTGTATATAAATAGCACATCTTGTTGATCCACTCATCAACTGAGGGGCATCTGGGTTGGTTTCATATTTTTGCTATAGTAAATAGTGCTGCAATGAACATCGTTGTGCTAGTGGATTTAGTATGTCCTTGTTTCTGGATGACTGGGTAAATGCCAAGTAGGGGAATTGCTGGGTCATACTGGAGCTCTATGTTTAGTCTTTTGAGGAACTGCTAAACTGCTTTCCATAATGTAACCCTTCTATCAATTACCATAAAATATATGAAAATATATAAAAAATGCAAATAAAAACAACTCTAAGATTCCACCTCACTCCAGTTATAATGGCCAGTATCAAAAAAACTAATAACAACAGATGCTGGAGGGGATGTGGCCAGGAGAGATCACTACTACACTGCTGGTGGGAGTGCAAACTCCTTCAACCACTATGGAAAGCAGTATGGCAGTTCCTCAAAAGACTAAACATAGCTCCCCTATGACCCAGCAAAGGAACATAGGCTCAATGGTTTCCCTCATTTGCCATAATCAGTAGAAACCTTGGACTGTTCTAGCAGAGATTTGCAAAAGAGCAAAACCTAGATACATAAGGCCATATATTATGATGCTAAATGAAAGGACCTCCAGGATATTGAAACAAAAGCCATATAATGAATGATTGTTGTCCTTAATGTACTATGTTATCTCTCATCTCTTTTGCTCTCCCTTGGATATCTCATATTTTACAGTATTTTACTTTGTTATCTGATATATTGGATATATGTGTATTTGGTGAAATTGGATAGGAAAGGGGGGAAAACAAGATGAGGGTGGGGGAGGGGGAGGGAAATGGGGACCAAGACATGAGAAAGTGTATCAATGTATGTGAAGTAATGCACCTTCCATCTGGTGAATGTAATGTAACCCTTCTATTAATTACAATAAAAAATATATGGAAAAATATATTAAAAAAGAAACAATAAAAACTTGTCAAACACCAATTGTGTCCTACCAAAAAAACACAAAATTTGTACCAGACTAATGGTATAAAGTGAAATTGTACTTGCTGATATGGTATTCTCCAAGGCCTTGAAAACACTCACTTATGTATTGTGAGAAATGTATTAGAAAATCCTGAGGAACTTTTTACCTCTGTGTTAAATCTAATAGGAAATGTCAAGACAAAAAATCCCATTCCATTCTTGCCTGTGGAACTAACATGACAAATTTCTGAGAATGATGACTAACCACTCATATGGCATTGAATCGAACATAATGTGTTAACCAGACACGATGGTTCACTCTTGTCATCCTAGCTGCCTGTCACCACATCTACCTGGTAGGCTGAGATCAGGAAGATTGCAGATCCAGATCAGCCCGGATAAAAAAAAAAGTATATGAGACTACATCTCAAAGATGGAACTATTTGCATACACTGACACCTTATATAGTATGTAATACCATTTTTGATAATGAAGTTGAATCCAGAGTCTTTTGCATCCTAGGCAAAACATTCTTCCATCTGAGCTATATCCCTACTCCTTATTACTATCATATAATCTTTTTTAAAGATTTTATTAACACTGTTTTTACATCATATTTCAAATGTCATTTTTAACAAACAAGTATTCAAGAAAGAAATTTCTGTATACTATCAGTAGCACATAAAATTTAGAATATAATTAAAATTAAGCTAAATTGTATGTCATGAATACATATCAATCTATATAATATAATGTTATGTCTATAGAATATATATCCTAGCCTAGATTTTTATGTCTAAGTAGTTATATTTATATCTCTAATATCAAGTCAATGACCTTGAGTATCTGAATACTGAGCCATTGCTCTGGTACTTCTTGGATAGAATACCTGCATATAAAGGAGACCATGCACCTTTTGTTCCTTTGGTCTTACCTCACTCAACATGCTCGCTCTAGTTTCATCCACTTCCCAGCCAATACCATTATTTTATCTTGTCTGTTGACTATGTAGAATTCCATTGTGCATATATATATATATATATATATATTTGTATCACATATTTTGTATCCATTCATCTATAATAGGGCATCTGGGTTGTTTCCATCGCTTGGCCATTATGAATATTGCAGAGATGAACATGGCTAGCATATAGTTTTTTTTTAACAGAGTTTTTAACAAATACTTCTGATTAAAATTATTTTAATCCAGACATGGTGGTCCATGCCTGTAATCTTAGCTACTCAGGAGGCTGAGACCTGAGGATCATGGTTCAAAGCCAGCCCGGGCACTAAAGTCCATAACACTCTTACCTCCAATTAACCATTAGAACAACAAAAGTGGCTCAAGGGGTAGGGTGGTAGCCTTGAGCTGAAGAGCTTAGGGACAGCACCCAGGCCCAAAGTTCAAGCCCCACGACCAACAAAAAAACAAAAAGCAAACAAAAAAACTATTTTTATTGAATTAAATGATTATATTTTTATTTCAGAGACTTACATTTTATAGACAGAATTTTTGACTAATCAAAATTTTAATGATTATTCACAAAACAAAATAATATATGCTTTCAATGGCATTCAATCACATATCTGTTCTGAGTACTACTAAAAATTTAGAGTAATAATGATGAATATCTTTGTGTCATACCATGCTTCAATTAAGCAGCATTAGCTAGAAAACTAAGGCATCTGTTAAAATTAAAACAATGCAGGTCTTCAATGTCAAGTCTTTGTTAATAGCTGCTTATCTACTAACAATGTAATCTCTGGGTCATTTTGTCCTGTACTGATTTGTCTTCACATGTTGCCTGACCTATTTTTGCATTCACATTTTCCTGCAGTTCAGTGCTAGTTTTGGCTGTCTGCATATCGCTCTATGGCTCTATCCTAATTTCTCATTGTGATTCTCAGCAATTCTTCTTGCTTTCAATCATTTTTTTCTTTCCATAGAGATTTGTATTTTAAGATAAGACAAACAGAAAGAGACTAGCAACTATCACATAAGTGAGGAATTGGAGTTGAGGAATTACATAGTTCTATATTCCATTTACAAATGTATATTTAAGGATTCATCTGATAGAAAGAGATAATCTTTAAATTGTATAAATGTTTTGTTTGATTGCTTGTATGAAATAGATGAGAATTTTTTTGTAGGGTGGGGGCTGGAGTTTTGACTCATTAGTAAAAGCATTTATCTTACAAGTGTTAAGCTTTCAATTCAAACCGTAGTGCTACAAATTTAAATAAATAAATAGATGTAACTCATTCAACCACTATGGAAAGCAGTATGGCAGTGCCTCAAAAGGCTAAACATAGAGCTCCCCTATGACCCAGCAATTCCACTACTTGGCATTTGCCCAACCATCCAGAAACTAGGGCATACTAAATCCACTAGCACAACAATGTTCATTGCAGCATTATTCACCATAGCAAAGATATGGAACCAACCTAGATGTTCCTCAGTTGATGAGTGGATCAACAAGTTGTGGTATTTGTACACAATGGAATCCTATGCTGCTGTCAGAAAGAACGACATCGCCCCATTTGTTAGCAATGGAAAGACTTAGAAAAAATCCTATTAAGTGAAGTAAGCCAGACTCAAAGGAACTTAGGCTCAATGGTTTCCCTTATTTGTCAAAATCAGTACAAACCTTGGGCTCTACTAGCAGAGATTTGCAATAGAGCAAAACTTTGATACATAAGGCCATATAGTATGAAGCTAATTGAAAGGACCTCCAGGATATTGAAACAAAAGCCATATAATGAATGATTGTTGTCCTTAATGTACTGTGTTATTTCTCATCTCTTTTGCTGTCCCTTGGTTATATCATATTGTTACAGTATCTCACTTTGTTATCTGATATATTGGATATATTTGTATTTGGTTATTTGAAATTGGATAGGGAAGGGGGGAAAACCAAGCTGGGGGGTTGGGGGGGTAGGGTAATGGGTACCAAGACATGTGAAAGGGTATCAATGTATGTGAATTAATTCACCTTCTATCTGGCAAATATCATGTAACCCTTTTATTAATTACAATAAAAAATATTAAAAAATTAGCTCTTGCTGCATAAGGCATACTTCAAGCCTGTCTCTGCATTATTTTCAAAGTGGGATCTTGCTTTATGCTTCTGGGCTGTTATTTTCCTAATTATGCTTTCCTCATCCTGCAGAATGGACAGTGTCTCAGAGCCACTAAGCTCCCCCTGTAGGTGGTCAGGAAAATAGCCCCATACCACTCAGCCAGCCTTTGGTTGAGATGGAGTTTCACTTCCCAAATTTCTGAGAGGGCTTGCCTGAAACAAAGGACAAGCTCCTTTTTCCAAGTGGCTAGAATTACAGGCTTAGTTTGTGCAGCCAGAATTTTTCTTATCTTGAATTAATATTCAGCATTCTTTCATTCTAGCATTAGAGAAAGTAATGAATAGGATTTTTAACGTGGTGAATAGCAAATTTTCTTAGCATGTTTCTTTGTAAAACACTTTGTTTTTGTATTCTGAATTTGTCATTGACTTCTGGAAACCATTTTATTATTCATTTATTATGTATTAGTAATATTGAAAACATAAATCATATTAACATTGAGCAATACTAATAAATTTAATTCAAGTAGAAATTTACTAGTTATGTGAAGGTTATATCGTATATGGTTCACAATTTTGTTATGAAAACCAAGCAAATTTCATTTATTTTTATGACCAGAGGTTGTTGAGCATTTATTCATGTGTCTTAGGCCATTTTCATTTCCTCTTCAGACAAGTCTCTCTTTAAGTCTTTAGCTCACCTTTTAATGGGATTCTCATCGCAGAGGATCACAATAGCTCAAAAGCTATGTACATATGGTCATATAGGATGAGACTAAATGAAATTGACTCTAGAATATGGAAACAAGAAGTTTACCTTAGTGATTGTTATTCTTAATATACCAGGCAAAGTTATTTCTTTTCTCTTTCATTCCACTTTTCAGGCATGCGGTTCTTTTCCTCTTGTTGCTGTCTTCCTTACTGACAAGGTTTGTGGGTTCAGGAGCTCATAGAACCCTGTTAAAATGGTCAGAAACCAAAGGTCAGACGGGATGTGCAGTTTCTGGTCCCAGTAAAATGTCGCCTCTTTGGGAAGTCATGATTCCATGGCCGTTGTTTTATACATCTTGACTTTTTGGATCTCAGTAGCGATCCAAAACTTTCTACTTCACTAACAGAGATAAAAACCCATGGCAACAAAAGTAGAAAATACCAAATGGTGGGAGCCTAGGAGGAAGTTTGAGTTGTGGGAGTTTTTGTTATTGCTGGTTAGAGTAGAGCTGGCTATGTATCCCAGGCAGTCTTTGAACTCCCAATCCTGCCTCTGCAGCTTGTTTCCATATCCTAAAGAACCTTTCGTTTAGTCTCACCTAATATGACCTTATATATCTAGGTTTTGGGTTACTGTAATCCTCTGCCAGGAGAGTTCTAGATGTGTACAAATTATTACAAATGAGGGAAGCCATTGAGCCTATGTTTCTTTGGGTCTAGCTTACTTCACTTAATAATGAATTTTTCCCTAACTCTTAAATATAAAGAAGCATCCAGGAGTTTGGCCTAGAGGTAAAGTGTTTTCCTAGCATGGACAAAGCCCCGGGTTCGATTTCTTTGTACCATGCATACAGAAAAAGGCAGAAGTCGTATTGTGGCTCAAGTGGTACAGCACTCGACTTGAGAAAGCTCAAGAATAGTGCCCAGGCCTTGAGTTCAAGACCGAGGACTGGCAATAAACAAGTAAATAAATATAAAGAAACAAACAAATAACAAATAAATGTGTGTAGATAACCTTTCCCTCTCCCAGCCAGCTTTTTCCAAATGTCCACTGTTAGCAAGGTGCAGTAAAAAGAAACAGGTCGGATTCTCCATCTTGGCAGGCAAGGACTGTTTATAGAGGCACAGCAACCTTCCCAAGGAATGAAGGTTGTCTGAGGGGGTGCATTTGGGGATCAAGCTTACATGCCTCTTAACAAGGTAGCAGAAAATAAAATTTTGAAGAAAGCCACTAGCACAATGATGGTAATTGCAACACTATTTACCATAGTGAAGATATTGAACCAACTCAGATGCTCGTCAGTAGATTATTGGATCAAGATATGGTATTTATACACAATGCAATTCTATGCTGCCACCAGAAAGAATAACATCGCCCCATTTGTAAGGAAATGGAAAGACACAGAAAAATTCACATTAAGTGAAGTGAGCCAGACCCAAAGAAACATAGGCCCAATGGCTTTCCTCATTTGTAATAATTAGTACACATGTAGGACTCTCCTCACAGAGGATTACAATAGTGCAAAACCTAGATACATACAGCCATATAGGATGAGGTTAAATGAAAGGATCTCTAGGATATGGAAACACGAGTTCTACCTTGTGAGATTATTGTTCTTAATGTACTATGTTATTTCTCTTCTCTTTCGTTGCCCTTTGGTTAATCTCATATTGTTCTAGTATCTGACTTTGTTACCTGGCATAGTGTATATATGTTTATTTGTTTATTTGAAATAGGAAAGAGAAGTGGGGAAACAAGATGATTGGGAGGAGGTGGGAGAGGGAAATGGGGACAAAAACTTGAGAAAAGGTATCAATGTATGAGAATTAATGCACCTGTTACCTGGAGAATATAACTGTAACCCCTTTATATATTACAATAAAAAACAGGCTCTCTGTGTGTGTGTGTGTGTGTGTGTGTGTGTGTGTGTGTGTATGTGTGTGTAGAATACTTCAAATTAAAGTCCAGTGGAAAATTGTTCCTGATTTTAGTTTTTTTTTTGTTTTTTGTTTTTGTTTTTTTTGCCAGTCCGGGGCTTGAGCTCAGGGCCTGAGCACTGTCCTTGGACTTTCTCAAGGCTAGAGCTCTGCCACTTGAGCCTCAGCACCACTTCCGGCTTCTTTTTCTATGTATGTGGTACCGAGGAATCGAACCCAGGTTATCGGGAATGCTATGCAAGCACTCAACCACTAGGCCAAACTCCCGGCCCTGTTCCTGATTTTAATATTTATGTTTTTGCTCATGTGTGTGAAATATTCTTTGTGAAGTCTATTTCTCCCTACCTGAGAATCACTTACCCTATATTTCATAGGTTAGGAAAATACGCATTCTCTTATAATTTCAGTATGGTAATTTAGAGGCCATTGACTTATGGCAAGGAAAGTATATTATGGAATTCCAAATACGTAATAAAGAAAGAAATCAATATGGATGTTATAAATTTTAAAGAAATTACATTTGATCAAAATGAAAAGTTTGTATATTAAACAGGTATTTAGCTGAAGAAAATAATTTTAAAGTAACTGTGTTTAATCATAGAAACGTACATAACCATGCATTGTTCAATAACTTTTTTCATGACAGAAGATATCGAGCATGATTGTCTATAATTCCTGAGAAAAATACTCAGACTTCAGCTTGGTAAAATAAAATGACAGCGTAGTTTGTCATGAAAAAAAAGTGATGCTGTAGTTTGTTCATTCATTATGCCTTACTTCTATTACAGAACAGTACTGGATGATCTTTATTTCATTTACTTTAATCAGAAGACTTCCATAATGCTTGTGGTTAATATTTGGTTTGAATGAAACACTTTATTAAAAATGCTCGATGTTTCCACTTAACATAGCCTGAATCGCTGAAAGCGAAATAATGACACAAGCAAAAATGGCATAATAAATCAACGGACACTCTTTTCCTTCTAAACATTTCCAAGGTTAGTTTTCATCTTAATAGAATTGCTGATCCATCAACTGATCAACAGTAGATATGCTTGCGAGTGACCTCAATGAAAAGAAGGGTGCCAAAAATAATGAGAAATAACCCTTTGAATCTTGTCTGAAAGCATTTTTGTTTTGCTGCACATGCTTTGTGTACTTTGAAAAATCTCTTCCCTTCCTTGGAGCAAAATTTCAATTGATTAAAAATAAAAGGACTTAGCTGGGCCATATTTCTAAGTGACATGTAACAACAGATCATTGTAGTGAATATCATCTTTGGTCTGACTTTTGAATTGTAGTGGGTATAGTAGTATTTGATTAGAAAGCTCTGTCTCTATCAGGAACAATAAGGCTTTACCATTATTTGAGAGATTAGAAAATGATGAACTCTGAGGAAAATATTTCTATCAGCACTATTTACAGATATCAAAGTCAACCTTACCTCCTTTGCAAAATTGAGTGGGGTGGGAAGGGAGGAGATGCCGGAGCCTACCGGCAGCAAATTGGGGTTCCTGAAATAGGGGGCAGGGACTGGAAAAAATAGAAGAGAGACAAACACATGGGGTCCGGGAGGTCTGCAGCCCAGGTAAAAACTTCAGCCCCGTTTATTCTCCACTCAAGGCTTATATCCCTTCTTCAAACCAGGGAACTTCCAGGTGTTACATTCATATGGTAAATCTCAGGTCATTTAAACAGAATAAGGCCAGAAAACAATAAGACAATAAAGCAATTGTCTGATGCAAATCAAGGTACAGTTTGATTCCACTCTGGCTCCCAACAAGGAGATAGAAAGAGAGACAAACAGACAGTTACAGAGACAGAGAGAGAGAGAGAGAGAGAGAGAGAGAGAGAGAGAGAGAGAGAGAGAGAGAGAGAGAGAGACAGAGACAGAGAGAGACAGAGAGAGAGACAGAGAGAGAGACAGAGAGAGAGACAGAGAGAGAAAGACAAGGAAGAGAATATTCAACTTGGAGTCATTTGTTGAATTATTAATCTTAGTTAAAAATGGTTATCCACTTAATAGAAAATAATGAACTTTGTACCTTACTCAGATAAAAGTAAAAGATACATCTAGAAATGGTAATGCATGTCTGTAATATCTCAGGAGGCAGAGGCAGGAGAAACGGATATTCTAATAAATGTCCATGAATGTTGATCATTGTTAACAATTTAAATATTTTTCTTATTGGTTTATATGAGTTATTTAAATGTTAACTTTCTAATATTTGCAATAATTCTGAAGTAGGTAAATTTTATTACCTTATAAATTTGTTTGCTGTTTATTGATATATGGGTGTGGATTTTATTTGCAAAGTGCCTGTTTTAGTCATCCATGTAAAATCATCTATGGGGATTATGAAGATGTTAGCAGCAGCATTATTTGAAATGATTCAGTATCAGACCAAAAATCTCGCCAAGGTGGAGAAGTCAATATTGACAAAATCAAGACTGTAAATATGTTAATATTCAAAAAAGAAAAGGAAAAAGAAAGAATCTTCTAAGTAAAGCTGAGAGCAGTTGGCTTGGTCTGCAGTAGCTGTACTGTTTCTCATGTAAGTGGCTGTCATAGGAGCCTCCTCTATCATTTTGTCTTGTCTGAGTAGAATTTGAGTTGACCTCATTTAGTGTTGCATTGATCCACTTCAGCTACTTAGCAATACCTGCATCTATATCTTTCTTTCGGGAATATATAACCTAAGCTCTATATTCAAAGAGTAGGTTTAAAAGTTGGTCATAAAAATAGGGAATCCTGGTAATTCAAGGCTTGGAAGATAAGGGAAAATGGAAGGAAGATGGCTAAGGAGGTGGACCTCAATAAAAAGAGGAACGTCTTAGGTTCTAAGAACCAGCAATGTCCAATTAACAAGCAAACAGACTGGGAGTGTGGGTAAAGTGGAAGAACACACTAACTGTGAGCCAGAAAACAAAGCAAGAGTATATTTTCCTAAATTCAAGCCCTTTTACAGGCACAGAAACGACTCAATATAAAAGAAATAATACATATTTGAGGCAATGGTATGTCAATTAGTCTGAACTGATTAAAACACAATCTATACATCTACTAAAATGTCATACAAATTTTGCAATTAGGTACAATTGGCATATATGAATTAAATTCTCAATAATACACATACACATATTCACATATGCATGTTGTATGCAAATGTAGACAGACAGACAGAAAGGTAGATAGATAGATAGACGATATATGATAGATACATGGATAGATAGATAGATAGATAGATAGATAGATAGATAGATAGATAGATAGATAAACAGGTTTCTCAGAGTGGGTGACATGAAATCTTGGACAAATCAAGCAAATTTCACTTGGAGAATATTTGGTCCATAGCTTTTCACCAGATAATGAAAAGAAGGCCATTGAACACTTGCATGCAGGACACCAGATAACATTCTCAGGGACCCCTCGAGATCCCAGTGACCCCCATCATAATCTCCAATGATGTTTTGCTCTTTCTCTTTTCACAAGCCTTTTATGAATTCTATCAGTTTTCTAAAAGCAAAAAGACAAGAACAAATGGTGCTTCCGACTATGATCTTGACATAATTCAAGTAACATTGGAGAGGCTAAAACTGAGGCACAGGAATGTCTAACTGAGCAGCTTTTCTGGGGCTACAGCTGCTGTTCCATACATGGAGGTCCCCTAGTTACTATAATTTCTGCAGGAATTTTTGACTCCTTCATGGTCCTTTTCCAAGCATTTTCTACAAGTTATTTTCCTTTAAATAAATGTATGCCCAACCACTTGGAAGCATAGACATTAGTAAGAAGTGTTAGAAGGCTCTGATGCTTCATATTTCAAATACCTGGTTTTTTATAGAGAGTATAACTTTTGCCAAGGAAAGCAACATTCTATTATATAAATTATCCCAGATTCCCTTGTACTGACTTGCACATTTCCTTGTAAATGTTGCCTTCCCTCAAGTTTTCATGAGACTGCAAGACTCAGATTAATATTTTTCCTCAGACAAAGTACACAGGCAACTTAAAGTTACAAAATACAACAGACTTTTCATAGGACAAATGATTTTAGAATTTCTGGAATTGTCTTCCTCATGAAACATGTAGTTGATCACACAGAAAAAAAAATAGGGTTAGAAGACTGAGAGGTTAATTACACTGACTCACAAGTTTATATATATTCTTCTCATTGCTCACTTGCTAGACTTTAAAAAATATAGCTCAACAAACTTATATCAGATTATATTTATTATAAAACTTCAAATATGTTAGTGTTGATAAGTACATTATGCTGTAGCAGCCACTGTTAGGAAGTGGTGCTGTGGCTCAAGTAGTAGAGCACTAACCTTTAGCAAAAAGAACCTCAGGGACAGTGTCCAGGCCTGAAGTTCAAGCGCCAGAACCAGTATATTTTTAAAGTACTGTATGTAAAAGATAATGGAAGAAAAACAATTCAGCACACAGAAGTAAAGCATATAATACTTTAAACATGCTTCCATTGCATGTGAGTTTAAGGTATTTTTTAATTGTTTATTTTTAAAATTAGTGCAAGACCATGTATCAATTGATGAGCACATCCATAAGTACTCACTATTTCAAGGTATTTTTATTTTTGCCAGTCGTGGGCTTGAGGTCAGGGCCTGAGCACTGTCCTTGGACTTTCTCAAGGTTAGAACTTTACTACTTGAGCCTCAGCACCATTTCTGACTTCTTTCTATGTATGTGGTACCGAGGAATCGAACCCGGGTCTTTGTGCATGCTAGGCAAGCACTCTACCACTAGGCCAAACTCCCGGCCCCTGAAGGTATTTTTTAAAAATTATTTATTTTTAAAATTAGTGCAAATCAATGTATCAATTGAGGAGTACATCCATAAGTACTCACTATTACAACATTTGAAAGATTTTATAGGATAAACAAAGCACTAGGAAGTGGGCAAAAGATTTAAAGGGAGACTTTTCTGAAGAGGAAATAAGAATGGTCAAGAAACACACACAAAAAAATTGTTCAACATCTCTGGCTATAAAAGAAATGCAAATCAAAACAACATGGAGATTCTGCCTTAATCCAGTTTGAACGTCCATTATCAAGTAATCTAATAACTACAGATGCTGATGGTGATATGGCCAGAAGGTAACACTACCACACTGTTGGTGGGAATGTAAACTTGTTCAACCACTCTGGAAAGCAGTATGAAGGTTCCTCAAAAGATTAAACATAGAGCTTCGCTATGACCCAGGAATCCCACCTTGGGTATTTATCAAATGATCTCAAACAAGGTAACACTAAAGCTACCAATATATCTAGGTTCATTGCAGCATTATTTACCATATCTAAGATATGGAACCAATCCAGATGCCCTTCAATAGATGAATGGATCAAGAAAATGTGGTACTTATACACAATAGAAATTCTAAGCTTTCATCAAAATAAAGACATTGACCCATTTGTAGAGAAATAAAAAAAAATGGATAAAATTATATTAAGCAAAGCAAGCCAGTACCAAAAAATGTAGGTTGCATGGTGTCTCTCAATTTTAATAACTAGAATATGCCTATGTTATTTATATTCTTAGTAGGGGATCACTATAGGTAACCAGGACCATATATGATGAGGCATATCAAAATGAAATCCAAGACAGAAATAAGAGGTAGTTATTATGTCTTGTATGTTGTTATTTCTTTTCATTTCCTTTTTTTTAGTTTTCTGTCCCATTTTTCTGATATATAAGATTATCTGATCTGTAGAAGAAACCACAGAAACAGCAGGAAAAGGATGGACTAATGCAACAGTGATGCTCACGAGACACAATGTTGAAGAGGGGAATGCTGAGGGTAAGTGGGAGAAAATTAGGGGGGGGGTAACTGTGGAAAAATAAATGTACTCATTACATCACTTATGTAATTGAAAATGCCTGTTGACACCTATACAATAAAGATACTAAAAAGGATAAACAAAGAAAAAGAAATAAAATTATTGGAAAAAATAAAAATGGTTAAATATGATAGGTATCCTACAAAGAATTTTGTTTCCTGAAGAATCTTCCCTGAAATTCCATCTTTTCAAACTTGGACAGATAAAAGCAATGAACAAATTAAAATTCTACTTCTGACAATGCAGTACAACATGCTGAAAATAATGGTGCCATGACAGAAATAAATGCATCTAAGAGTATGTGAGTATAATTACATACCACAGGTAGTAAATGTCATGTTATGTTTCAATGATTTTATGGATATCAAACTCATCGGTATGCTATTTCTAATAGCAATTTTATGACTGAACTAATAAATATAAAAAACTGTGCTGCTTTTAATAATACATGGTTTCTTATGGTGGTTGTTTATTTTGGCTAATGTAAAAATGATAAATCTGAAGGCTAAGGTTAAAGCAGGCCTTGAAAAATAACTTCGAACATTAAATGAAATTCTTGTTCTGGATCTTGCTGAAGTCATTATTGCATTTTTTGAAAGTATACTTTAGGGGCTTCTTTTCCACTTCAAAGTTAAAACCATTAAACTTACTGTTCCATGTAATAAATTAATAAACAAGAATAGATTATAGGCAGCATTACCTTCTTCCAGTTCCTCTCATTCTCTTCTAGTTCATTGTTGTGTCTCTCTTGGGAAGTGGAGAGAAGTTCTATTTAAATGTAGATTGAATAAAGGGCTCTGTAAGATATTTCAAATCCCAGAAGTGTGGTATGTGGTAGAGGGAGGGGAATGGACTTGCTCTTTTTCCTGCAGCTTTTAAATAAATTGGCATGTGAACAGCTTTGTAGACTATGGTTGCCAAAATAACACTGGCAGTGGGTAAGCTCCCATCTGAGCTGAGAAAGCAACCTAGAAATGATCTCACTACACAGCAGTTATCTGTGTATTTCTGTGAACTCTACCTCTCACCTTCCTTAAGAGCCTTTGCCTTAGAAAATAGTGCTGACTTTGCTCTATGCCAAGAGAAAGAAATCAACAGAAGCAGCTACTGAACTGCCTGCTTATGCTTAAACCTCTTCCTGGTGATTTGCTGTGACTGTGATTTCTATGGAAATGGGCTTTATCTTAATTTGAAGGGCCATCCACACTCTCTATGTTTAAGGTGAATTGAAACATCAAACAGCAACTGTGTTGAGAAAGAAATGAACCAAACAACATCACTAGAGCAATAGGTTTAACCTCAGACATCCATGGAAGCCTATATTGAAGTTTCTTATCAGCAGAATACATCCATAAATTCAAAGATAAAATAATAATCCCCTTCTGCCTCTTTGTTCTACAAAAGTATAGGGTCTGAGTGTTAATGGAATATGGCAATATGTGGAACTTTGAAGCATTTGGTTTCTCTTAATGCTTGAATTCTTTAATTTAAAGAAATTATATCAGTGATCAAGATGCATATACACATAAAAGGACACATTAAATTGAAATCCTTTGTACAACTATTTGAAGATAACTTAAATGAAATAAAATGAACTTCCTAGCAATCCCTTAAATTGATTGTAATGATCTTTATATACAAACTAATCTAGGCGAATGTCTGTAGGTACATTTTATCCTAGATAGCTCTCCATTTCCGTGAACAGTCAAACTCCCTCCCAAAGCGTTTCCTTTTCTTCTTGACAATAATTGTCATAGCTAAGTATCAGAAGCACACTAGTAGAAAAGAAAAAGGAAAGAGTTCAATTCATACATTGGGGTCTTTATTGTAAATTAATATCAGAATTAAGTGACAGGATACAATAATGACACTTGCACATCCACATGTTGCTGCATTATTCACCATAGCCAAGTTAGAGAAACAGCACAGATGCCCTACAACAACTGAATAGATCAATTAAATGTAGGGTGTGTGTATGTACATGAGTGTGTGTGTGTGTGTGTGTGTGTGTGTGTGTGTGCTGTATAAAGGAATTTCACTCATCCAATAGAAAGAATGATATTTTGTCATTTCCAGGGAAATGAATGAATCTAAAAAACATTATATTAAGCGTAGTAAATCAGATTGAGAGCGACAAAGAGCATATGTTTTCTGTCATATATGGAAGCTAAATCTAAATCATAAATCTATATGAAAACATACAGAGGATCATATGCATATATCCTTAAACATATTATCTAGTCTATTATATTCATAGTAGGCTTGAAGTGGTATAACTCCTTCAAATAATGAATTCATTGTTCAATAAAATGAATACAGAGAAGCTAAAAGATATGTATGTAATAGGGACTGTGGAATTCAAGTGTTAAAGGATCAGATGAATGGAAATAGAAAAGGACTGAGAGTACAATTGTAAGATTCCATGCATAATTGTGTAAATAAATCTAGATAAACTGAGGGACTGGCTGAGTTTGGGAAGCATAGGGAAGAATAATGAAATGGTCACATTGTTTAATATTCATTATTCTAAATTGATACATTGAATTGAAACCCCTTTGTACAACTACTTAAGTAATTTTCAAAAAAAGTTTAATTTAAAAATGAGTGCAAAGTTTCAACATTGACTGAAGTCATCATGACAGAAATCCATTCAGTTTAGGAAATGAGAATGAAAATTTCCTTACAATTTTTACAAAGATCACCGAATCCCAAAATGAATAACTAACTAGTGTTACTAGCTGCAAAGTCAGTATTTTGATGCGTGGAGGTCCATTGTCTTCAAATCTTTTACATTGACAAGGTACAAGCTATTGAACACATTCGATAGAAAGACTTCATTTTTTGGACAGGGGTGAGAGGAGGAAGGGATAGAGAAGTTAGATGAATTGAAATTCTAAAAGAGAAAGAAAAAATTAACAAAAAAACCTGCCAAAACTCTAAGATTCCACCTCACCCCAGTTAGAATGTCCAGGATCAAGAAAACTAATAACAACAGAGGCTGGAGGGGATGTGGCCAGGAGGGATCACTACTACACTGTTGGTGGGAATGCAAACTCGTTCAACCACTATGGAAAGCAGTTTGACAGTTCCTCAATAGGGTAAACATAGAAATCTCCTATGACCCAGCAATTCCACTACTTGGCATTCATCCAATCGTCCAGAAACAAGGACATACTAAATCCATATAATGAGTGATTGTTGTCCTTAATGTAATATGTTATCCCTCATCTCTTTTGCCATCCCTTGGCTATCTCATATTGCTATAGTATTTCACCTTGTTATCTGATATATTTTATATGTGCTTAATTGGTTATTTGAAATTGGATAGGGAAGGGGGGAAATTAAATGAGCAGGGGGTGGGTGGGTGGGAAATGGGGAACATGTCATGAGAAAGGGAATCAATGTTTGTGAAATTATGCATCTTCTATCTGGTGGATATAATGTAACCCTTCTACTAATCACAATAAAAATAAAAAAATTAAAAAATTAAAAGAAAAACAAAAAGAGTAGCACTAACAAGTGATAAGACAAATAGGGTAGCAGAACAGCAAGTGACTGAGTCAGGAAAACCAAGAAAATTATCATTCTGAGAGCTAGTCAAGAATGGTATACAAAACCAGGATTCCACTGCCAATAGAATCATGAGTTTGTGACTATCTTAGGGCTTTACGAACAAAAATAACTTGTTTCCCAACTTGTTTAGAAAACTCAACAAAATGCTTGCTACCAAAATCAAAATATCGCATTGTTATCATTTTTCTTCATATTTTATTGTATTCATTTATTCATTAGTTTTTGTTTGGGGGATTGAACTCAGCTTCTGGGCATTGCCCCAGAGCTTCTTTTGTTCAAGGAGAGGGAGCTATCTACCACTTAAGCCACAGTTCCTTTTTCTATGATTAATTGGAGATAATAATGTCTCGAGGACATTGGGTCCAGGCTGGCTTGAAATGACAATCCTCAGATCTCAACTATCTGAGTAGCTAACGTTACAAATGTGACTCTCCACCATCAGGTCTTTTCTTTATTCCTATTTATTTATCTATTTATTTGTTTATTTTAGTTTTTTTTTAATCCATATTGGAGTTTGAGCTGAATAACCTAGATTTTACCACCAGAGTTACACTTTCTACTTTCCTTTTTTTTCAGTGATTCCAAACAGTTTAATGTAATTCCAAGGCAAAGTGTGATTACATTTCTACACATATACAATATGCATATGTGAGTTTACAAATTTTAATAACTTGTTTCACCTCAGAGACCGAAAAAATTATCAAAAAGAAACTGACAGTAACAAGCTATAACAGTTCACAACAGACCCCCCTCACCCTACAGTTAGTAATATTACAATTAAAATAACTATATTCTTTGATATATTTTCTGTTAAAATCATCTCATAAATTTACAATGCTATTATTAGTTTCCAAGACTAATATAAATTCAGTCCATTTTTCTACAACAAAAATGATTATTTATTTAGAAGCACGCAACATCCGGATGAAAACCACACGCATTTTAGTAGCAAAGACTTGATCAGTTAAGAATTCATTTTCTCGAAAAAAACATTCCAAAGCTAAGTAAAATATCCATTCTTATAACATACCTATAATATGAGACTAAGGAATAGGTTACGTATAAGTCTACAACACATTGGTTTGTCTTTTTATTTTTTTTAAAAAAGTAGACATTTATAAATAAAAAAAGAAGGACAATTTACAGAGGAAGAAGGGGTACACGAGAAAATACTGTTGCATGCAATAATTTCCACACAGATTAACATGGGTTAACACATTTTATTACAGAAATCGTACAGTGAAGGAACACAACGGAGCAGTACTTTTGTAGGGTTACTGAGATTGAGCTGAGATGACTGAGGCGAGAAAGATCTAGGCGAAATGACTTTGGGGAGGGAGCCACATTTCTTAGATGGGGGGCAACACAACTGAGTGTCACCTCCCTGTCGTCCTTCTGGGGAGTGTGTCTTTATATCCAGACTCTCCTGAATTCCTGGGTAAAGAGTTCTGTTCTCTTACCATCCTAATGGATATCGTTTTTTGTTTTTTGTTTTTGTTGTTTTTGAAATGCTGTAAGAATCTCAGGCCACAGCTCAATACATGCGGTCAAAGCAAAACAAGATGGAAACTTCCAGTCATTCTGATCTGAGCTGCTGCCCCCACCCACAGGAAGCTCCCCGTTTCCCCCCCCCACCCCCAGCTGCCCTGCGGTGAGGTGGGCACAGAGGAGACAGGACACCTCCAAAGGGCTCCTCTTCCTCCTCATCTGTAAAGCTATACTTTTCCTATCAGAATTTGGTTTGATATATACCTACACAAACATAACATATATCAACGTCTCTACCTCTACAGATCTACTAAACTAGAAAGTCGGCTGCCTGCCAGTCCTGGGGCTTGAACTCAGGGCCTGAGCAATGTCCCTGGACTTTCTCAAGGCTAGTGCTCTACCACTTGAGCCTCAGCACCATTTCCAGCTTTTTTCTATGTATGTGGTACTGAGGAATGAACCAGGTATTCATGCATGCTAGGCTAGCACTCTACCAGTAGACCAAACTCCAGGCCCTTTTGTATTATTCTTAAAAGGAAAAAAAATGGTAGCAAATATCTGTAATGGTAAAGTGAATAAATTCCAAAATATTCAAATAATTGAATATTAAACAGCAGGAGACAACAAATTATGACGTATGAGCTTATTCTTGTATGAGGTAGGTTTTGTGTAATTTACAATAGCATCTTTAAATTCAAAGACCAACACACTATCTCAGTGTCTGTCTTAGTCTCTCTCTCTCTGTCTCTCTCCTCATAGGCACACACACACACACACACACACGCACACACTGACACATTGACACAAATGATATGTGGAATATGGTCCAGATCTGTATTCCACAAAGCTTATGGCTCTTTAAAGAAAATATAACTCATTTTTTTCTATAGAGCACCATATAAGTAGCTACAATGATATATATATGGATCAAGTAGCACAGTACAGAGAGAAAGGTACAGATGTAGAAGTCGAAATGTAGTGCTAAAAGTTAGAAAAACTGACAGAAGCCAGGACACTTGTTTTCTACAGGCTGAGTAATAATCATGGGAACAGGTAACAGGAGAACAGAACAAGTGTATTTTGAATCATGTACTAGTAGTAAAGTTGTACTCACTTGCTAAACATCCCTTGAGCAGCACACTTTAAGACAAGAGAAGTTTTTTTAAATTATTTATGTTTACATTTGCACTTAATGGAGTTTAGGAAAAAGTGATAATTCCCTATAATCATTAACAAGAGTATACCCTACAGCATCACTTAAAACAAGTAAAAGCTAGAATTAATCTAAATGTCTGTAAACCTACCTGGTCAAATATAATTCACTCTTAAAACGGAATGTTATTCAACCATAAAACAATGAACTCAAAAGAATATTTACTTAGTGTAGAGATGCCAGCAACAGAATAATCAAAAGTGTATGCAAAACAATAACTGCTACTATCTGTATGGTCTCAGAAACATGTTCAAGAATAGATGACTGATCTTGGTATGAGAGTATTGACACTTTCATTTTCCACTGGTTTTTGTGTGCTGTTTATTAGTTTTTAAATGAAATACGTTTGCCCAAAAAATAACATGTTTTGTATAAATTCACACTAATTTAAATATTGAAGCAAATTTGGGGATGAGTTCAATAATTTGTAAGCTAGAGAATCCACTCTATGATGTCAATCTGAAAAAGCTTGAAGATATGTAGAAAAATCTATTAGTACCCACACCTGTAGGAGAGCTCTATAAATACACTGCTTTTAGTTAAATCTCTCAGTGTAGATCCCAAACTCAAAGAGATCTAAGGGTTTCTAATATCAAAGGTGTCACACTGACTTTGTCACCACTATTCATTTATAAGCATCATAAACCCCTTGGGGGTGATAGATGATTTCCCTCTCTTGCTGATAAAGAGAAGTTGACATTGCTTTATTATCTCCTCAAGGTTAAAAATCAATGGTTTACCTGTGAAAACATCTGTTTGTAAGCTTGTCTTTGCTTTTCTCAGGGGCCATATTTACATGCTGAGTTTTAAGCATGCCAAAATGAGAAGCTTAAGTTTCATTTGGCCCACTTTCTTTTTAAAGATGCCAGGATGGCTCTCTATGAAAGAAAGAAGTTAAAAAAGAGGAAAATAGCAATATAAGCCTATGCTCATCCATTTGTAATGAGAACAAGTTAGATTTGATCTGTTAAAAATTAATGAATAGCAACTCTGAGCTAGTGACTGGAGACATGAGTATTGATTTTAGATCAAACAATGGATGTAGAATAAATGCCAGTCAAAGGAGTATGTATAAGAATAACTTTGTAGTAGTGGTTGTTTTCTTTGGAGCAAAAAAGGGGTTATATCATATGATAGACTAGGGCTTTTGATTTTTTTTACATTGAACTGACTCAATTTCTCAACACTTACTCTAAAAAAAAACCATAAAACAGTTTATTAAACAGCTGAGGATTTCCCATTCAAAAACTTTGGACAGAGGAGATGAGAGTTTGGAGTTTGGGCAAACACTGTCACCACAGTCAAACAACAATTGCTCACAGATCTTGTGAATAAGATCCCAGATTTTGTCAATGATCAGCAGAAAGCGCTTGAATATCAACAAGCTATGACAACCTGAGCCCCTCTCCCAACATTTCACTCTCCTGTCCCAGGTAGCCTAGGTTCTACGCCAATAACAAAAGGACATTATTCCTTGATAGATCTAATCAGAAAATATATCCAAAAACACCTTCTCACTAGCCCCACTCTTTGACCCACGTCATAATATCCTTCATGTGGATTATTATAATACATGTTCCCAATTCCCTTTCTGCTTCTGACTTTGCCTTCCAACATGTAGTCTACTAGTAGTCTAGCCTTCAGAGTCTTTCTATTAAGGAGAATATTGAAATGGTACCATAATCTTCCCATATTCCTTTCCTAGCTTCCCATCATAGAGCAAATTTCTGAGTTCTTCCTTGGCCCTCAAAAGAATGCATATCAAAAGACAAATTGTTATTCCTTTGCAATCTTTCTGAAGCCAGCAAAGTTCATGGATTCTGACTTCCATTTCAATGTCATTTTCTCTTCAAAGAAGAAAATAACCTCGAAAAACATAACACGACACATTATCTAAAGTGCTAACTTTGATTCTGGGATTTCTTTGTAATTTTAGGGCTCATCTGTGTAACTAGGAATAATCTAGCAGATTAGCCATGTTTAAGGTTTAGTACTTCATCAATAATTTTTGACTACACAGAAGGAGAATCATATCTATAAAATGTTTTTGTTTTTGTTGGTCGTGGGATTTGAACTCTGAGTCTGGGCACTGTCCCTGAGCTCTTTAGTTCAAGGCTTGTGCTCTGCCACCTTGAGTCAAAAATACCACTTCTGGTTTCTTCGTGGTTAATTGAGAGTCTCATGGATCTCTGTACTGGGACTGGCTTTGAATCACCATCCTCAGATCTCAGCCTCCTGAGTAGCTACAATTACAGACTTGAGCCACCAGTGCTGGCTTACAAAATATTTAATAGATAAATTTTAAGGGAAATGCACAGGTTTGGTTTTAAAATCCCACCTAAAATAATGCTAAGTAGCTTTAGTGAAAGAAACCACAAATATCTGCAGATAATTCCAACTTGGATAAGAAGGAAGACGCAGAAGTTGTGTCTATCATATTTAGAAAGTAAATAATCATGGCTGTACAGAATGATCATATCAAAGACTTGGAGAGAATATTTTCAAGGCATGATTTTAGCCTCAAGAAGGAGGCAAATAATCTAAAACCCTGAAAATCCTAAGACTGACTTCAGCTTCCCAGAGCTTTAGGCCTTTTCAAACAGACAGGGGGACCGGCTTCAAGGCTAACATGGTTTACTTTTCATTTACATCGCCTATGAAAACACCAGTGTGTTCTTAGACTCTCTTGTATTGAATGATAGATTTAAGAAATACCTGTAGAAATACCAAAGAATGTGTGGTTCACCTTTTATTTCCCTGCAAAATTCTCATTGAAATAATAGTTTGGGGGAATGACAGCCTCTCAGACAGATCATGTTAGTTATAAGTCATTCTCTTAACTCTAACCTTAGGCATTTGGGTTTACCTCTTCTTCCCTCTCGTTCTTTAGAAATGTTGCTGAGAATAGTGCCAATCAAGTGGTGAGTTCGTGAGGCTTTAGTCCATCTAAAACATTTATTTTGTTGGAATGCAATAAACATTATCTCTCACCATTTTATCACAGCTGCCATTCCCTTTCTAATCTGCACATGTAAATATGCTGGATAATTAGTTAAGTGAACTTACTTTCCTAGAAGCAGGATGTGAATTTGAATATTTGTAAATCCTCTAGTGGTTCAGACATGTAAAAGATGAACTAGCAGCAATAAATAATATTTTTCTTAAGTTAGTCAGTGTATCAACTATACTGAGGTATGCTAAAGGAGAGGCAGAGTTCTTTTATTAGAAACTAATCTTTTACCAGCAGTTTAATTATAAGGAAATTACATGAACGTGAACCCCCACAATTCCAAAAATAGTAAAATGATGGAGAGAAGGCTACTGTGGATTCTTAAAAATAAGATATCGGGGACCAATATAGAAAAAAGGAATAGAGCAGGAATATGTTTCTCCCATCAGCAATGTTCATTGGTTGAATGCTGTTCTGGATGACAATTTTACTGTGACTCATAAACTGCACATTCCTCAGGCCAAAGACCATCTTCAGACAAAGTCAGGGATTCTGAAAATTAGAAAGATCACTCCAAGGCCTGGTGTAGAACTAAGTATAAGAAGACCTTGCTCTTCATGGGATAACACTGGTAGCATTTGCCCCAGTGCACTACAGGGTACATGAAAGAGGAAGTATTTCTGAACAATGTAAACTGTAGGCAAAATGTTAGTTATCCAACATAAAAATAGGAATTTAATCTTAAAATTTATTTCTAGAATAATTTCAGAGAAACAGAGATTTGAAGGCAGTTCTGAGTTTAGAATTCCCCTAAGAAATAACTAAAGAATCCATTACAATCATGGAATAAAATAGAAAAGCAACAGGAAGAACAAAAGACTAATATGCGTTTCTGAAGACATTTAGTGCCATCCCAATTCCTCACATAATGATGAATTTTATTGCACTGTAATTCTTGTTTATTAAAATTTTTGTGTTTCAACAGCTCCGATGAGATGCAACTTTTTGTTTTTATGTTGGTCCAGGGAGCATTAGAGGACAACATACTCATATAACATATTAAGCACACAATCACTTGCACATCAAACTCTAATAAATTCCTGCATTTTGTGATTTAAAATGAATGCAAGGTCCTGAAAGGTTAGAACATATTGCAGTCTTAAATTTTCAAGTGTGAAACTCTGTTTCTCTATAACTTATAATGAGTTTTAACACTAAGTTTCAACTAAGTTAGCCTGAGAAATTATTACCCATGTTAACCTTTTATAGATTTTTGAATTTATTTTATCTCTGTAAGAAGAGCATGTAAATTTGTCAGAAGAAAAGTCCAACAGTTATGACAATGTGGTTCAGTGTTAAAGAAAAATATAATATGAATATGAATTTTAGTGTTAAATAAGATAGAACAGTTTTGTTTTTTGTGGAAAGCTAGGTTATCTGTAAACAGCTAATATACTAGATATGCACATAAGTTAAAAAACATTAAAGCACAAATAAAAGATAGTGGAGTACTTCCTGGACAAAAAATGAAAGATGAATCCTCAATCTAGAGAAGTGAATAAGATATTAGAATGTTCAATTCCTTTTTATATGTAATTTCATAACAAGAAAACTAAATGCATTTCATGTACACAGTGTGATGAGTTTGAGCATTACATTCAAATTAATACATATATCCATTGTTTCTCAAAGTTTCCCTGTGATATAAGGTAATTTGCTTGTTTGTAAAACAATGACATGTATTGGTTCCTCAACCCAGATGCCCCTCAGTTGATGAGTGGATCAACAAGATGTGATATTTCTACACAATGGAATTCTATGTGGCTGTCAGAAAGAAAGACATCACCCCGTTTGTAAGGAAATGGAAAGACTTAGAAAAAATCATATTAAGTGAAGTAAGCCAGACTCAAAGGAACATAGGCTCAATGGTTTCCCTCATTTGTCATAATCAGTAGAAACCCTGGACTCTCCTAGCAGAGATTTACAATAGAATAAAACCTAGATACATAAATCCATATAGTATGAACCTAAACGAAAGGACCTCCAGGATATAGAAACAAAAACCATATAATAAGTGATCGTTGTCCTTAATGTACTATGTTATCTCTCATCTGTTTAGCTGTCCCTTGGTTATCTCATGTTGTTACAGTATTTCACTTTGTTTTTTGATGTATTGTATATATGCTTATTTTGTTATTTGAAATAGGATAAGGAATGGGGGAAAACAAGAGGAGGGGGCAAGGGTGGGGGAGAGAAATGGGGATGAAGACATGAGAAAGGATATCAATATTTGTGAAGTAATGCATCTTCTATCTGGTGAATATAATGTATCCCTTCTATTAATTACAATAAAAATAAAGGAAAAAAACAATGACATGTAACATGAGACCCATCTCTTTGAATCTTTTTTTTTTCCAGTCCTAGGGCTCGAACTCAGGTCTTGGGTGCTATTCTTGGGCCTTTTTGTGTTCAAAGCTAGCTCACTACCACTTAAACCACTACTGCTTGCTTTTTCTGAGTAGTTTATTAGAGGTAAGAGTCTCACAGACTTTTCTGCCCAAGCTAGTTTTGAACCTTGATCCTCAGATGTCAGCCTCCTGAGAATTATAGAGTGAGCCACTGGAGCCCAGCCACTTCGAATATTCAAAAGCATGTATTTTAGGGTTAACTTAAGATACTTTTATGTACTGCAGACCTCTAGGATGTATTCTTGAAGAACTGAAACTTTACATCAAATGCAACAACACCCACTTACCCTTATCCCATCACTGGGTGCCACAATTCCACTCTGCTTTCTCAAAGCTTAACTGTTTTGAAAATCTTCTGCAAGAGCAATCATGGCTTCTGTGACCATTTTATTTCACTTATCATTTTATTTTGTGATTCATCTATGTTGTCCAAAAAAAAAGTATTTACTTCTTTATTAAAGCTCAATAAAACAGGGCACCAGTGGCTCATGCTTATAATCCTAGATATTCTGGAGGCAAAAATCTGAGGATCACAGTTCAAAGCAACACCAGGGAGGAGCTTTCCCATGAAACTCTTATCTCTGAATAAGTACTCAAAAACTGGAAATAGTACTATGGTTCAAGTGCTAGACTGCTAGCCTTGAGCACAAACAGAACCATACCCAGGCCCTGAATTCAAGCTCCACAATTAAAAAATAAAAGCTGAATAATATCTCATACATGAGCAACACATTGGCTTTTTCTACTTTGGCAAATATTGTTAATATTGTTTATAATGCTGTAATAAACACGGGAATTCAGATAGCCTGATAAACTACTGATACATACTAGGAAATGGGATTACTGACTCATGTAGTAATTCCAGTAATTTTTGGTTTTAGATTTTAAGAAACCTCTTTGCATTCTACAGTAGTGACTGCATTTATATTCATATCAGTAATCATTTTTAATCCACTTCTTCATCAAAGCTTGTTTTCTTTTTTAAATAGACACCCTTAAAGGTTTAAACTGCTACTTTACTGTTATTTCTATTTGTATTTGCCTGATAATCAATTGTATCTTTATATTCATATATATATCTGCTGGCCTTTGTGTTGTTTATTGGAAAAAATGTCTATCCGTGTGCTGTATTTATTTGTTTTTAAATTTCTGTGTGTGTGATTGTGTCTTATCTCCTGAGTTATATGATTGTCCTATGTATTCTGTACATTACCTTCTTATTGAATAGCTATATCTTAAAATATATGTTGCTGTTCTATAACTCATTTTTTTACTTTGTCCTTTCTTCAGTTGTATAGAAAGTTTTCTGATTAATGAGCCTTAACCTGCCTATTTTGAACTTTAGTTGCCTATGCTTGTGGAGTTATATCCAGGAAAAAAGTTCCCAAAAGTACTGCTAGATAGTCTTTCTTCTACGAGTTTGACAGCTCATAGTGTCACACAGGAATCTTCGCTTCATTTTAAGTTAATTTTGCATGTGGTATAAGATGGAGGTTCAATTGTATACATGTGGATATGCAGCATTTCTAACTTTTTCTTGAAGAAGCTAGCCTTTCCTACTGTATATATAACACCATGAACAGTAAGTAGACTCAGTCTGCATGAGCTTGTATCTCTAGGTTTCCTATTCTGCTGCATTCATCTATGTATAAGACACAAGGACAACTCAACATGCAAATCAATAAATATGTGTGTGTGTGTGTGTGTGTGTGTGTGTATAACCAAATAAAGAACAAAAAGTATATGATCACGCCTAGCAGAGGATTACAATAGCTCAAACCCTAGATATATTAGGCCATATAGGATGAGGCCAAATTAATGGACCTCCAGGACATGGAAACAAGAGCCTACTTATAAGAGACTTATTTTTTATGTATTATGTTTTTTCTCTCTTCTCTTGTGCTTCCCTTTGGTTAATCTCATATTGGTACAGTATCCCACTTTGTTACCTGGTATATAGATGTTTACTTGTTTATTTGAAATAGGAGGGGGAAAATGACAGGAGGGATGGGGGAGGGAAAAGGGGACAAAAACTTAAGAAGGGTTATCAATGTGTAATACACCTTCTATCTCGTGAATATAACTGTAACCCTTCTATACATTGAAATAAAAATTGTTAATAAAAATGTATATGATCAGGGCTGGGAGCATAGCCTAGTAGTAGAGTGCTTGCCTACCATACACAAAGACTCGAGTTTGATTCCTCAGTGCCACATACACAGAAGAAGCCAGAAGTGGTGCTGTGGCTCAAGTGGTAGAGCATTAGACTTGAGAAATAAACAGGAAAAAAAAAGACATCCAAGGGCAGTGCCGAGGCCCTGAGTTCAAGCCCCAGGACTTGGGGCCTGAAATTTTTGGGGGGCAAAAAATAGCATATGACCATTTCAAACAGGAAAAAAAATGTATTTGAGAAAAGTCAATAATATTTTTCTTTTTTTCCATATATTTTTCAGTGTAATTAATAGAAGGGTTACATTACATTCACCAGATAGAAGGTGCATTACTTCACATACATTGATACCCTTTCTCATGTCTTGGTCCCCATTTCCCTCCCCCCATCCCCACCCATAAATTTTTTTATATATTTTTATTGTAATTAATAGAAGGGTTACATGATATTTGTCAGATAGAAGGTGCATTAATATTTTTCATGATGAAAATAATTACCAATGAAGCATGAAAGAAATATACCTGAACATAATAAAAGATTTATTATATAAGCCCACAGTTAGCAATGCAATTATTATGAAAGTTGAAAAAGACTTTCCTCTAGATCCAAAAATATTTTGAGGCAGTTCTTTTACATCATTTTTATTCATCTTATCCTGAGAGTCTACCCTGATTTAATCAGAAAAAAATTATAAAACATTCATATTGAAAATGCTGAAGTAAGATTGTATTGCTTTGTAGATAAGAATATACACATATAGACAGTCCAAATAATAAATTAAAATTATTTTACAATAAATTCAATAAAGGATTCAAATTTGACATGAATATAACAATTTATACTAGAAATGAAATGCCAAAAAGTGAAGTTCAAACTGTATCATTTACAAATTTCATCAAAAGGGAATATTCATGTATACACTTAACTAAAGAAGTAAAATCCTCCCCACTGAAAACTATAAAACATCAATGGTAGAAACGGAACACAAAAAAATGGAAAAGAACCTGTGTTCATGGACTGAAAACTTAATATTAAAAACAAATTACACAAAATAACCTATCAATTCAATAATACTCTCATCAGAATTTCAAAGGTAATTTTGGAGGAATTAAATTATTTTCCATAGGACAGTCAAAAGATTTTCATATGATACTCATGAGAAAATGTATAAACCCATTCTTTAGTTTGACTAACATGTGGTATAGAGTCTAAAGTAGTAGTTATAATTGTCATTATATTCACACAATTTCCTTTAATTCACTGATGGAAAGACAAACAAAAATATCCAGACTCAGCAGGGCACTGACAGTTTAAGATTGTAATCCTAGCTACTCAGGAGGCTGAGGTCTGAAGATTGTGGTTCAAAGCCAGCTGGGGCAGAAATGCCCTTGTGAAAATTTTATCTTCAGTAAACTATGCAAAAAAGATAGAAGTGGTGCTGTGGCTCAAGTGTTAAGAGTGTTAGCCTTGAGCAAAATGAAGACAGCACCCAGTCCCCACGTCTGGCAAAAAAAAAAAAAAATCCAGACTCTGGAGCAACAAATATTGTGTAGAACAATAGTTAAGAAAATTCTAAAATCTGGACTGAATAAAAAAATATCTTGTGAGAAACATCTACCAACCATTTAGTTATACCAAATACTGCTCATTGATTCTTTCCCTCTGCTGAAGTCCGTAACTCTAACACGAGAAATTGTGCTAAACCATCTGAACATTGGGGCAGGATGGGATTACAAAGAAAGAAGTTCTGAAAGCCAGGGTAATTGGTAGAGTGTTGCAGCATATTCTTGTGACTGACAGGGAGGGATACAGCTAACAAAAACATAAAAAAAATTAAAATAAACAGATGGCACACCAAGGGCTGTCAGGTGTGGAGAAAGATATGGAATTATAGGAAACTAAGGAATTTGGATAAGCGATAGGGCAATCTCTTAAAATGGTTAAAATTCCTCAAAATCTTTAGAAAGTAGAAAAAGAGTAGTAGAAGTGACAAGATATTAAAAGCAGTTAGTGGGCAAGTCGAGATATTTTACTATAGTAAAAGTCATTTGGGGGTCCTATAAAACAAATATTGAAATAAATTTGCTTTATAACTTTATAATGTTCCCATCTGCCCTGTCCAGATTTTTTGGCAAATGTACACCAGGCTTGCTGCATAGTAGATTCTTAAGCAGAAAAAAAGTCCTCAGAACAACCTGTATTAAAGAATTAGTGGCCAACAAGACAATATTTAAAAAAAATAGTTTGTCACCTAGGCATTGGTGCCTTGGACCTATAATCCTTATTAGTCAGGAAAATAAGATTTGTGGATCAAGAATCTAAGCCAGCCCTAGAAGGAACTGATCCATGAAACTCTCATCTCCAGTTAACCACCAAAAAAAGACGAGACAGTGTGGCTCCCATGATGAAAGTACTAGCCTTGAGCAAAGTACTAGTGACAAATTTAGACCCTTGAGACATGCTTAGGCTCTGAGTTCAAGACCCAGGAACAATCCACCCCCCCCCCCAAGCCTGGGGCTGGCTTTGAAGTACAGTCTTCAGATCTCAGCCTCCTGAGTAGCTAGGGATTACAGATATGAGCCATGGCTTACCTTATCATTCATTTCTAACAGGGAAGTTCTCATTATAAAATTCAAAATCTCACCTGGCATTCACATATTCATCTACTTCATCTTCATATCAGGCTAAGTCAATATAAATACCTAAATAATCTCTGAGAAGTGCAAGATGACATTTCTTTCCTCAACATTTGTAGGGTAACATATTTTCATAATTTTTGTATTTCTTTTTCATATCAATCATAGTAGCAGGCAATAAAATGTATGCAGGGTAAATACTGATCACTTCCTTCATTGGGCACTTAAAGGAAATTAAGATTTCAGTTTTGGAAGCTGAAAGAAGGCATTCCTCCAGAGATTAGAATACATTTTCACCAACCCAAATTGGAGAAAGCAGGTTTTGGAAATCTAATGGGTATTAAAGACACTACTGAAAGCTGAAGAAAGACTTTATTTCTTTTCAAATATTCCTTATAGACAGCACTCATTTTTTTCTCAACCCAAAAGGAGAGAGAAGCAACCTTCAAAATGTGTTTTTAAGACTTCTAAGTGTCACCTGAATTGCTCAGACACTAAGAAGACAAAGAAAGAGGAATACCTTTCTTCTTAATTATATGCTAATTACTTTACTTATTAGGTTCTTTTTTTTTAAATAGAACAGTATATCCTCATTTCAATATTTAATTCAAATGTATTCATCAGACCTTGAGTATAGGTGACATCGAATTCTGATGACAATCCTACATAAAGATTTCTCTTTACCTGAAGTATTCTGTGTAATTATGCCGCCCACGCAGGATGAACAAAAATGCCCTTGGATACAAATGGCATGCTATTTATAAGAAGAAAGAAACAAAAGAGTCCAAAAATACTCTCAAATGTATGAAACCTATCTGTTTTTTGCCATTTGATTTACATTTCCAAATTGCCATCATTTGTGCCTTTCATGGAAGTTATTTTTACATTCCTTTGAGATCAATGAGGCATTTTAATATATAAAGTTTACTTAGGAAAAAAAATCCCACAATTAACTCAATCCAACCACTCTAGTGAGGCAATTAAAGTTATCTTCATCAATTGTGTTTGATGCTTGTCTAGTCACCTTCCAGTGTCATTGATAACTGTGAAATCCTAGTGTGTGTTACATGCTGCTGTTCCTTAAACAAAGACAGCCTATGAAAGCTGTCATTTCCTAGGACAAAAAATAGGATAAGCATATTTTCTACTTAAATGTTAACATACTTGATATGAAAATGTTATGAGGTCCTGAGTTCCTTTAGCCTTTTTTCTAAAGACTCTTTTAACAAAATCTGAACCAGTACTGTTCTTAATAATTTTAGTACTTTTTAATCATAAGTACTTTCTTGGTCCTTATATTCAACTCCAGAGTTATTTTAACTGTTTATGGTAGGAATATAACTTCCACACAACAGTAAATACTATGTTGTGAAAATGTTGTCCAAGCTATATGTTTTTATTTACTTCGTTTTTATTATCTTTAAGTAGAGAAGGGTTTCATTACAATGTATCAATTGAATATCAATATAACTCCTACCTTTTCTGTTCTACTCCCTTATCCTCTTGATTGTCTAGCTATGTGATTTACAGATAAGTAGATAAATATATACTAATGAAAATAATTTGGAAACGGCAATATTATGGTAACAAAATATGGGAAAATATGAATAATGTGTTAATAGCCTTATTAAGTATTTTCATATGTTCACCTGTGAGTCTCATGGACACACATACACACATGTGCAGGATGAACATTGATGCAAAACTTCTCAACAAAATTCTGGCCAACCGTCTACAACAACTCATCAAAAAAATTATACACTATGATCAAACAGGATTCATCACAGAGAGGCAAAGCTGGTTCCACATACGCAAATCAATTAATATAATTCAACACATCAACAGGAGCAAGGACAAAAATCACATGATTATCTCAATAGATGCAGAAAAGGCATTTGGCAAGATCCAACAGCCCTTTATGTTAAAAGCTCTGGAGAAAGTAGGAATACATGGCACATTCCTCAGTATAATAAAGGCTGTGTACCACAAACCCACAGCTAGTATTATACTTAATGGCGAAAAGCTAAAGCCATTCCCTGTGAAATCAGGAATGAGAGAAGGATGCCCACTCTCTCCACTCCTCTTTAACATAGTATTAGAATTCCTAGCCAGTGCAATAAGGCAAGAAGCAAGCATAAAGGGGATCCAAATAGGGAAAGAGGAAGTAAAACTTTTCCTCTTTGCAGATGACATGATTCTGTATTTAAAGAATCCTATAGACTCCACTCCCAAGCTCCTTAAGCTGATTCAAAACTTTGGAAGGGTAGCAGAGTATAAAATTAACGCTCAAAAATCCACTGCCTCCCTCTACGCCAACAGTGAGAGGAATGAGGCAACAATCAGGAAAGCAACTCCTTTTGCAATAGCCTCAAAGAAAATAAAGTTCCCAGCCTTTTTTTATGTATGTGGTACCAAGGATTTGAACCTGGGTCTTCATGCAAGGTAGGCAAGCTATCTACCACTAGGCCAAACTCCTGGTCCCATGCCTTGATTATTGGTTGGTAGAATCTCAGTAACTTCTGATTTTTTTATGATCTTATTAATCTCCTGGAAAGCAGCTGGTATTACAAACACCTTCCATTGCACCTAGTATTTCATCAAATTTTTAAAGCATGCCATGGAAACAAAACTTAGATTCAAACACATATGTATATATATTTGCATATATAATATGACTTTGTGAATAGGAATTTTCTCCTGAAAGTGTATAATTCTGGGAATTACAGTTTTCACAAATTTTTGAGCTTCAAAAATTAAGCTACAAATAAAGATTTTTCAGTGATATAAGTTATTATTCTACAAATAGTACTGAAAGAATACTTAAAAGGAATTCTGAAATATTTTGCAAAATGTCATTTGTAATTAAGAATATTTTAAACCATTAAACTCAATGGGACAAACTGCATTGATGATACATTCCTCACTTGAGAGCCTGAATGGAATTACAAAAAGTCCCTAGTGTCTTTTGGAGATTCATTTATGACTGAGATATTAAGAAGTCATTAGTTTTGCATCAAGGTTGAAGGATAGACACACATCTGACTAAAAGCCAAGTCCTAGGTGAAGCATTAAATCTGACAAGAATTTAAATGGCATTTAAAAAAAAAAAAGTAAAAAAGACCTTGTCATGCTTCAGTTCAATAAAATGTTTATGACACAGTTATTGGGTCTATTCAAATATTGCTCTAAAAGAAATACGGTTATGGTTTCAAGCAGATTTTGACATTGAGTTTCTGCAATCAATTTTTTTCTTAAAAAATACAAAGAATTACCAAACTATTCTCTTAAGCTGACATAAACTGACTTCCAATGAGAAATTTTGAATTGTAGTTATGAAACAGTTGAGAATAATTGTACAACTGAATAGAGGATTTTATATGCATGTTTACTGGAACAAATCGATCATTGATTTTTACACAAGCTATCTAACAAAAGTTACCAAAAACTCTTGTGGGTTGTTATCATTATTTCTTATAATAAAATGTAGATTTGATAATATAGTTCTTAATATTTTACTTCATTTCGAATTCTTAGTACAACAGTTACAGAAAAAAATGACATTTGTTCTATTTCAAATAGCCGAGGGCCTAGAGTTCTGCCTACCAATTAACTTCGTTGTTTTAGTTCTTGGCACCTTTAACTTTGATAAACCTGTTCTATGGTGTTTAATTAACATGAGGTTGCATTATAAGATGAGAGAATTTTCTAATACTGCCAGTTTATAACCCTGTGATCTGCACTGCCATTCTAATAATATCCCAAATAATATTCTAAGGTCTAGTGTCCAAAGATAATTTCTTTCTTTTAATTTACTTTTATTGTATAGTCTAGGAAAATCCTAGGAGAGGACCACAGTAGATTGATAACTATGTACATATGACCATAGAAGATGGGGCTAAGTGAAATGAACTCCAAGATAGGGAAACAAGAGTTCTTTGTTGTTGTTTTTAATGTACTATGCAAAGGTAATTTCTCTGGTTCCATCCTGCCTAAATAAATATTTCCAGAGACTTAAAACTAGATGCGATGATTTCATAACCATATAAAATCTAAATTCAGAAGCTACTAAAAGGTGAGACTAGGTGGATTTTAAAGCAGTCATTAAAGTGATCTAACTACATCTGCTATTTAGAACCGTTTTCATTTTGTAGGCAATATCTATGAAGTGGACTGTAGGAAATAATTTGATATTCCTTCTAACATTAAAATACTTTCTGCCTTTCTTGATTAATGTAAAATGTAGAAATTTGCATATTTCATCATGCCTGAGTTCATCATATGAGATTTATGTAAATGTTAAGCCCATGTCATTTTAATAAATTCTGGAAAATAATTTTATGCCCACATCAATCTAGGAAGGATTTATGGAGGAAACTAATGGATAATAAAATCAGACGAGCTTGCAAGATGGAGATAAGAAGTCTGAAAGAGAGCAAGTGTTTTTTTTTTTCCATTCTGTCTTTCCTGACCACAGATTCCTTTGAATTAGGAGAAAATTAGAAACAATATTAGAATATTAGGCTACATAGTTTTCTGGCATTCTTAACAATGAAGTGAGATTGACCCATATTTGTTCTATCCTCTTGCTAACTGTTGACTTTTCATAGAAAGGAAAACTTTCCAAGAATATACAGCTTAAATTAAACTTTGCCTCCATCAAATCAGAATAGTCAAACTCACAGGAAAATGAGAAATAGAAAATGATGAAGCTGGAAATGGAGCTAAGCCTCAAGTGATAGAGCACCAGCCTAGAGTAGAAAAACAAATGAGAATGTGAGGCCCTCTGTTCAAATCCCAGTACCGGAAAAAAATAAGAAATTGCTGGAGTCATCAATGGGGTTCAAAATAAAGAGTGACTGCCTAGCTACAAAGGAGGCAGAGAGCTAAGAATTATGTTTTACATGCCAGACCTGTAAGAAAATCTGTGAGACTCTTATCATGAATTAACCACCAAAACCCAGAAGTAAAGTTGTGCCTCAAATGATAGAGCACTAACTAGCCTCTAGTGATAAAGCTCAGGAACAGCACTCATACCCTGAGTTCAAGTACCAGGACCACAGGGCCAACATCCAAAAAAACCACCTTTGTTGATCAGGATGAATGAATAAAACAATTGAAAAGTCCTTCTCAGAGAAAAGAAGCCTGACCATTCTGCTCGTTAGAGTTTATCCTTGAAAAAGTTACAGAATTTACCTATTACTCTGTGTGTGCTTTTCTTTAAAATATTAGTCATGATAGAATTGATTAACTTACAGTTAGGTTCTGAGAAAGAAAGATAAAAGGATATGTAGACAGACCACAAACACAATAGATGGTTTAAAATCAGTGGAGGCAGTGATTGGATGTGTGCCATTAAAGCTGATGGACATTTGGATGTGGAAACAGAGGGAAAGTGTGCCACAATTAACTGTTTTTGTTTAGTTTTTAGCTCCCTCAAAGATATTAACTCTATGCATTAAGGTGAAATAATGCTGTTTTGTGTGCCTCTGCAGTCACACCCGGCCACAAGAAATATCTTCCAGTGAAGCAGAGTGTAAATCACTTTCTGCCCTTAAAGCATTTGTGAACCTCACTTCATCTGATATACGACAACAGCCACTTAGAAACCTGCTGCTTTGTGTTGAGGATAAAAATCTGTACACTCAATTTATGCTGCAAACCGGTGGACAATGTAGGACTTTGTTAGTTGGTGCTGTGTTTCAGTTTTGATCTGTCGATTTTTAGAAAGAGCCCATAGGCACCCTTGATAACAGAATCATGAACCCTAATAGCATGCTCACCATAGCAGGGTCCCCCACCAGCGACGAATGAGCTTCGATACTTCTTAGGGTTTTCAATTTGTTTTAAAGCTACATATCACAGTGACACATTACTCAGTCTGCCAGAGGACATATCGGACACACTTTTATTTATTCCTTACTTTTTTTCTGCCTATGGTTAATAAGGAACAACTCTAATTGAGCAGAGCTCTTTGATCCCTTGTAGCATATTGCTTTGAAAGAGTTTATTACAGCTGTTAAAAAGGCTATAAAGACACAGCTACTAATAAAACATCTTATTTGGTTAAACATTAGGGCAGGAGTTGTTCGATGGCCATTAATGCTGTTTTTCCCCATAAAGTTATTCTTGGATCTCAAATTTTACACAATGTAGCCAATTAATAACATAGAAATTATGGGTTGAGAGATGGTAACACTGTCATTGTGGCTAGAATAGGCAATGAATGGCATGTCTCTGCTGCAAGTACAGATGATTTTTTATACAGTATGCCAAAATATAGCAAGTTGTCGTTTTACACATGTTAGCAAAAATAAGAAGGACTAAATTGTACTGTGATTTGAATTCAGAAATGCCTACCAAAGTTGTATGTGTTGACAACTTGCACCCCAGCTAACTGCCATCTTTTTCTCTCTGTCTCTCTGTCTCTCTTTCTCTCTCCATCCTTCCCTACTTCCCTGGCAGTCATGAGATGAACATTTTTGTTCATCATGCCTTTTTACACTCCACCCTGCTCCCTCTCTGATCTCACCAAAGTCTCAGGAACAACAGCAAATAAGGGATTGACATATCAGAAACCAAGAGACAAAATTAGTCATTTCTCCTACAAGTCGATTTTTTTTTCATGGTAACAGAGAAATGATTGTCACAAAGAGCAAAGCACTTCAGTGGACCAGTAAAATATTTGTTCATGTTCAAAACAAAATGGGTGCTAGTAGACAGTAGATATTTGTAAAATGTGTGTGTATGTGTGTGCGTGTGCGTGTCTTAGGAACCAGGTAACTCTTTCCCAATTTGTGTTAAAGAAAAAGGATATATCCCTCGAAAAGAATTTATACAAAAGTTAAGGTAGGTAAGGGATTGTAGTACTAGTTGGCTTGAGTAGAAATTCAACAATACAGATTTATAACAATCAGGTGTATGCATGGATGAACAAATTATCAGGTGAGAAACATGGAAAGGGAGTAATGTGAAAGAGGTTAGGAGTATAGGAGTTGTTATAGGATCTCCCGGGAAGGGAGCAGTAGTTACCCTAATCACTTAGGCTGCCATCTCTACCAAGGAAAGAAAATAAAGCGATATTTTATCTTACTTTTTCAGTGTGGTTGACTTAGTAAATAGATCATGTGTCCATCCCTATTGATCCGAAATCCAATCTCAAAACTCTTCTCTACACTTCTTTACTGTAGATATCACCACCAATTTTGCTTTACAAGTGAAGCTATTTTTTCATATTTCAGATATATGCACATATTCATACATAAAAGCAAACAAGATAGACAAGTAATAGACATATAGATACACACACACACACACACACACACACATATATGTCTACTGTTCCATGTAAATATAGCTAGTTCAGACTTGGAGTTTTGGGGAAACAGTAAAATACTATTCAGCTAGAAGTAAGTGTGTATGTGTGTGTGTGTGTGTGTGTGTGTGTGTGTGTGTGTGTGTATGTCTGTCTATCCTGAGGCTTGAACTCAAGGCATAGTTCTGTGTCTTTTGAAAAGGCTAGTACTCTACCAGCAGAGCCACAGTCCCACTTCTGGCTTTTTTCCATAGTTAACTAGAGGTAAGAATTTCTCAGACTTTCTTACCTGGACTGGCCTCCAAATGGGATCCTCAGATCTCAGCCTCCTGAGTAGTTACGATTATAATCATGAGCCACTTGTACCCAGAGTATTAAGCTTTTAAAAAATTTACTTTTCACCATAAATGAGTGATTGTTGTCCTTAATGTACTGTTATCTCTCAGCTCTTTTGCTGTCCCTTGGTTATTTCATATTGTCACAGTATTTTACCTTGTTATCTGATATATTGTATATATACTTATTTGGTTATTTGAGATAGGATAGGGAAGGGGGAAAAACAAGATGAGGGGTGGGGAGAGGGAAATGGGGACCAAGACATGAGAAAGGGTATGAATGTATGTGAAGTAATGCACCATATATCTGGCATATATTATGTAACCCTTCAATTAGATTATTTAAGAGAATATCAAAGTTTAATCCATGCATTTCATCTTTTCACTTGAGATCCACATTCTATGTTTGGAGTGTATGTGGAATATTAACATGAGAGGAAGTGCTGCCCTTATGTTCCTGAATGCTTCACTCCATTGGAAGCTTCTAAGTGATGAGAACTTGAAACTAGACCGATGTGGACTAAGAGCCTCCCTGTATTTGACTGATGATGGCTCTGAAATAATGTTATAAGTCAATAGATAGTTCCAGGAATTTTGAGTGACTTATAAACTAATAGAGATATTATCTTCTTCCACTCCATATATATTAAACAATACTGGGGAAAGGATGGGATCGTTTCAATTAAAAATCTCATCCTGTAAATAAAAGGAAGGGAAAATACAGAGCAGTCACTTGCCCATAGCAATAATCAAATCCTGCTGAGCTAAGGTTGGCAATCCACCATGTCCTTGGTTAGCTCTAGTTCTGGTCTCTAGAGGAACTCTTTGTCCATTTTCATCCCTAGTTCTTCTTCCAATTTTTTAATGACAAAATTTGAAGCATACATTGGAAAATGTGCTCTCTTGAGGTTTGCACATCTTATGTAATTGAGGGCACAATAGTTGCTTTAGCAGTCAAACAATTATGGGCATTTCATACCAAGTTGTACTTTCCCTGGCAACAAAAATCCCTTAGTAACGTAGAACCCAAAGTTTGATTTGCATTTTATTTCCATGTAAAAGAAGTTTACTGTGTAAGTTGTTCGGTTGTCCCTCCATATGGATCTTGCACTTGAAGTCTTTCACTTACCGATTGGCTCCTCTGTTCAATTTCACCTTTTTCTCAGCACTTTACTCCATGTGAAAAGTGGGGTCATTTTCCCAAGTAGAACACCTACCTTTTACAACAAAGATGCAAATCCTAAAGATCCTAAAGATGCAAATACTAAAGAGGTAGATAATTCAAAGCTCTTAAAGAAAAGAGTCTATACTGAACAAGATGTTGCCATTTTGAGAATGGTTTGGTCTGATCTTCTTAACAAAACACCCAAGATAATTAACTTATAACAAGAAAAGTTTACTCTGGCTGTGAGTTTGAAGGGTCAGATAATGGTAAATTAACACCTTTACTTTGGTCTGAAGCGGAGGCAGAAGCACATATGAGATCATAAAGGGAAAAAGGATGAGGACATATTCCAAAATGCCCTTCAAATATGTACCCCTGTGATATAAAGACCCCTTATCACTTACCTGGTGATTACCCAATAATGCAAAGCCTTTCACATAGCCATGTGTAGAACTTCCATGGACACTGAAGATCCAATCCTCAGCAAGAACCAATGTATTTGAATCAGATCATATTGGCTACTAGACAGGGGTACAGGGAAAAGGAAGAAAGCAAAAAAAATTTCAGGAGCATAACCAAGAAGAATAGCCTTTGTGCTCATTTGACTTTGAGTCAAGTGATCCCACTAAGCTACTAGGAACACGTGAACTGCAGTCTTTCAGTATGTAGAAATATGGCTAGTTAGAATATGATCATTTTCTTTCAAGAAGTAGGTAGAGGTGAGAGCTGGTGATAATTGGGACCACAGCTAGATTTCAAAAGGCAACTGTGTGAACCACTGTGCATAGAAAGTAAGCTAAAATCATCACAATTCACATTTCTGGTGGAAGATTATTTTTGTGATTTTTATGATTTATATAGTCTTATTTAGTTATTTACTTTGTAGCCATTCTACTTTTAAGCTCTTTATACCATGGATATTTATTATATTTTGTAATTCAAAACTGTTAAATTTTTGTTTTTTTTAATTTTTTATTAAAGAATTTATTAATATTGATTTTTACATCATATTTCAAATAACATGTTTAACAAACAAGTGTTCAAGAAGGGAATATCTATATACAATCACTGGCACTTAGTTTTTAGAACATAATCAAAATTAGGCTAAGGGTTTGTATATCATTGATACATATTAATTTATGAAATAAAACATTATAGATTCATAGGTTATGTTTATATTTCCAATATCATGTCCATAGCATTGGATATGCAAATATTGAGTCCTCTCTCTTGTACTGTTTGGATCTAACAGCCACATATTAAGGATACCATGAGCCTTTTGTTCCTTTGATCTTGACTTGTCTCACTCAACATGATTCACTTTAGATTCATCCACTTCCCTGCGAATGCCATTATTTTTTATCTTGTCTGTTGGCTATGTAGAATTCCGTTGTATGTATGTATATATATATATATAATATGTATATATACATACATATATGTATATATACATTGTATGTATATATACATATATACATATAAATATACATATATATACATATATATAACACATTTTATATATCCATTCATCTGCAGTAGGGCATCACTCTCTCCACTTCTCTTCTATATAGTGCTGGAACCCTTAGACAGAGCAATAAGGCAAGAAAAGGACATCAAAGGGATCCACATAGGGAAAGAAGAAATTGAACTATTCCTATTTGCAGATGACATGATCCTCTACTTGAATGACCCAATAGCTCCACACCCAAACTCCTAAAATTAATAAACTCCTTTAGCAAAGTGGCAAGATACAAAATTAACCTTCAGAAGTCAATAGCCTTCTTGTACATCAACAAAGCTGTTAAATATTTGATAAACTGAAATCTCTCAGATATTCATTATGAAAGATAATGGAAGTTGGTTTGAACATTTGATCCATAAGATAAATCTTCAAAAAAATAGAAGCAAAAATCCTGTGGTAGAGAAATTTTGATAAAAAAAGGCCTATAGAGATAATCTGAAACAGAGGAAACAGTTATGAAGAGACAGAGACAGAAAGAGACAGAGAGAGATAAGGAGAGAGAGAGAGAGAGAGAGAGAGAGAGAGAGAGAGAGAGAGAGAGAGAGAGAGAGGGAGAGAGAGACAGATTAAGCATCAGAAACATAGTATATATCAAAGTCTTTAAGCACGTCAATCTTGAGAAGGTTGTATTTCTCATTTCATATATAAATGACTTAAAATGCTATTTCTGAGGCCTGGAGTGGAGCCTAGTGGTAAAGTGCTAGCCTACCTAGCATGCACAAAGTTTCAAGTTTGATTCCTGGGTACCACATAAACAGAAAAACTGGGAAGTGGTGCCATTGCTTAAGTCATGGAATGCTTGCCTTGAGAAACTCAAGGACAGTGCCTAGGCCCTGAGTTCAAGCCCCAGGACTGGCAAAAATAAAATAAAGTACTATTTCAAAGTATGTAAACATGTTGCTGTCACAGTAATAAGACGTATTTTAATTATGTTCATAAGTCACCACAAGTGTACTATTTCATCATAAGCTAAGTTCCACAAATATAATTACACCAGTAAGTTTGTATTCTCAATTTTACTTTGCCTAAAATACATTGAGTCACTTAAGTTTTAAAAAGAAACAAACTAATAGGTTAACAAAAAAAATATGCTTAGGATTTAAAGGCCCAAAAAGTGATGTTGATATTATATATATTGAGTGTTAATAAAAATAAATGTCAAATTCATCTAGATATTGAAAAATAGTACTTGTACAATCTTGGACATTTCTTTCTTCCTATAGATATATTAGCATTAACTCTAAGAAACTAATTTTAAAAAGCTCAAAGGCAAGCACTCTTGTTCTGTTTTAAATATTGTTAATGAGCAACGAGAATTCATCCTATAGCGAATAGAACAGGAACTGGGAGTTATGGCTGCATTCACCAGTGCTGGTGACAGGGAGCATTGTATGGACAAACGTTCTGTTAATGCAGTGCTTTGGGTACTTGAAATACTATTGTGCTAAGTTTTTTTTTCCTTTCATATGTAAGTTTTACATATCTCGTGTGGCACTGCTGTCACAAGCCTGAAATTGTAGTCTGGAAGCTGAGATCAGAGAATCATGATTTAATACCAGCCCATGCAAGGAAGTCTACTAAATTTTTATCTCCACATAATCACCACAAAAGCAGGAAGTGTACTTATGAGCACAAACCTTCAGGACAGGGCCTAGGACCTGAGTTCAAGCCCCAGTACTAGCACCAAACAACAAAACAAGTAAATGAAAAATGATGCACATATCTCTGAATAAATCTAATCTACTTGTCTTATCTTGGGTCAAGCATTTACTCTTGGTAGCAGTGATTTGTGGGTGGAGGGCCAGGTTACTGCTTTAGGGCCTCTCTGTGTGCAGCATGAGTTTCCCTAAGAACTTAGTGAAATGATTGAGAATCAAGCATGCAGTGTTATGTGGTAGCTAAACCATATGGTGAGCTCTGTGAGTAGTATTTTCTTTCTTTAATATTTGCAAAAGAAATTAGTAACAATAGATAAGTCAATACTGTAAATGAAAGTGTACACATTTCTAGAAATCCATTGCCAGAACTTTCTTCTCTGCATTTGTATGCACAAATGAGAAAACCTCATCCAACTATTTTGTTTATAATAGTCTTTTGATAGTTGAGAATAAAATAAAACAGAAAAGAGAGAGAGAAGATTTTATAAATTAGTTACTTTCATATTCAGTTAATGGAGAATTGCTTTTAATGAATAGAATAAAAGCCATTAAAGTCAGAGATTCGATTTCAACATTATTTCTTGTTTTGCAAGTCACAATGAAAAAGAAAATTCTCATCTGGTACCTGGCTAAGCCCATCCTATCATTTAGAATGTCAGTTATGAAATGGAAAATTTCCATTTATATAAAATCTTTATATCCTACTGAAGAAACTTGAAAATGTCAATTTCATGCAGCACATCTGGGGAAAATCTATCTAGGGCATAACACCTTACCTGTCATACAGCCATTATAGCTGATCTGTGTAAATAGTGACTTTAACCCAGAGGAGATGTAGTGTCTGTAAGACAGGAGATGCTTAAGCATATGGCTATAGTCACTGGATCAGAGGCTCCCCAAGATGGGTGAAATTCCCTTGGTAGGAATTATTGAGGGACCAGTGAAATTACATTTCTAGCAAGATGACTTTTAAAAGTAAATTTAAAATGATGCAGAAGGCTCAAGTGCCACCTCTATGAACTATTTCTTCTCTGTCACTTCCTTTGGTGAGAGGAGAGGCTAATGCCTTAGCTATAATAACCTCATTAATATTTGCAGAAGAAAATAATGAAAAATGGAAAAGTGAAAATTTAAAAAGGATTAGGATAGACAATTGTGCTGTTTCCCAGTAGAAAATCCATGCTATAATGATAATAGCAACAGGGAGACAGGAACAGTGAGAAGGATTTCATAGGATACCTTCTTTCTTTGGTTATTTATGTGATACAAAAATTAATATGATGAAACAAATTGAAAAAAAATTACGAGTTGAGTCCTATTTTGGGTGGCAGGTGATTTGCTTTGCTCACTGTTCTGCTGGAAGGAAAGACAAGGATCCTAACGTGTGTTCAGCATTCCCCATACCTGTATTGAACTGTCAGTGTTTCCAAATATGATAATAAACGTGGTCAATGAGCAGCTGGAGTATTACATCTCATATGGTTATGAAATCATAGAAATAAGAGAAGTCGTTCTTGTGAGTGATCTAAAGCTTTTCTGACCTTTATATGGCACTGCAGATGGGACTCAAGGCCTTGCAGACAATAAGGAACCATTCTACCACTGAGCCACATCCTCAATCTTTTTGTACATTTTCCTGTGGGAGAAAGTTTCGCTAATTTATCCATTCTGTGCTGTAACTGATCATCCTTCTTCAGCTGTCCAAGTAGCTGGGCTTTATAGATATGCATGCCTACTTAGAGCCCCAAGAAACATCTATTATTCTAGCATTATAGTTACTAATTTATTAAATAAATATATATATTTTAGATTTCATCACAATTATACACATTTTCTTGATGATGCTTTACATTACACAATTTTAAGTACTCCACTTTTTGAAAAGCAGATGAATGATAGGAAAATAATTCCTCTGTGGGAATATATGTAGTATTCCCTTGCTTATAACTAAATTACAATACACTTCAGGATAAAAAAATTGCTTTTGGAAATGGGGACAAAAACATGAGAAGGGGTATCTATGTGTGAGAAGTAATATACCTACTACCTGATGAATGTAACTGTAATCCCTCTCTACATTATCCCAGGTGAAAAGAAAAGAAAAGAAAAGCAGCAGGACCTGAGAGCAGATGGCTCATGCCAATAATCCTAGCTACCCAGGAGGCTGAGATCCTAGGATCTTGATTAGAAGCCAGATTATATTTTATTTTGGTACCTGGTATATTGTATATACGTTAACCTGGACTAGAGGAGGGAATAGGAACAGCAAACCGGCAAGACTAAGGGCAAAGGGTGAACCAATGTAACAGCAATACTCACAAGATAATATGTTGGAAAAAAAGGAAAGAAAGAAAGGAAAGAGAGAGGAAGGAAGGAAGCAGGAAGGAAGGAAGGAAGAAAGAAAGGAAGATAGGAAGGAAGGAAGGAAGGAAGGAAGGAAGGAAGGAAGGAAGGAAGGAAGGAAGGAAGGAAGGAAGGAAGAAAGATAGGAAGGAAGGTACCAGGCAGAGAATAAGCGGACTTATTCTCTGAGAATAAGCACTATTCAAATACCAGACATCGTAACCTAAACACAGTAAATGGGTGTGCGCCAATAGATGTTTGTACCTGTCACTGCACATCAGGGCTCTATGTGTAAAGGAAGGGGTACACAGGGAAAAGAGCTAACTCTACACACACTGCATTAAGGTATAAGTGCTACTTGAGTATGCACTAATCATTTTAATAATATAGTTCCTAAGTCTGATTACGTAAACAAGAGTTCAGTTTCCAGTTCTAGACTCATTGTTCCTTTGTGCAGACCTATAACCAAGTTTGAACTAAAAAAGAATGAGGAGAAATGATCCAAGATGATGAAGTGGATTTACTTCTAGAAGCCATGTTGTGTTAGCCTTTCATGACCCTGCTCCCTTCCTGTTGGCTGGAAGCTGGTGGCTACAGAAGCAAGAACTTGAATGACAAGGATTGATGATTTATGTTAAAGACATTAAGCAGTTTATGATCTCCAAAGCAGGTATGTTTGAATCCCAACATGAGAGAGAAATGCAATTTATGGTACTCTTGCTTGTAGTTGCCACATACACAATTGTGATCCCATCTTATTGGTCCTCTTCAAATTTTTATGGCATTCATGTTTAAAGTCAAGATGCAAAATGAGTCATTTGCATTCCCCAAAGAGGATTCCTCAATAGAAGAAAGAAGAAAAATATTGGGACACAGTCCTTTACTACATAGCCAGGTTCCATACGGTTTTCACTGCGTAGATTACTTACTGAAGCCACGGTCATGTTTAACATGTTCACACAAGTGTTGAAATCAGCCTAACAATGCTGAAATAACCTCACAATTTCTCAGAATGTGTCCAACTGTTAAAAACACGCGACTGAATTTGTAGTGATTTTTTTTTCTTTCATGTGACAGGTTTCCAACTACCACTGATAAAATCCTTCAGGTATTTTTGGGTTGGGTGTTCATTACTTCAGAAGATGAACAGCCATTTGAGGGAGGTGTGATCAGTGCAGAAATATCATCGCGACAGTGAGAATGTCACTCTACAGATCACCAACTGATCAAGCATAGTGTGAGAAAGTCAGGAAAACGAATTAACTGCTAGCTCAACTAGCAGTAAATCTTGCTATATCCTGAGGTCAAGCATGGAAATTAAAAATCTTTTCTCTTTTTTCTAATGTACTTAAAGTTAATAAAAATTTCTTCTGAAAACTGGTTTCCCTGAAGTGTTAATGTTTTATGTTGTGAGTTTTTCATTTACTTTTTCTCAGGCTTCATGTATTTTAGTAGAAATTTGGGAGTTTGTTGTTTTATTGCCTGTCTACTCTAGTCTAATAGAAGATTCATCAAGGAGAAAGTTCTTATCTGTCATGTTTTTACATGATCTATCTTCAAATTCTAGAACAGAACTAGGCAGAGAATAATTCCTTAGTATGTAGGTTAGTGTTTCATTGCTATGACAAGGTATTTGAAAAACCAACTGAAGGGAGAAATGATTTTGCTTAGAATTTCAGCCATTTGAGTTTAACTTAAATGGCTGAAATTCTAAGCAAAGGTTCTGGAACTGTGGAAAGGGACAATGTCACAACAGAAGAGTGTAGTGAAACATGTTTGCTTACCTTGTGCAGCCAGCAAGTAATAAATATAGAGAGCAAGAGGGAGACAGGAAGGAAGGGAAAGGAGGGAGGGAAGGAGGGAGTGAAGGAGAGAGAGTGGGAGAGAGAGAGAGAGAGAGAGAGAGAGAGAGAGAGAGAGAGAGAGAGAGAGAGAGAGAGAGAGAGAGAGAGAGAGAGCATGCTTATAGGATTGCTTTTTTTCTTTTATTATTCTACTTAGGCTCCATTTTATAGATAGGTTGCACCATATTCACACAAGTTATGAGTCTTCTCCCTTGGATAACTCTCTCTGGAAACATCCTCCAAGACACAACACAAGTATGTTTTTACTAATTTCCATTCATTTCCTAGGTGAATCTTAAATCCAATAAAGGTTACAAGCAAAATGAACTATCAAACTCAATAAATATTTGCATGCTTGAAAAAAATAATGCATCAATAAAGTAATTTGAGAACTACTAGCTTG